>NC_084529.1:8993020-9350520 GCF_024500275.1 Phycodurus eques | reverse complement strand
ATCGAGGTTCGGTACGGGGAGGCTGAGGAGTGTGATTCCCCCTGTAGTTGGAACACACCCTGCGGTCCCCCTTCTTAAAAAGTGGGACCACCACCCCAGTCTGAGTCAATCCAGAGGCACTGTCCCCGATCTCCATGTGATGTTGCAGAGGCGTGTTAACCAGGACAGCCCTACAACATCCAGAGCCTTGAGGAACTCCGGGCGAATCACATCCACCCCCGGGGCCCTGCCACCGAGAAGCTTTTTAACCACCTCGGTGACCTCAACCCCAGAGATTGGAGAGCCCGCCTCAGAGAACCCAGACTCTGCTCCCTCATGGGAAGGCGTGTCGGTGGTTTTGAGGAGGTCTTCGAAGTATTCTCCCCACCGGCTCACAACGTCCCGAGTCAGCAGCGCCCCATCCCCACTATACACAGTGTTGATGGTGCACTGCTTCCCCCTCCTGAGACGCCAGATGGTGGGCCAGAATTTCCACGAAGCCGTCCGGAAGTCTTTCTCCATGGCCTCACCGAACTCCTCCCATGCCCGTGTTTTTGCTTCAGCGACCACCAAAGCTGCATTCCGCTTGGCCAACCGGTACACATCAGCTGCCTCAGGAGTCCCCCAGGCCAAAAAGGCTCTCATTACCCTCATTTCATATTGAAATACAAGGCATCATTTTCGATATCACCAGCTTATACCAACAATTAATGGAAAACCCTGTTGACGAGCTAGTTATGATTAGCATTTGATCATTGGAGAGATTTACCTTCAAATATTGAAAATTCACACACAAACGGCGTAGTAACACAGATAGTTCATACAAAAATTTTCACGGGCATACATTCTTCCTAAACTGTGAAAAATGTGTTTATTCAATTTATAACCTGATTTCTCTTTTGCTTACAGTAAACGAGTAGCTCTTTGTAAGCACCACACCAGACTGTCCCCAAGTGGCCAAGTCACATACAGCAGAAAAAGCAGCTCGTCATTGACTGGTTTAAAAGAAATGCTTTTTTTTTTTTCCTGACTGTGATATGAAATCAGACTAAACTTTTCCTATTTTAGGTCAATTAGAATTACAAAAAAATATTTAAATATTTGTTCACTGCCAGAATAATGTTTGGATTTATTTAGACACTTAATAGACAATACAGCCATGGCTAGAAACATTGGCACGTTTTTAGCCATGACTTGTTTTTTGTTTTATTTCTATTATTTTAATATATTACTAATGTTACTAATTCATTTTCTGGTTCTTCTTTTGTTTATTTAAACTTTAGTTTTCGTAGTTGAATAACTAAAAAGTTGTAAAATAAATGATAATCATGTTTATTAATCGTGATTTTAATATCAATCCAAATAATCTTTTTTTTTTCCCCGCATAATCACCCAACTCTAGTGTAGCGTCCCACTTCACATTGGGCAGGCACAGCACCTGGAAAGCAAACCCAAACAAACATGTCCCTCATATAAACTCTATCACTCACCATAAATACATTGAAAGATTTACAGCGTATCCATATGAACAGTGTTGGCAGTGATCGGCAGATCTCCCTCATGGATGATCAGTATCAGAATCTGCAGCATAAAACCATGATCAGAAGACCCCTACTAGGTACATTATTGCGATAACCTTGAAAAGTTTGTTGTGCCAGAATCAACCAATAAATTAGAAATGAAACAGACAAGAAAAAACGTGATTTCGAATTTCCCTGTGTTATTTATGGAACAAGACTCTTCTTCAATGAGTAGCTATAATCCTCCTCTTTCCCCTTCTTAGTTAAAGTTAATGAGCAATCATATCATATTTGTTTAGTGTTTTATTTCTTTATAATGGTGTGTTTTCTCTTACGGCACCAATTACGTTTGTAACCCGAGGTTCCACTGTACTGTGTTCATAAGGTAACAAAGGGTCCAGGGGTAATCAGTGAACCGTTAAATCAAATCTAAATATATACCAATGTCTTTGTTGAGTCTGTTAAATTTCTGTATTGTATTTGCAGTGATCAATATGCTGATCCATACCATGACTATGAAATGGAGGCCCTATGGCGAGGTGGGCAGTATGAAAACTTCCGAGTGCAGTATACGGAAGCTCCTCTTCCTTACCACTATAATGTAAGTATCCTCCATTCAGCTGTTCCTCTGCATCATGCTCACGTAATGCTGGGGTCTTTTTTGTTTTATTTAAAAAAAAAAAAAAATATTTATTAACATTTTTTTTTGACTTGGTGGCTTATTTCAAATTCATCCATCCATCCATTTTCTTTACCGCTTCTTCTCACTAGAATCGCTGGCGTGCTGGAGCCTATCCCAGCTTTCTTTGGGTGAGAGGCGGGGTACACCCTGAACTGGTCGCCAACCAATCGCATTTATTTCTAACCATTCCTTTTATTTTATGCAAGGTACCACTTAAAAAACTCTCAAGGAACCTTTGCCTTACAGTAATTGTATGACACTCATGACCAAAATTGTCAGGCCCTGGCCCACCTTTACCGAGCGTGCTAGAAGAGGAGAAGTGTACTGAATGTTAAAAAAAAATCAGGAAGGTTGCAATAAAAGTGTCATATCATGATGTAATGGCATACGTAAATGTAATGAGGGCCAGATGTGTGCAAAGCAGTGTGAATGCAGTCTAATACAAGTTCACACCAAAGGGTGTTACTTCACTACTCGTCCAGTGTGTGTGTGTGTGTGTGTGTGTGTATGTGTGTGTTGGGGGGTGGGGGGGTTAGCTGTGAAAGCCTGACCAAACTTGACCTTTAAAGAATTTTTTTTTTTTTTTTTTTTTTTGTTCAAGAAGGGCTGGAGATGTCAATCCCTGGGTGACTTGATAATTCCATAGATTGATTTTTAAAAATATTGAATGTATTACAAAATAGATTCCAATGATTTTGTTACCATTCCAGGAGCGTGAAAGGGAACGGGACCCTCGAGAGAGGCACAGAGATCGAGAACGGGAGCGAGATCATCGCGAACGGGAGCGCCGGCAGAGGGAACGAGAGAGGGAGAGAGAGCGGGAGAAGGAGCGTATGAGGCGGAAAGAGGAGTGGGAGAGGGACAGGATAAAGCGAGATGAGAAGGAGAGGCCGAAGATGCGTCCTCCTCGAGACATCCGGGAGAAGAAAGATGATAACAAACTCAAACCAGAGTCACCTTTAACTTTACCACCCAAGTAAGTAAGATTTCAACTTGATCAACCTCTAATTTTTTCAAATACAAGGAAACAGCCATGGGGACTCGAGTAATTGTGACTCGAGTCACTGTTTTGATAACTTGTGACTTGGCAAAAAAAAAACGTTAAAATCCTGAGACTGGACTAGGGAGTTAAAGGCTCTGGACTTGACAATGATGACTTGAATGACTTAATGATAAAATATAAAATTAATTACTTATGGTAAGCAAACACGTGCTAGGAACGACACTGTCATGATTGGAGGATTACCTGTCAATCAGTTAAACCCCTCGTTACAGGGAACCATCCCCCTTTTCTTATCAGACAAAATCGTCATGTCAGACGGCGCAGGAGGGGAGCAGACATGCGGCTATAAAACTACAAATGTGATGCAGGGATCTCATTTGTAGGCTTTACACGATCAGGATTTTTTGGGCCGATCAGCAAGTTTAAAAACGATCACCGATCCAATCCCAAAATTGAGCAATGTGTCTATATAAATGACTTTTTCATTTACTGTATATACTTGTGTACTGTATACTGAGTATCTTCTCTAGTCCAGTGATTCCCAACCAGTGTGCTGTGGCACATTAGTCTGCCATGAGTAATCTTCAGGTGTGCCGTGGGAAATTATAACATTTTACTTAACTGCTCAAAAAATTATTCATTGACAAGAAATAATGTATCTTTGTTCTTCTATTCATGCCCGTGAGGCATAGTGACAGACAGAACAAATAAATGCTCTTCTATTAGCTGGCAGGAAGGAGATATGAATTACTGTGGATCCACTTTTTGTGACATTTTTGTTTGTTGGTGTGCCGTAAGATTTTCCAATTATAAAATATGTGCCTTTCGCTCCATAAAGGTTGGAAATCACTGCTCGAGTCAGGTCGTGTCAGGTCAAACCAACATTACAACATGACAGAAATAATGGGAACTATCTTACTGTAGTTGAATTACTTTATTGTAATTAAATTACTTCGCACACACCGGAACTTTAAAGCATGATTCAACAGAACGGCGGCATGTTTACGCACAACTGTTAGTACTAGCACGAGCTTGCTAAGCTACATAACGTTTTGTTGCCTGCTTGTGAGCGCTATCGCATTAAAAGTACATGAACATACCGTATTTTCACGACCATAAGGCGCACTTAAAAATCTTACATTTTCTCTAAAATAGACGGGGCACGGCACGCCTTATGTGTGCACCGAGTTCCAAAATCTGTAAATGTTGTTGTGTGACGTTGATGAGCGCACCACTTGACTGACTGGGAGCATTTCCTGCTGACACGCTGCTTATATAGAGGAAAGGCGGACGTGACTGAGGACAGGGGAAAGGGTGCGTGTGAAAGAAGACGCTAAAGGCATGCCCCCAGTAGGTATATAGTGCGGGTATGTGCATTGTGCAAAACAACATCGGTTTGGCTAAGAACCCCCGAAAATGGCACCTATGAAGAGACACGCGTACGAAGCACAGTTTAAACTGCAAGCTGTCAGTTATGCGGCGGAACATGGGAATCGTGCAGACGCAAGAGAATTCAAGATCAACGAATCCATGGTACGCAAGTGGGAGGAAGCAGGAAAACGAGCTTCGCCAAGTCAAGAAGACGAACCTGAGTTTCCGCGGAAACAAGGCGAGTTGGCCCGAGTTGGAAGACCAACTCGAGCAATGGATTAATGATCAAAGAACAGCCGGGAGAAGCGTCTCTACAGTCACCATACAACTGAGGGCAATAACTCGGAGGTTGCCATCATTCCTGAAGGCTTGACGAAGGAACTCCAACCCCTGGACATCAGTGTAAACAGGGCGTTCAAAGTGAAGTTGCGAGCGACGTGAGAGCAATGGATGACAGATGGCAAACACAGCTTTACTAAGACTAGGAGGCAGCGCCGGGCGAGTTACGGCATCATATGCGAATGTATTGTGTCTGCTTGCACTGTTGTCCGAGCTTTCGCGAAAGCCGGCATCATTGCTAAACAGCCCCCCGGCAACGAGACTGACTCTGACAATGACGAGAGGGAACCCGGCATGTTTGTTGGAGAACTTGCCCAGCTGTTCATTTCGGATACAGAAGATGAGGACTTTGATGGATTTGTGGATGAGGATTGATAAAAAAAATAACGTGAGTACATTGTTAAATACTTCAATAAAGTACAACCGAACTCACTATTTACATTGTTAAATACTTCAATAAAGTACAACCGAACTCAGTTTTGCTCCCGCTGCCTTTTTAAAAACATGTTTTAGCATGCATGCATGCTACCGTATGTTTTAAGCCAGCGTATGTTTTACCATGCCTGCGCCCAATAATACGGTGCGCCTCAGTATGTGTTAAATGCAGAAATAGGCCCCGTAACTGAGACTGCGTCTTTTAATATGGTCGTGAAAATACGGTACCTGAAGCAAGCCTTAAATGAACGTAATTTCCCGAGCACCAGTGACCACCAGCACACGTTTTTCCCATTTTGTTTTTATAATACACGTGTTCCGAGCATGTCCCACCGGTAGAAAATGGATGGATAATACACGCGTCACGGTGTCTTCACCATGGTAATGAGTGTATCTGGTCGCGTTTGAGTTGACAAGATAAAGCCCAGTGATCGTAAAAGATGGGATGCGGTGGTATCGGAATACAAGATTTTATTTGAGACAATTGCGAAAGACCAAATTTGTCTTGTAGTCTGATCCACGCATTACATGTTGTCTGTCTCAGACGTGTTGTCTGTCCCACACCGCCGACATGTTTTTGTTTTTTTAAATAACTTTAGTGGTTGTCAGATATTTACAGTACTACGTCAAAACACACACAACAAAGCTAAAAATAAACTAGCTTTTGAATTCAAATATACTGTACACGATGGCGACGCAGAATAAATTCCTTTTGCGGAGCCGATCAGTGACGTCATTGATCGGATCGGCGCATTATGACATTAAAGCCGATCAATATAAAATGCTAATTATCGGCCAATACCGGTCAGGTCTGTGTAAAGTCTACTCAATTGATGTGCGTCCCGCCTCTGAGATGCACAAAAATGAGCATTGAGGCATAAAACATGATCAATCTGCGTCCATCGACACACAAACGCACAGTATTGCTTAACTACGGGTGTGTGTGTGTGTGTGTGTGTGTGTGTGTGTGCGTGCGTGCGTGCGTGCGTGCGTGCGTGTGTGTGTGTGTGTGCGTGCGCGCATGTGTGCGTGTGGGTGCGCGGGTTGCTGTGGTGCTTCAGCAAATCATTATGCATTAAAAGTACAAGTCGTATGTTGGTGCTAGCCAATCAGAGGCAGAGGACGAAGGGTTATCATTCCATAAATACAACAGAGACTTTTCTCCAGACTTGATAAATTTTGTTGTTGTGTTCACAACACAGCGAGCCGCTGGCGGGAACAACTTTGGCTCTGTAGATGCACACAACTGGGAAACCTTTGACAGCTAAGGAGCTAAACAGCTCGTTCTGGCTTGCTCGATTGTGGCGACATTGTTTAAAACAGGTCACTAACTGGGGGACCACAGTCTGCGTCCGGACCCAGAAACAGTCACATACGGACCCACATCATAGCCAAAGAAGTTGGGTAAAAGACTGAGAAACATCAGAAAATAAAGCAAGAGAGAACTTTTCAGTGGGAAGTTCCCACTGGGAGCACTTATGAAAAGTGCATATACAGTGGGTACGGAAAGTATTCAGACCCCTTCTGTTATATTGCAGCCAAAATTAACTTAAAATCATTTAAGTTAATTTTTTCCCCTCATTAATGTATACACAACACCCCGTATTGAGAGAAAAAAACAGAATTGTTGAGATTTTTGCAGATTTATTTAAAAAGAAAAATTTAAATATCACAAAGCCACAAGTATTCAGCCCCTTTGCTGTGAGACTCGTATATTTAATTCTGGTGGTGTCAATTTCTTCTGATCATCCTTGAGATGGTTCTATACCTTCATTGGAGTCAGGATGTGTTTGATTATACTGATTGGACTTGATTAGGAAAGCCACACACCTGTCTATATAAGACCTTACAGCTCACAGTGCATGTCAGAGCAAATGAGAATCACAAGGTCAAAGGAACTGCCTGAAGAGCTCAGAGACAGAATTGTGGCAAGACGCAGATCTGGCCAAGGTTACAAAAAGATTTTTGCTGCACTTAAGGTTCCTAAGAGCACAGTGGCCTCCATAATCCTTAAATGGAAGACGTTTGGGACCACCAGAACCCTTCCAAGAGCTGGTCGTCCGGCCAAACTGAGCAATCGGAGAAGAAGAGCCTTTGTGAGAGAGGTAAAGAAGAAACTAAAGATCACTGTGGCTGAGCTCCAGAGATGCAGTCGGGAGATGGGAGAAAGTTCGAGAAGGTCAACCATCACTGCAGCCTTCCACCAGTCGGGGGATTATGGCAGGGTGGCCCGATGGAAGCCTCTCTTCAGTGCAAGACACATGAAAGCCCGCACGGAGTTTGCTAAAAAACACCTGAAGGACTCCAAGATGGTGAGAAATAAGATTCTCTGGTCTTTTTTTATTTGCTGTTCTTTTGAAATGCAGCCCTACTTTAGTAAATAAGAGAACATTATAAGCACAGCCGTGCTTATAATGTTCACAGTTGTGCTTATACAGTGCCACCAGAGAGTATTCACACCCCTTCACATTTTCCACATTTTGGTTTGTTGGACTTATTCTAAAGCTGTTTTGAGAACAGTTTTCTTTAAAAAAAATAAAATAATAATTGACATAAAATATCCCATAATGACAAAGTAAAATCGTATTTTTAGACATTTGTGTAAAATTCTTTTTTTTTTTTTTTTTTTTTTTTTTTAAATAAACATTCAAAGAATAGGTACATAAGTTCACGCCCTTTGCTATGACGCTCAGGTACATCTGATTTCCACTGATCATCCTTGAGATGCTTCTAGAACTTGAATTGAATCCCCCTGTGGTAAATTCAGTTCATTGAACATCATTTGGAATGGCATCCACCTGTCTATATAAGGTCTCATATTTGGCACTGCATATCAGAGCAGAAACCAAGCAATGAAGTCTAAGGAATTGTCTGCAGACCTCCAAGACAGGATAGTGTCAAGGCACAAATCTGGGGAAGGATACAAAAGAATTTAAGCAGCATTGAAGGTCCCGAAAAGCACCGTGGTCTCGATTATTCGGAAATGGAAGAAGTTAGGGACCAGCGGGACCTTTCCTAGATCTGGTCGTCCGACTGAGCTGATTAACCGGGGAAGAAAGGCCTTGGTCAGAGAGGTGAACAAGAACCTGTTCCCTTGCGGAGATAGGAGAACCATCCAGAAGGTCAAGCATTGCAAACGCACTCCATCAATCAGGCGTTTATGGTAGAGTGGCCAGACGGAAGCCACTTCTCCCTTAAAGGCACATGGCAGCCCGCTTGGAGTTTGCCAAAAGGCACCTTAAGGATTCTCAGACCTGCAGAAACAAAATTCTCTGGTCTGATGAAACCAAAATACAACTTTTTGGCCTGAATTGCAAGTGTCATATCTGGAAAAGAAGAGGCACTGCTCATCACCTGGCTAACACCATCCCCACTGTGAAGCATGGTGGTGGCCGCATCCTGCTGTGGGGCTGTTTTTTGCTGCAGGAACTGGGCAACTCATTCGCACAGAGGGCAAGATGACAGCTGCCAAATATAGAGGAATTATTCGAGAACTTGCTCCAGAATGCTCTTGAACTCAAACCAGGGCGTCGATTCACCTTCCAACACGACAATGACCCAAAGCAAGCAGCCAAGATAAAAAAGGAGTGGCTTCAGGAGAAGCCTGTGAATGTCCTCGAGTGCCCCAGCCAGAGCCGGACTTTCCAATCTCTGGAAAGACCTAAAAATGGTTGTCCATCGACGCTGCCCATCCAACCTCACTGACCTTGAGAGGCTCTGCAAAGAAGAATGAGAGAAAATGCCCCAAAACAGGTGTGCCAAGCTCGTAGAGACATACCCAAGAAGACTTGAGGCTGTGATTGCTGCCAAAGGTGCTTCAACAAGCCAAGGGTGTGAATACATATGTACCTATTATGTTATTTTTTTTTTTTTTTTTTTTTTAAAGAAAACTACTCAAATCAGCTTTAGAATAAGTCTGTAACATAGCAAAACATGGAAGAAGTGAAGGGGTGTGAATACTTTCTGGTGGCAATGTATGTTTGATTCCCAGAGCAGAAATTGTAAGATGTCTACAATTCTTTATTATGCTCTAATATCATTATATCAATGGCATTACAAAAATCCATCAACAGTGCTATCGTTTATCATGAAAGTTTTTGGGAAACTATATTGTTCTAAAAAATTTGCTATCGTGCCAACCCTAAACACAATATATTGAAAGAGAGCAAGACCAATGGAAAACAAAAATGTTGTACCAACAGTATAGAAGAGAATAACAACTGCAGTAAGAATCTGCAATATAGCGGGACCGCGAAGCAAAAACCGTGACGTCGCTGAGGATTACTGTATCTGTATTCAGTGATGATAAATTGTAAGGATTCATTGATTCCATGATATGTACGTCCCGGGAATCACATAGTCTCAAGTGTAAAATAATCGATGGTGATGTAAAACGGACAGCCAGGCTACAGCATCAAACTTTGTCATTTGAAGGCCCATTTGAAGAAGCCTTCCTGTGTCCTACCCTGCGAAAATCAAATGCAATGTGTAAGCGCCATTAGGTTTCATTCAGCTGTGTGCGTCAATGACAAGTAGCGACACATAAGTGGACTGTTTGCTTTGTTAGCATTAGCCATTGTATTATCCGTTGCACCAGAATGACTTATTAGTGTTTTATGTGATTTTAGTGAAAGTTGCCGTGTATCAATAACTAAGCTGATTGAATCCCCCACTGGAGTGGTCCACTTTGCCTTTTAGAATTAGAACATCATAAAGGAAGTGCTATGTTAACTCTGTTAATGTTGCTAACAAAACAGCATTATTGATAGATACCATTTCTGAGTGCTCATTTGACTTATTGTTATTTAGCCTATGAAGTGTGAAGCCCCTGAGTAATAGGACAGAAGTTAAAAAAAAAAAAAAAAAAAAAGTGTTTTTAACACCATCCTGACAGGACTCTAGTTTTATTCAACCATTTAATTTGTCAAAATAGAAATTACCTTTTAGTTTATTTTTTTGTTGTTTTTATTGAAAAGGACATTGTTTTGAAAGACTACAGTATTATCGCATGTGGCCTGACTGACCTCAATGAATGGACCTTTTTGACTCATTGGAAAAATTCTTTGTGACCGTTTAAGATTTGTATTTGAGTATTGTAAAGTAAATTACATCACTGTGCTGTGCATAATCACACAAACATGATGCAATGTTTGCTTTAGCCTTTATAACTGACTTCCTCTCAAATCGTCACTTCAGACTGGATTATGATTTTCCTGAAGCATCATAAAGTAAGTTAATTAACTTGATGAGGTTTGAAAACATCATTGTACCCAGTTGTTGACGTGCTTTATTTACGTTTCATTTGATAAGGCCTGAGCAAACGAAGTGCTTCATCAAGTGGGCTGGTGCTAAAAATAACTTGAGATTCTATTTTTAGTTCTAGTATCACAGTCTGTTGAATCATCTAGTTGCTCTTGCATCACACTTGTGAAATGTATCATTCATCTAGGTTATTTATTTAGTATGCACAAGACAATGTGTATGCTTATCTGCGGTGGATGAGATAATTAGCAACTCAAGCTAGTTTAGATTTAAAGTCTTCCTTGTTTAGTGTGGTGCTAAGCTTAAATGGGCATTTGTACAAATCAACCAAAACATGTAAAAAAGCTTTATTACTTTCCATACAGTACTCCAAGCGTTTGAAACAACAGTGGGGGTATCCCCCGTCCATTTTAATTCCCTCTGATCAGTGTTTAGGTTTTTGCATTACTGAAGTTAAACAGACTTTAAACAGAAATAAACTCAAAAGCCCCGTTATGTGATGACCTGTTGTTCGTCGTTGGTCGTTAACCTGCCACATAATAACACATTTAAGATTTTCAAGAAGGGCATGATTGCCTTGTTTTTAAATCAATATTCTGATCCTTAGTGCTGTCACGGCAGTAGTGTGCGATGGTGTGAAATTGACTCCAATTGTTGACAAGGTGCAATTCATTCATTCGTTGTGGTTGGTTTTGCATTTGATGATCTATCTGGAATTTATCCTGGCAATTACGGTACATGGCAGCACATACAGAAACCTATGTCGGATGTCAGACGCTGAGTACGCTGATTGTTAGATGTCCTGCACACATCCCAGTCAGTGCAGCCCAAATAAAACAATCGCTTTTGTCATAAATGTCTGTGAAAATCCATTCTTAAGTTAATTTTATTTAACTTGTGAATAAATTAAGATATACCACCTTGTATTTGCATTTATCCAACTGGCTTGAAAATAAGTAATTTGTTCAAAAATGTAAAAACAAAACAATTATTTCCTGTATTAATCAAGTAAGAAACACTGAAAGCAGTCAGTCCTTTTACACTGACACGTGTCTTATCAGACATTATGGATGTCTTCCATCTTTTCAGCCGACCAATGGAGCATCCCACGAAGAAAGAGCTTGTTCCACTAATGAGACAACCAGATGAGTGGAAGGACCCTTGGCGTCGGTCAAAATCCCCTAGGAGAAGATCCGGACTGGGCTCCCCACCTCGAGGTCGTCGGCGAAATCGTCGTTCGGGTTCTTCTGTTTCTCTGTCACACTCTTCCCGGTATGTGCACCTGCAAGTCACCATACATTATCATGATTAAAACCCTCTTTATATCTGATGTATAGCTTGTGATTCCCCCTGCCCCAAAACATGTCCACTAAATGAGTTTCTTTTACAGCACTCTAAATTTCAGGCAATGTCCCTGTATCTTTGTTTCTGTTTTATTTTTATTTCTTCTTTTAACCTAATCTAGAAAATATTACACTGTTTGTCTGCTACAGGTCTTCGTCTCGCTCTTCATCCTACACAGGCTCTGGGTCGTCTCATTCCCGAAGCCGCTCCACCTCGTTAAGCTCCTACTCCAGCCACTCCTCCCATCGCAGCTCGTTCAGTGGGAGCCGCTCTAGGTTTGTTTGCATTTAAAATACGAGTCGCTCACTCAAAGTGCCTATTGACAAATTTCACTTTGTGCATGTTGTCACTCATAGTAATTTTCTCCTTTAGATGTAAAAAATCTAGCTCACTGAGATTCAAGGCCCCACTGCGCCTTTTGAATAATTTTGTGCGTATTCTGTGCCGCTTTATTTCCACTGCAGAGTTTAAAAAGGTTAACCTATTCCTTTTAGTTAATGCTTACTAAAATAGGCTTACCGACATAAATATAATTCACACTAGGTCAAAAAGTCTTATCCAGTCATATTCCTTGCAGACATTTTGTTTGCCTTATGCCCGGTGCACACAGAGAGACGCAGAAATGTGAATCAGAAGAAGAAGAAACTTTGAGTGCATATTCGATCAGATCAGGCTTTTTCGTGAACATATTAAAATTGCAACCCATTACTACTTTTTCCACCTATAAAATATTTGTATACTTAGGCCCATGTAATCTCATTCTGAACTAGAAGGGATCAATAATGCCTCTGTCTCCTCAAATCTTGACAAGTGCAATTAGTGTTTCACCTGAGTCAGTAAATCTTCATTGGACTATCTGCAGTCATTTTAAGAATCCTGCCACTCTGTTTTAGTCTCCATCCCAAATGTTCAGCTACATCCCTCGCCTTCTGTCGTCCTTGCACCGGCGCCCTGTTCATGTATGAATCCGGTACAAAATGTTAACATTCAACTTACAGATCCTTGAATGGTCAGGCTCCTCCATACTTGGTGGATTTGGTATGACTGCCTATTGCTCATACAAAATAAACTGAAGATGATAGAGCCTTGCAGTCAATTGTCCTCAAATTGTGGGATCCACTTCCCTTTGAGTTGTTTGTTTCGGTCTGTGCCTAAAATCAGTAGGACTCAATTGTTTTGGTTAGGTTTTTGTTTTGGTATTTTTTAGATTACATTTGTTGGATTTTTTATTTTTTTTTATCTTAACTGTAAAATGTCGTCTTTCTGTATGTTATATATGTACTGAATTACTTTTCTATAACTATGTGAAGCACTTTGTGAGTCCTATGTGAAACGTGCTATAAATCAAATGTACTTACTTTATGGGCACACTGACAATATAAACATGGGGAAACGATCCCCATCTTCAGACTCACATAACACATCCCTCGCAAGGACTATTGTTAGCCATTTTTATTTAACTAATAAACAAACCATGTTCAACATAAATGAATTCACCTTAACAGATTTCAGTATTTTCTGTAGCGAACTAAACAGTATTACAAAATCCCAAAAATGTGGGCTATTGATGGCAAATGAGATTTTTCAATGTGCACACAAACAATTTATTTATTTAATGTTGCAAAAATAAGTGTATGCAGGAAGTCAACCACAGGTAAGTCCTCAAAATTATGAAAGTTTTTTAATTCAGTGAGAAATGAAAATCAAACTTATTTTAAAAAGGGGTTGCCCTGAAAGCCTTTTTGGCCTGTGGGACTCCTCAGGCAGCTGATGGGTACTGGCTGGCCAAGCGGAATGCAGCTCTGGTGGTCGCTGAAGCAAAAACTCGGGTATGGGAGGAGTTTGGTGAGGCCATGGAGAAATACTTCCGGACGGCTTCGAGGAAATTCTGGTCCACCATCCGGCGTCTCAGGAGAGGAAAGCAGTGTACCACCAACACTGTGTCTAGCGGGGATGGGGCGCTGCTGACCTCGACTTTTGAGTCAGTGGGGAGAATACTTCGAAGACCTCCTCAATTCCACCGACACGCCTTCCCATGAGAAAGCAGAGTGTGGGTTCTCTGAGGCGGGCTCTCCTATCTCTGGGTTTGAGGTCACCGAGGTAGTTAAAAAGTTCCTCGGTGGCAGGGCCCCAGGGGTGGATGAGATTCGCGCGGAGTTCCTAAAGGCTCTGGATGTTGTGGGGCTGTCCTGGTTGACACGCCTCTGCAACATCGCGTGGACATCGGGGACAGTGCCTCTGGATTGGCAGACTGGGGTGGTGGTACCCCTTTTTAAGAAGGGGGACCGGAGGGCGTGTTCCAACTACAGGGGGATCACACTGCTCAGCCTCCCTGGTAAGGTCTCTTCAGGGGTGCTGGAGAGGAGGGTCCGTCGGGAAGTCGAATCTCAGATTCAGGAGGAGCAGTGTGGTTTTCGTCCTGGCTGTGGAACAGTGGACCAGCTCTACACCCTCGGCAGGTTTCCTCGAGGGTGCGTGGGAGTTCGCCCAACCAGTCTACATGTGTTTTGTGGACTTGGAGAAGGCGTTCGACCCTGTCCCTCGGGGAGTCCTGTGGAGGGTGCTTCGGCAGTATGGGGTATCGAACGCCCTGATACGGGCTGGTCGGTCCCTGTACGATCGGAGTCAGAGTTTGGTCCCCATATCCGGCAGTAAGTCGGACTCGTTCCCGGTGAGGGTTGGACTCCGCCAAGGCTGCCCTTTGTCACCGATTCTGTTCATAACTTTTATGGACAGAATTTCTAGGCGCAGGCGAGGCGTAGAGGGGGTCCGGTTTGGTGGTCTCAGTATTGGATCTCTGCTTTTTGCAGATGATGTGCTTCTGTTGGTTTCATCAAGCCGTGACCTCCAACTCTCACTGGAGCAGTTCGCTCCCGGCTGGGATGAGAATCAGCACCTCCAAATCTGAGACCATGATCCTCAGTCGGAAAAGGGTGGCATGCCCTCTCCAGGTCGGGGATGAGCTCCTGGCCCAAGTGGAGGAGTTCAAGTATCTTAGGGTCTTGTTCACAAGTGAGGGAAGAATGGAACGGGAGATCGACAGGCGGATCGGTGCAGCGTCTGCAGTGATACGGTCTTTGTATCGGTCCGTTGTGGTAAAGAAGGAGCTAAGCCGAAAGGTGAAGCTCTCAATTTACCGGTCGATCTACGTTCCTACCCTCACCTATGGTCACGAGCTTTGGGTCGTGACCGAAAGAACAAGATCCAAGCGGCCGAAATGAGTTTCCTCCCTTAGAGATAGGGTGAGAAGCTCGGTCATCCGGGAGGATCTCAGAGTAGAGCCACTGCTCCTCCACATCGAGAGGAGCCAGATGAGGTGGCTGGGGCATCTGATTCGGATGCCTCCCGGACGCCTCCCCGGTGAGGTGTTCCGAGCACGTCCTACCGGGAGGAGACCCCCGGGACGACCCAGGACACGCTGGAGAGACTACGTCCTTCGGCTGGTCTGGGAACGCCTCGGGATCCCCCCGGAAGAGCTGGATGAAGTGGCTAGGGAGAGGGAAGTCTGGGCGTCCCTGCTAAAGCGACTGCCCCCGCGACATGACCCGGATAAGCGGTAGAAAATGGATGGATGGATGGATGCCCTGATTTATTTTGAGCAATCGATATACAAGCATAATTGTTTATTTTCAGGTTAAAAATATATAAATGGGTGTACTACATTGACTTTAGTCTTGTTGGCTGCTTAATTATTGATTCAGGTCAAGATCATTCTCCTCGTCCCCCTCACCAACTCCCGCTCTGCCGAAGAATGCCAAGAATAAACCAGACCTTCCTCCAATGCTTGCTAAAGGGTAAATCAAACTGCATGGTATTTCTTGGCGGTAACATTTGGTTGACTTAATCAAATATATCAGGCCAGAGATCAAAGTCATGTTTATTCCTCACAATGCATTTTCCTACCCCTACTTCAAAACTTTCGTGTGTTCTGCCAAGCAACCAGGAAGTATAGAGCTCCTCACTGCTCAGTCTCTCAAACCACACAAACTTTGCATATTGTCTCTTGGGGTTTTGATTTAGCAATTTAAAATACAGGGTTAAAGTCTTTTTAAATAATGAAAATGTAGTTGTAACATCGGGTATTCTTTTTGATAATTTTTAGTTTGTTTGCCCTATGTTGTCTGTATGTTTAGAAATGCCGCCCTTTCTCCCTCTCCATAGCATGCCATTGAAGCAGGGTGCTGTGCCCACTCCACGTAGGGATAAACCGCCCATGAAGAAAGCTCAGACTCCACCACCACCTAGTGGGCCAATGACCAGGCCTTTCAAACCCTTGCCCGAGGGAGGAAAGCCTCCCACTAATCTTCGGGAGACCGGAGGAATAGTTGTGGGGGCCGGTGGTGATGTTAGTGCTGGTACTGCTGGTGGTGGTGGTGTAATGGTGAGACAACTACCTTCCCGGGAACCTGGGAAGCCTCCCAACCAGAGGGAAGGAAGGCAGAAAGAACGGGAGCAGCATCCTCCTCGAAGGTGGGCACTAATTTAATGTCAGTATAAATCTTGCTTTATTTAGTTTCTACCGGACTGTCTTGTAGGCAATATGGTTATATAAAAAAAGTCTTGTTGCTGTAGCAAACTATAATTGACTGCGTGCCTGGGTATTTGTTGGTTAGATGGGCTCTTTTATACTTTTTGGGACCTGCAAAAAGTCTGTGACCAGATTTTTCTGAAGTGATATGGCAACTTACTTGAACAAACTACGTTGTTTTAAGGGACATTGTTATTTCTCGGAGAGACGCTCCTGAGTGAGCTTGCTGAAAGAAAAACATTTTAATATGTGTTACATAGTTTTGGGTGGATGGTCAGCATCCTCTGTCTTCCTTATGACCAAAAATAGGATCTAGGTCTACGTGTTGGGTCACCTATGATAGATGGATGGATGGAGGGATACTTTAGTAATAGGGAGCAAGCCCTGCCACAAATAGCAAAAATGTGAGTAATGATCCCCCCCACCCATCCTTAATTGCCTATAGATGCCACAACAAGATAATACCAAAATACTACTTTTATAGAAGCCAGGGCTTTTGCCGGTCTAATAGGTCCTCCCCTAATGTCAACATAAATCCTTGGGACCAATACTTCGCCAAAGGGGTACTTTTGTTAGACCAAGCTTTTGCAAAATCTTGTGGCATTTTAGGGCATTTCAGAAAGAGAACAAAAACAGCAAATAGGCAAGTTTTCAGCTGATAACAGTGGATAGTGATGTAGTGAATATAGTGAAGTTAGTAAGTGAATAGGTGAATTCGCGAGTAACTAATCGGAAATAGGTGTGGGAAAACTGTACAAATGTACCTACTACCGACATACGCCGTTTCAAGGTTACAAATGGGACACAATGAACTCGATTGCATAAGAAGGCAAGCTCAGTTGATGGTAGATTTAGTTTTTCATTTGATTGTTGTTTATTTAGGGGGGCTGTGGCTCAGTAGGTAGAGTGGCTTGTTCAGTGACCGTTCGAATCCCAGCTACAACTGTCTGCATGTCGAAGTGTCCTTGGGCAAGACACTGAACCCTAATTTGCTCCCAGTGGGGCTGGCAGCTGCCTTGCATGGCATCTGCCGCCCATTAGTGTATGAATGTGTGTGAGTGGGTGAATGTGAGGCTTTATAAAGCGCTTTGGGAACTGTGATGGTGTAGATAATATATATATACTATATATGTGTAGTCCATTTATTTATGGCCAAGATGCCTAGTTTTTCAAACATATTTGCTGTAATTATGACTTTTGTACTGCATTTGGGGTTGGTCAGTGGTAGACTGCAGCGACACGTATTTGAACTCCTTTCTAAATCATGGACCCCCTCTATTAGCTTTTTAGTAAGTTGGACAAAATCATATTTTACTATTCAGACAGTCAACAAATGAATATTAATCAAGATTTAGTTGTTTACTGTTCATATCTGATAAATGGTCATTTATTCTGTGTTGTCAGTTCTCTTTTCTTTACGGTCGCTTCTCTTTTAGGCGGACTATAAGTGGGAGTGGGAGTGGAAGTGGCAGTAGTTACTCTGGCTCAAGCTCGAGGTCCAGATCCTCTTCAAACTCCCTGTCACGTTCACGTTCTGGATCCAGAAAATCCAAGTACGTGGGCACCTTTCAACAAACCTTTGGTTGCATGTATATATAATTGTCCAAAACGCGTTTGCTTTTTAATTGTTATTATTTGTTTTTTAATTGTTATTAAAAAACAAATATTAAATATTGTTATTATTTTTGTAATTGGTACTAGTAATAATAGTAGTAGTAGTAGCATTAGTATTTATGATGTTAATGATCAGGTTCCCAATTTAACACAGCTAAGTTTGCAATGCAAATCCAACAACTTTTATTTGGCCAAGCTATAATTTTATCATGTTGCTTGCTTTACGTGCAATGAAAATGTTTGTTTACTGAACCCACAAAATAAAATGCCAAAATATACATTTTTTTAAAAATCATTATTTGAGCTATGTGGCTAGCACGTAGTGATGGTACGAACAACACTGGTGCGTCAGCACTGTGCCAAGCACGCAAGAGTGAAACCCTGTATTGGTTTAAGAAAAAAAAAAAATCATGTGACAGGAAGTGTGCCGTTTGGATGTGCCGCGCCAAATTGTGTTTATAAGGAAATAAACGGTGTCGACGTTGCGGATTTGCTGGATGGAGTTTTGCTGTTGCTGTTGGATTTTCGATTTTTGCTTGCCCTCACCATGTTCCACTGACTTCATGGATCGTTCCAAGAAGTTTACCCGAGTCTGGAATAATCTTTTGATGCCAAATAAGGTAAATATTTTTCCCCTTTAGGCGTTGTTTACTGTTAGTTTTTTAATTAAATATGTTTGTACTCTGCGGCACGGTGGACGACTGGTTAGAGCGTCTGCCTGGTTAGAGCGTCTGCCTCACAGTTCTGGAGACTGGGGTTCAATTCCCCGCCTGTGTGGAGTTTGCATGTTCTCCCCGTGCCTGCATGGGTTTTCTCCCAGCATTCCGGTTTCCTCCCACATCCCAAAAAACATGCATGGTAGGTTGATTGAAGACTGTAAATTGCCCGTAGGTGTGAACGTGAGTGTGAATGGTTGTTTGTTTATATGTGCCCTGCGATTGGCTGGCAACAAGTTCATACTTGTGTGAGTACCTCAGGTATGTTGAAATTCTCACATAAAATTAGAATTTTCAAAAATAGTTTACTACACACAAAAGGCTTTGTGTGACTCTGTAATATTGTTTGTAAAAATTACAGTCCTTTAATAAGCTTTTAACAAAATATTTTCTTTGGCTTGCAGTTCCTAACAAGCAAGCAGTGGATGAGGCTGTGGTCAAGATGATCATCAAAGACTGACAGCCATTCACCATTGTTGAAAATGAGGGATTCAGGGAGCTCCTGAAGCTTATCAACTCGCACTTAAATTTTTATGCTAAATATCTTCATCTGTACCCTGTGAAAGAGTTTTTTATTTAACGCAGGGAAACTGGTGTCTAAGAGGAGAAATCGGCCTGGAGCAAAGACACTTCAAAAACTTTTGTTCCTCAATAAAAATGCATAAATGAATCAATTTTTAGTCTTTTATTTTGTATGATTGAACACTTAAGTTAACAAAATTCAATACGTTAAAAATTGTAACTGAATTTTATTACAGACAAATTTGCTATATTTTACATACCAACTCATTTTAGCATTTACACAAACAAGGTTTTAAGCACATTTTAAACTCTTCTCATAAACAACTCAGCAAACAAATTGAGTAAATGAAATTATACAATGATGAGCTCATATTTTAAGTAAAGGACTAGCGATTAAATATTATTTCACAGGCTGATGTTGGGTTTGCAGCATGTAAGCTTTTCCATCTTATTTTCATTTTGTTTACCTGCAATGATTTTAGAACTACTGCAGGGGTCACTATTGAGGGACCACCACAGTGTCAATGGAGAGCCGACACAGTTTGTGTAGTGTGTCAATACACTCCTTGAGGTATCATCATCCCATCACTACTAGCAAGTAATCCTGCTGGAAAAAGATAGAAACATTGTGTGAGGACATGATGAGAAATCCTACTAAGGAAAGCCGTAACGTTTAAACAATGCACAGTTGCTTTGAATGCAGCCAAATTGCACAAACCATAGATGTGATAGAACCCAAGGCATGAGAGAGCCATGCTTTCATGTTATTTCATGTTGTCAAAAAATCGTGACGCTGAGCATCCGCTCGTCACAGGAGTAAGCGAGACTCTTTTCCAATTGTATGCTTTCAATGTACAGTTGTAACCTTTAACATTGAACAAAATCCATTGTCCTGGTCAATCTTTTCTCCTTGAGGTGAGAAAATAGAAATCATCTGTTCCAAGGGACAAAATTTATTTGCAAGAATATTTTTAGGCAAGGTTTAAACATTCTTACGCTGTCATACAAGTGGAGAATGAATGATTCAGCTTTTTGAGTTTGTGTACCTTAACTAGAAGCACTCTTACTGTCTTTGTTTGTAAATGTCACCAAACATTAATTTCGTAATCTCTCTTGTTTCCACATGTTTGTTCTTGGGAAACCTTTCAGGAAATCCAGGTACGATTATGATTTATATTGTGTGTTAAAGGAAATGCCGTTATGTGTGTGCCTACAAAGACCGTGTCTTCTGTCAAGTAAAAATGCACACGTGCTTGTGTCAACATGCGGGCGTGTTGCGCAGTGTGCGAATGCTTGTCCTTTCCACATAATTGAAGCAATCCCTTGTGAGAGTTAGGAACTCTTAGATAACCAACTTTTTCCTACCACAGGTCTTTGAGTGTGAGCAGTGTATCATCAGTATCGTCGGGTTCATCGAGCAGCAGTTCCGTGCGGAGTGCAGACTCTGATGACATGTATGCTGACCTGGCGAGCCCAGTTTCCTCGGCCAGCACTCGCTCACCTACGCCAGGGCACCCCCGGAAAGAGCGGGCAGTCCCCCCTAGGGACCGACCGCCACAGAACAGAGACAAGAACAGAGGTCAGTGTGTTTGTAACACGTTGTGATGACAATGGACAATTCGATGCAGAATGTACCTGTACAGAACTTTCACTCTTGTGGTTCGTTATCATAGAGAGGCTAGTGAAGAAAGACGAAACCTTAAGGGAGGATCGCAGGAAGATGAACCCATCCGGTGGCCCACCCAGAGGAGGTAACCCCATGCCTAGACCAGTCCCTGGAAGCAGAGGGGGTCACTCTGCACACCATCCTGCTGGAAATATGCCCCCACCAGGAAACTATGGAGGTTCCAGTTCCCATAAAGACATCAAACTCACCCTTCTCAACAAGGTAATTGTTTTTGGATGATTCTACGTTCATCTCCATATACAGTAGTACCATGACTTATGAGAGCCCCAGCATGGGAGTTTTTCAAGCTCAAGCATCTTCATATACACCGCTACTTGAGCAAGTGGAAAAAATTGAGTGATGCAGTCTCCTATACGCTTTCATCCATTTATTGAACAGGGCAAGCAGTCAAACACAAATATAAAATAAAAATACTCGCAAGGATTATGGAGTAGGCAGCTCACACTCCCCAACCTGACTGACCCTAGGCTCTTGGCATCGCACTCCAGGCCACACATTTGTAAAACAGAAGGACTAGGGCTGTCAAATGATGATTTTTTTTTTAAATTAGATTAATCACACTTGATTTTAGATTAATCACAGGTGTCGAATACACCACACATAGTACCACATTTGTACCAACCACGCCAGTCGGCGTCACCTCACTTTGCACTGACATAAGCATTGACCTGATCACTGACCTTATAGCAACCTGTGCCGCGTTTCAGATATCCATCCGCGGTTAAGGTAAAGGAGCGTGTGTCAGGGCTCTACACCAACTTTTTCACTCGTAGCTGGTGCGACCAACTTTTTCATTTGGTCGCATGCTTTTTTGAGGTCGTACAGCATGACCATGGCATACCATAGTTTCATATGAAGTAAAGATTGACAGTGACTCGAGATTAAGCTTTACACGATCAGGATTTTTGGGACCGATCAGCAAATTTTAAAAAAAACGATAACCGATCACCGATCCAATCACAAGATGGAGCAATGTGTCTATTTAAATGACTTGTTCATTTACTGTATATACTTGTGTACTTAATTGCTCAAAATATTATATTTACAATAAATAATGTAATTGGCTGGCAACCGGTTCATAGTGTACCCCGACTCCTGCCCGAAGATAGCTGGGATAGGCTCCAGCAGCTGCGACCCTAGTGAGGATAAGCGGTAAAGAAAATGGATGGATGGATAAATAATACATTTTTCATCTATTTATGCCAATTAGGCATAGTGGCAGACAAAAAATGAACAGTCTTCTATTAGATGGCAGGAAGTACATACAGTAATTAATGTATCCACTTTTTGTGACATTTTTGTTTGTTGATGTACCGTGAGAATTTCCAGTTGTAAAATACGTAAGGCGCAACGTATTATTCGGTGCATGTTAACACAAGGTAACGGAAGCAAAACAGTGAGTTTGATTGAACTTTATTCTACTATGTATTTAAAAATACACTCACATTATTTTTTGATCAATCTTTTGTCACAAATCCATCGAAGTCCTCATATTCTGTATCTGAAATGAACAGCTGGGCAATTTCGCCATCAAACATGCCGGGTTCCCTCTCGTCATTGTCAGAGTCAGTCTCGTTGCCGGGTGGCTGTTCAGCAATTCGCGAAAGCTCGGACAACAGTCAAAACAGATACCTTAGCCCAGGCATCCACAATACATTCACATATGCTGGCGTAACTCGCCCGGCGCTGCCTCCCAGTCTTGTTCGCCGTCTCTCATCAATCACTTCCACGCCGCTCGCAACTTCACTTTGAACGCCCTGTTTACACCAATGTCCAGTGGTTGGAGTTCGCTGGCATTTGCTGCGCCACGGTAGTACTTGCGCAGATGGCGAGATGGTGCCTTTTCATAAAACGAACGCACCCAGGAAAGTGTTCGATCTTCATGTCTTGTGCTATTGTTATTGCCTTCAAGGGTACATACTGTACGTAGCTTTACGTAATGTTCTCTAATTGGTTTATCGCTGTCAGCGTACGTAGTGTACGTATTACGTCCATATGTCGGCGGGAAATGGTCCGACACTCAATCAAGCGGAGCGCTTATCAAACTTGCACAAAATTTTGACAGATTTTGGAACTCAGTGCGCACATAAGGCGCACCGGGTTAAAAGGCGCACCGTCGATTATTTTGTTGAAAATTAAAGGCTTTTAAGTGTGCTGTATAGTGTGGAAAATACAGTAGCTTTTGGATTCGAACATGACGTACACGACGGCGACGTGGATTAAATTTCTTTTGCGGAGCCGATCAATGACGTCATTGCTCGGATTGGCGAATTATGACACTAAAGCCGATCAGCATAAAATGCTAATTATCGGCCGATATCGATCAGGCCGATCAGATCGGCGTTGTCTACTTGAGATATGATATTTGCAAAATATTGTACTGTGAATAAGAAGTTTGTCTGTGACAAGCAGTGGCATGATATTTGCAAAACGTACTGTGACCAAGAACCTTCTCTGCGACAAGCAGTGGCAAACAAAACGGGTCAATTTAAACAAATGTCAAAGACTTTACTTTTATTTGATTTGTTCAACTCAGAGGGGCCAGAAGGCAACTTTTCTAAGTGAGGGCTTGTAACCCTTTTCCCCTTGGGAAAACCACTTAATTTTTAGCATTACCACAATATGATTGACATAAATAAATTTAAAAATTGGATTAAGTATACCACCACCATATAAAAGTATTGTTAGTTAATTCAAGCTATTTTGCAAATTTATTTGCAAAACAAACCAATTTAAAATCATAGTCTCAAACAGAACATGAATAAATCATTACTACTGCAATTGTCACACTTTAATTTAATAAAAGTTTGTTTTCTGATACAATCCACTTTTAATCTGGGTTTTTTTACTTTGCATTTATCTTTACGCTATAAACAGGGTTGGGAGGGTCAATAGGTAGGTAGGTTTGCTGGCTTCATTCGACAGTTATTAAAACCTTTGCACATGACTCTGATTGTTAGAACAAGTGAAATGAAAACGAGAGGCAATTTAAGCAGGCAATCTGTGAAGTAGCAGGAAGGCCCCACGCACACACATCCACGTAATTTTGAGATGATTTTACGTGATGTCACTCAAGGAAACAACTTTTGGTTTTATTCCTCAGACAAAAGTAGCAGCAAAGATAATGTGCAAAAAGTAAAGCTGTAAGTGACTTGCGGCGGGAGGAGTTTACCGGCTTACCGGACTTTAGAAGGTAGGTGCGGGCTTGCTAGCTTGCTCACCAGTAGTCCAGATGAGTTGACAGCTCACACTTGTGATTTAAAATCAATAAGTAGCGGGCCACCATCAATATAGGTACGTGGTGGCCACTGGGCGACACAACGGCGTACTGGGCTGTCTTTGACGCGTATATATGGGTGTGCATGTATGCTGTGGATAATGGTGCGAAAGAAGCAGCCAATCGTATGGCATCGGGGCGCTTTTAACTCAAATGGAATTTAAAGGAATCATTGATCAAGACTGTGCTCTCTCTTTCTCGGTGAGCGTGCAGGATGAGAGTGCAGTGGAAAGAAAAGGCGACTTTCAACCATTAAAACATGCACTTTTTTAATCGCACATGCTGGAAAAAAAGGTTGCAAAGGCGATCAAGTTGGTCGCACTCTCGAGCCCTGTCTGTGTGTAGTGAAAATAAATTGTGATTAATCTGACTTAATACACTATTAATTAAACTTTACACCGATTTTATCGGGCTGATCGGTATCGGCCGATATTTAGCATTTTATGCTGATCGGTTGATCAGCTTTGTCATAATTCGCTGATCCAATCAATGACATCATTGATCGTCTCCGCAAAAGTCATTTACTCCGCGTCGCCATCGTGCACAGTATGAATCCAAAGGCTAGTATATTTTTAGCCTTGTCGCATGTCTTTTGACATAGTATTGTAAATATCTGACGGCCAATGAAGTTATTTAAAAAAATAAATAATATAAAATACGTCGGCGGTGTGGGACAGACAACACGTAATGCCCGACGACACAACAAGACAACTTTGCTCTTTCACGATTGCACTATGTCAGACTACTGCAATAAAATACCACCACATCCCGTTTTTTACAATCATTGGGCTTTATCTTGTCAACTCAAATGCGACCGGATTCACTCGTTACCGTGGCGACGACAACAAGAGTGGAGCGAGCCGACTGTATTATAAGGACAAAATGGGGGAAAACGTGTGTTGGTGGTCACCGGTGCTCAGGACAGGAGAGGACGTTCGTTTAAGGCTTGCTTGAGGTATGTTCACGTACTTTTAATATGATACGGCTCACAAGCAGGCAACAAAACGTTATGTAGTCGAGCCAGCTAGTGGTATCCCAAACGGTTGGACGTAAACATGTTTGCCGTTCTGTCGAATCATGTTCTAAAGTTTCTGTGTGGGTGAAGTAATTAAAAATAAAATACTTTAATTTGAGTAAGTTAGCACACATTATTTCTGTCATGTAATGTTGGTTTGACCTGACTGATTAGAAAACACAATCTGACTAGAGCAGTGATTTCCAACCTTTATGGAGCCAAGGAACATATTTTACAATTGAAAAATCTCATGGCCCACCAACAAACAAAAATGTCACAAAAAGTGGACACATTAATTACTGTATTTACTTCCTGCCATCTAATACAAGACCATTCATTTGTTCTGTCTGTCACTATGCCTCACTGGCATAAATAGAGGAACAAAGATACATTATTTATTGTAAATATTTTTTTTTTTTAGCAATTAATTACACAAGTATATACAGTAAATGAACAGGTAATTTAAATAGACACATTCCTCCATCTTGTGATCGGTGTGTGTGTGTGTGTGTGTGTGTGTGTGTGTGTGTGTGTGTGTGCGCAAATTTCGGCTTAATTATACTTTATAAAGGCAGTCTGTCCTTACATACCTTACCTTTTATTGTGTTTTTATATTTTACAATACAGTGCTGGTATTCTTGTTTAAATACAACAAAAAATGTTAGGTTTTTTTCGGGGGCTGGAATTGATTAATGGCATTTCAATTGGGGAAAATGTATTTAATCAGTCAAAAATTAATGCGCCCAATTTAATTTAACTTATTAATAATTAGTTCTTGTTTGTGTTTTTTCCCCGAAAATCCATTTTGGAAATTAGGTCATTGTTAGATGCCTGTCAGAAGCAGAGAACTGTCATTGAATTTCTTGCTTTGGAAGGGGAACGGAAGCTGCAATGGGCTACAGTCACAAGGTGGGCATCCAGGATCAAAGGGAAAGAAAAAGAGCTTGCTTTGAATGACCTCCGTGACAAGCAAAGGAGCGACAGACCATCTTCAGCAGTTAAACATGGGAATAGTGCTTGGGTCGAGGCACTGATAAGAGAAGATCGTAGCGTCACCATCGATGACATCCTTACGTATCATCATTCATTGCATAACCTTAACCCCATACACATTTTGCAACCTTTTATAATAAATGTTTGGTTTTGATGGGGATCCAACAATGGCATCATTTTCAAAATGGCTGACAGGAAGAGGACCGGCCAAAACAAAATTTATTTTTTAAAATAAACCTTCAAACAAGTATTTAAACTACAAACCATGAAAAGTTTTGGGGAAAAAATCTAATAGATTAAATTGGGCTCATTACTTTTTGACTGCCCCTCGTATAAGAGTAAATTGAGTTAAGCGCTTGGTCAAGAAACAAGGGACCACTGTATTTGTATTTATTTATTTATTTTTACACATTGTTTTTTTACAGCAGCAGGGTGATAAGGGCAATAGAAAGCGGTACCTCCCCACTGACAAAGATCGACCTGGTTCCCCCCTCAGCAAGAGAATGGCCATGTCTCCTGACAGAGGTGAGAAACATCCTAATACACATTTCCCAACAAGCAGTTAGGATGGTGTTGTTGTTTTTTTAAGACCAAAATAACTGATCTGAGTTATGCTACATCATTGCACCCTTCCTTTCGGGTGCCACTTCTCGTGGTACAGTACTTTTAAAGGGTAAAGGCAGTGTCCGAAATCAACTTTTTGAATCACCAGAAAGTTGGCAAGTATAAAAATGTCAGCGTCTTTTTTTACTGGCCGAAATAAGTCATTCTACACATTATTTCTATAGTACAGTTTTATAGAATATACAATTTCACAAAGAGCTAACATTTAATTAATAACTGATCAATATAGAGGCTAATGACATGACTTTGGTTCACAACCCAATGTTTATTTATTTTTTTTCCATTTTTAAATGTTTTTGTTTTGTTTTTTGAGGGGAAGGGGAGACCAACCCCCGAAAACACTTTCTCGTTGTTTATCCTCGTTTATTCAAGAATATTGGGGGGTTAAAAACTTTTTTTTTTTTTAAACTACCAAATCTTTTAGGGTGGCGTCAGCCACTGGCTTTCACACAGTCCATCAAGTCTTGCTCTTGCTCCTGACAAAGTCCTTGTGCCATAGCATTACAGCCTCAGTGGGATCATACTACCTGATCAGATCGCTCATCTTCCGCAATTTAAATATGGAAACTTATTTCTTATTGGTCCATATCACAGCGTCAGCTAGCTATCGTGTCCTTCAATGCCGAGTTCAGACTTTCATCCTGCAAGAGTTTGATCGCGGGAGCTGTTTGTGCACAATGAATGCCCATTCGCTTCGTTTGCCACCGCCTCGGTCCTATTCGGCAGGTCGGCATAGGCCACCATCCGGCAGGTAAGGGCGTCCCCATGGTCACTCACCTACTAAAAATCTCCACGTTCCTGCGACTTAATTTGCCTGTCTGGCATGTGTGCATCTGTTTACATAATGCGTCTGTTTGTGTATGTGCGCATCGTACATATATGTGCAGACAGCAGAGGAACAAAGGAGAAATCCACCAAAATGAAGACTAAAAAACATGAATAAACACACATTCACAATTCTATTGTTTACAAACATGCACTCACCATGTGGCCGATAGCCCCCTGAGGTGTACCCCCCAAACGGTAAATTTAGCCGCATTTGGTCCCTGCCAAGTGTTAATTTTGGACCCTGTGTAAAGGCAGACTGGAAATGTCATATGGAAGGGACAAATACCACACACTGAATGAGGCAGTGGGTTTAGTGTGATTTCACAGTAGTTGTAGAGTTGATTAAAAAAAATGGTTTTCCCCCCTATAACAACGCGTGGCACAAAAAAATCCCAGAATCACTGCTAATGGTCTCAACAACCTCTTTCAGCTCGTGATAGGAGACTACCAGGCCGACCCATGCTCTCCCCTCGAATGGATCGACCCAGAGGGCAAGGACCCCGGCCAATACCCCCCCAGGGAGACAGGTTAGTAAAACTGTCAGACGTTCACTCCAATGTTATATTTTGTTACACAATATAAGCGTTTTTTTTACCTGGACAAATAAAGCAAATCCCAGAAAGGGGGGGGGGGGGGGGGGGGGGGGAAATCATGTCAAAACTTGATTTGTCATTTTATCAAGGGGAAAAAATAAATTAAAATCAGAAATTGGGTTTTTGTGATGTAATTGTTCTTAAATAAATTGGTACACAGACTTTTAATTAGGCCTGCACAATATTGGAAAACACTTTTTTATTTTTTTAAATAAATACTTTGTTGCTTGACGTGCCATTACCCTCAAAATACTGGCATTTCGTTTCCCCATTGTTGCCACCCATTCAGCTGGAGTTTTTACCCTACAATCTCAAAAACATGAGGAAAAACATGTTGCTTGATTTTATGAGGATTTAGAACAAAAACAGGACTGTAGTCCTTAATGTGCAAACAAAAACACAGAACACAGTAAAACAAGACGAATGGTGAAAGGACAAAGGATTCATTCACACCAGCCCTGGCTGACTATATTAACTAAATATTTCGTCTCATATTACAAAACAAAATAAATTCGATATTATCACAGTGTGGTCATAAAGGTTTTTTAACTAAGGCATTCTGATACGGATAATTTTCTTAGTAATCCATTTTCACAATTATGTAATGTGTTAAAAAAGAATCAAGGAACACATTCACTCCCATTTGCACAGTGTCCCTGAACACACCTCATGCACTCGCACAGCTACGGCGTCCCTGCCATCCTAGGTTAATTCTGGAGAGCAAAATAGGAAATGCAGCAGGTGTACATTGTTTCCTGCGTCCTCTTTCAGTTATTAGGCTCTGCCGTGCGTTGTTTGAAGTTTTATAATTCACAGTTACATGGGTGCTAATCTTATTAGCATGTTTAAACAGGGTCCCTCTGCTGATTAATTTTAATATTAATTGTATATTACATTACAGTACACAAACACCGCAGCGGACCCTGTGATGTGACTATTGCGCACACGTAAATTGTGATGATGCTCAAACAATATATCGTGCAGCTCTACTTTTAATAGAGAAAATATATTGTTGCTGTTTTACACGAGAGTATTTTTAAGAAAAACACGCAATGGACCATTAAGAATAAATATCTGTTGTTCCTTCCAAAGATGGGTAGCAAGGTAAAACGATACAGTTTTTCACAATTCATTGCATTTGCATTGGTTGTTTAGGTACTCAAATTTGACACAACATGAGAAAAAGAAGAATGAAAACAAAAAGTAGGCATAAAGGGGCATTACAGTACTGGGTTGTAAATAGGGTAGCATGATATCACGGCTAAAGCAACTCAGACCTGCTGTTAGCAGATATGCATTTTTACTTCAAATTACACAGAATTTGTTACTCAGATCTCCCATGCATAAAATCTTGAGGCCCATAATTTTAATTTGGGCATATATGTCATCATTTCTTCTCATGTTTTTTAGAAAACGTCCTCTGTCTCCACCTCCAAAATCATCTGGAAAGGGCCCTGGAGTCCAGTCTGGCAAGATCGCTGGTCCTGCACCTCCTCCAGCTGCTGCGTCCAGTAAACCCAGCAACACACTGTCTCGTCGTGAGGAGCTGCTCAAACAACTGAAGGCCGTTGAAGATGCCATTGCTCGGAAAAGAGCAAAGATCCCCGGCAAATAAGCAAGAGTGCATTCCCCACTCTTATTACCTGGCCGTCAGTCCACACGACTGAATAGCACGGAGAGCCCAGGCAGCTCGGAGGTCGGGTGAATTCTGCTTTACTCTTCTGCCTCCAGTGGACATGTACAAATGCTGTATGGTTCTTGTGTACATTGTGTAAGTGAACAAGTGGCCTCCACAACAGTTTCGTTTTAGAGCATCTTTCACTTCCATATGCCCTCTTTCTGCTAGTAGTTGAGAAACAGGAGAGAACACAGGCATGCTGGGATAGTCTACTTTGTCTACCAATTAAAGGTTTCACTCTGATGTTTGAGTGAAAAAAGATCAATTATTTGTGGGCCTGATGACTAGCAGAATTCTATATAATCTGCTCTTGCTGTTGTCTGGCCCCTTTGGTTTGTCAGAGCTTTTTTGTTTTCTTTTGTTCTCTGTATGAAGTGTAGGTTCAGTGTAGAAGGGCACTGAATTGGCTTTCCAATTGTTTGTAAAAAAAATAAAAAATAAAAAATTACAATTTGTTGCAAGTTCCTTTGAAAGTGACAACGCGGCTCGCAGGCCCACCTTAAACCAAAGGTATGTCTGGTGTTTTATTTTGACACGCTGTCACACCTTGTACCATAACAGCAAGTCATCAGGGGCTTAAAAAATGATGGCAGCAGTGGTGAGATGTCTTTTTAACAACAACAAAAACATTTTTTCTTCATAGCTCTTCTCAAAAGTTGTAAACCAATGTTTTATTTGTGTCATATTTGTAGTTGATGGAGAGGTTGCAAATGGGACATTAGAGACAAGGTATGTCTTGCTTTTGTGACAAAAGCCTAAATAAACTATTTTGATAAAGAGCACAGTTGCCTTTTTTTTTTGCAATGGCCTAAAGCATGGTTCACCAACATGGTGCCCATGGAAACCAAGTCATCCCCAAGGTCATCATCAAAACGAGCAAATATGTTAGCTCAGGATTGTATCACACTGGTAGTCCTTTGCATTAATCAGTACCAGAGAAGTAGCTTTCAGTTTCAAAAAGGTTGGAGACCCCTTGGTCTAAAGGTATACAAGTTTCCTAGTAAGTGATTAATTTGTTGTACTGACTTCCTGTGAATATTCTCATTCATACAGGTCATTGCATTCTCTGAGCATGAATCAATCGCAACCGGACTGTTCTGTTTGTCTTGGATGACGTTTCGCCTCTCATGCAAGCAGGCTACATCAGTTCATGTGTATAGGCTAGATAGGACTGCAAAAAAGTTAGTATTGGTCAGTGTGGGTGTGTGACGTTTCTGGAGGCCCCTGTCGTACAAAAAGGCAGCTTTATTGTCTTTGACATCCCCAAGTGTGAACTTTGTCTTCATCCACGGAGTAATTGCACTCGGTGAAAGCTTGCACTTCTTGGCTTCTGATTTTAACCCATCTGTCATCCACATAATCTGTATCCATGACTTGGGAGTGTTCCCTTAAAGATGTTCAGCCCGTTCGATGTTCCCTTCGATTTAAAGGTTGGCCACAATTGGGAATAACGGTGAATCCTTAATAATAAAGTTTTTTCTGTAATATGTTCCAATGAATTGAAAATATGCAAGGTTCCAGCAAATGGCATATCTGTTTCAGGTTTAGTGTGCATCTGCTTGGGGGCTGTGATCATTCAGTAACCATTGCCTCAGTTTCCTCTGAATTCCATGTTGGAATGCAAATGAACAGGTTTACATTTTTGTCTAGCTTTAGGTCTGAAAACATCTCGACAAAATCAGAGAAAAGGTTTTGGTTGTGATGTCGTGTACTTTGCCCACATGTATGTAGCACATTGGATGAGGAAGAGAAAACACCCAAGTTTTACTATTCTGGAAAAGAAATTAAACTACAATGAATTTTTATAACAAAGTTTTAAGTCTCTCCAAAAGTGTTTTGTTTCTAAATACATTGAATATGTATGAAGACGAATGCTGAAAATGTGCAAAGACAGCTAAAAATTCAGGGGAGCCAGTGTTTTCGGAGCGTTAAGTGACATGCCCACAGTGTCTTAAAGCTGAAAGAACAACTCAATTCGTGACCATTTTCAAGGCTGATTTCACATACTTTGTGATTTTTTTTTTTTAATTATTTTTCTTAATTATTATTATTATTCATTCAAATTTATCCAGCTTGTTAACATACTCTTCCTTGTGGTGTGTCATATTTACAAGATATTTTTTGGGGGACTTTAAGCCTTTCCTCTTTCTGTCAGGCATTTTGGAAATTAGGTCATTGTTGGATGCCTGTCAGAAGCAGCACACTGTGATGTAATTTCTTCATTTAGAAGGGGAACCACCACTAAACATATTCAAAAGGTTGTAAAATTTGTATAGGGAAGTTGAAATAGGCTACAGTACGATCAAAAGGTGGGTGTCCAGGATCGAAGACGAAGAACAGGAGCCTACATTGAGTGACCTCTGTAACAAACAAAGGGGCGGCAGACAATCTTCAGCGGTTAATCCTGGGAATAGCGCTAGCCTCGAGGCACTGATCAGAGAAGACCATAGTCGCCATCAATGACATCACCAACATGTGTCACCATTGATGACTTAACCATAACCCCGTACACATTTCGCAACCTTTTGAAAATGTTTATTGGTGGTTCTCCTTCCGAAGCAAGAAATTCCATCATAATTTTAAAAATGGCTGAACTAGAAGACATGCTTAAACAAAACAAAACAAACCTTCAAAAAAGTTTTTATTTATTTAAACTGCAAACTGTGAACATTTCAGAAACGAACATTAAAACAATAATTCAAGTATTAAAAGGTTATATTAAATTGGGCTCATTACTTTTTGACTGCCCCTCGTACAATAACTGCATTAGTCTTCAATGACACAAATCAGTCTTTCTGGGTAGCAGTCTTTCAGAATGGCACACACATTTTGACTGTAATTGGCAGCTGCGAGTTTGTTTACAGCAGCTAATCCTGTATTTAGAACTGTATGCTAAATGTCCATCAGAATCAGAATCATCTTTATTTGCCAAGTATGTCCAAAACACACAAGGAATTTGTCTCCGGTAGTGCTTTTTTGTCTCCGCTCTAGTACAACAAACAATCAATTTACAGAACACTTTGGGGACATAAAGACATTGACAAAAAACAATTGTGCAAAAAGATGCAGAGTCCTCTAGCACTGAGAGCAGTTCGAACGACTAATATTGCAATAGTCCGGTGCAATGACCATTGTGCAAAGGGCGCTGAGACTTCAAGGAGTGTATGCGGTTTAAAGTGACGAGTAGTGCGATCATCTGGGACAATGTTGGTTGTGCAAATGTTACAGATACTCCTCAATCAGTGTGCAAATGGAGCAGATGCTACTCTGGCATGAGTGGCCAGTATATGCAAATAGTGCAGCATGGCGAGACAACTACAGTGAGTGCACGAGTAATACATAATTGGCCCCACAGAAATGTGACAACGAACTCAAGTCAAAAACTTTCCAGCTTGTTGTAATGGAATTATAGGTTAGGTGTTTAAGAAGTTGATCGCAAGAGGGAAGAAGCTGTTGGAATGTCTACTAGTTCTAGTTTGCGTTGATCGGTAGCGCCTACCTGAGGGAAGGAGCTGGAAGAGCTGGATTTTCCGAGAGGATTTTGCACGCCCTTGTCTTAGTTCTGGCAGCGTGTAGAACTGTCTCAGCAGCTCCGGTGGCAGGCCGTGGTTTCTCAGAAGCCGCAGGAAGTACATCCTCTGCTGGGCCTTTTTGAGGACGGAGTTGATGTTGTTCACCCACTTCAGGTCCTGAGAGATTGTAATTCCCAGGAACTTGAAGGTCTCGACGGTTGACACAAGGCAGCTGGACAACGTGAGGGGCAGCTGTGGCGAAGGATGCCTCCTGAAGTCCACGATCATCTCTACCGTCTTGAGCGTGTTCAGCTCCAGGTTGTGTCGCCCGCACCACAGCTCCAGCCGCTCCGCTTCCTGTCGATATGCAGACTCGTCACCGTCCTTGATGAGGCCGATGACAGCGGTGTCATCTGCAAACTTCAGGAGCTTGACAGTCGGGTTCACTGAGGTGCAGTCGTTCGTGTAGAGAGAGAAGAGCAGCGGAGAGAGGACACAACCTTGGGGCGCCCCAGTGCTGATGCTGCGTGTGGATGAGGTGGCCTCCCCCAGCCTGACCTGCTGTGTCCTGCCCGTCAGAAAGCTGTAAATCCACTGGCAGATGGCAGGTGAGACGCTGAGCTGGAGAAGCTTGGTTGAAAGGAGTTCAGGGATGATGGTGTTGAACGCTGAGCTGAAGTCCACGAACAGGATCCTCGCGTAGGTCCCTGCACTGTCGAGGTGTTCTAGGATGAAGTGCAGTCCCATGTTGAATGCATCATCCGCAGACCTGTTCGCTTGGTAGGCAAACTGCAGGGGGTCCAGCAGGGGACCTGTGACACTCTTGAGGTGGTCCAGCACAAGACGTTCAAAGGACTTCATGACCACAGATGTCAAAGCGACAGGCCTGTAGTCATTCAGACCAGAGATTGCAGGTTTCTTGGGGACTGGAATGATGGTGGAGCGTTTGAAACAGGATGGAACTTCGCACATTTCCAAAGATCTGAGTGAAGACTGGAGCGAGCTAGTCCGCGCAGACTTTGAGGCAGGATGGGGACACATGGTCCGGTCCTGCCGCTTAGTTAATCTTCTGTTGTTTGAAGATGCGTCTCACATCCTGCTCATGGATGGTTAACGCAGAAGTCAGAGGTGTGGTTGTGGTCGCGGGTGCGGCCGGGTGGGTGTGTGGAGTGAAACTGTCCTTTTCAAATCTGCAGTAGAAGGTATTCAAGTCGTTGGCTAGTGTGCTATTTTTCTCAGCTTGGGGGGATCGTCGCTTGTAATTAGTCAGCGATTGGAATGCACGCCAGACTGATTTGGAGTCGTTCGCGCTAAACTGTTTTTCCAACTTTGCTGCATAGATCCTCTTTGCAATGTTAATTTCTTTAGTAAGCTGGTTTCTAGCTCGATTATACAGGGCCCTGTCCCCGCTCTGATATGCATCTTCCTTAGCTTGGGGAAGCTGCTTAAGTTTAGCAGTGAACCACGGCTTGTTGTTGTTGAATGTCCGAAATGATTTTGTTGGTACACAAACCTCTTCACAGAAACTGATATAGGATGTGACAGTGTCCGTATATGTTGTGGGTGCTAATTAAGAAATGGTTACACTAGTATTTTAAGACATTTGAATGTGCTTTTGCTGGGAACAACTGGCGCGCACTCAAAACAAAAGCAAATATTCACGTCACATGAGGTGATAAAAGGTGACTGAATGAGTCTGTTTACCCTGCCTTCAGGAGCCTGAAATGACTGAAATAGCACAAACAAGGCAATCATCTTAACCACACCTACACCTCTAAAGGCCGAGTCCTTGAAACCTGAACTACTACCAGGTATTTTCTGATCCATTTCACTTAATCTGTTTAGTATAGGATTTACATCAAATTGTCCATACATGAGAAAAAGCTGTCATGCTGCATCAATTCAACAGACCAACGTCCTGCTGCATTTTTGTTGCAGACACATCGATGTGCTGTCATTCACATGAAATCCAAAAGATACAAAAGTCACATGACCATTATGTCCCCTACATTACGGCAATCTTAAAATAGGCATTCATCCATATCCATCCATCCATTTGATATCGCTTATCGTGTTCACCAAGATGTCTGAAGGTGAAAGACATACTACACTAAACTGGTTATCAGTCAGTCACGGCACAGATGAAGACAGACAACAATTGACACTCACGTCATCACTGAGTGTAATGAACCAGGTTAGCTGACTCACATGCATATTAAACATAATTCATCATCAAAACAATCAGTGTAGAGTGAGGATGTAGGCATTTAGGCTTTTGGTTTGCATTTCAGCATTTGGCTGAATGGGAGCAAAGTGTTAGAGCCCTAAACACCTCCAAATTCAGACACAAGTGAGCCCAAGTATGCCCCTACCATAACACTGTCTCCACCATGTTTGACATATGATGTGGTATGCTTTGGATCATGGGCTGTTCCTTTCCTTACTTTCCTCTTCACATCACTCCATTTCACTATTCAGTATTCTTGCCTTCTGTTGATGATGTGAAGAGATTTTCTTCACCAAGGAAAGGATTCTATCATCAACTTTAGTTGTCTTGTGTGTTGAGTTTTCCTTTCTTTTGTTCAAAATGTTGAATTGGCCATATGTACAGTAAGGATTTTGTTATCTCTCTTATACAGTTTATTTATGTTGATGTTTTTTGGAATGTTGGTCTCCTTCATTTGTACTGAAATCTGCTTGGACCTGATAGTCTTCAGTCGTCGAAGGTTAAAACATAGAGAACAAATATTACATACTAGTATAGATGTGACTTCAGTCAGATTTTGTTACCTGCAATAGTATGTGAAGGCTGAATAGGGAACTTGAATTTAAAGAGGGATTGGCACAGATGGCATTTCCTTTTTTGGCTTTTCTGTAAAGAATCAACATTGAAAAGTGGAAGGTGTGGGGAAAAGGCTGAGGAATTTCGAACTTCTTTGGAATAACTATACCAGTTAGTTCATCTTTTTAGTCAACAGCACAGGATTCTGAGGTCAGAAATACAGTAACTTTATTTATTTAGTACTTCGAGAAACAAGCTAATGATGATTTTATGGACAGGCATGAATGTTCTTATTTAATACATTTTTGAACAGTATATTCCTCAACGCCCTGTGACAACATTATTAGGAGTGACACCTGAGGTATGGGAAGAGATGTAAAATAGCTCTTAAACATACTGCTCACGGTAACATGAAAATGTGTACTAACAATCAGGTGGTTGAAGCCAACTACCTCAAAAATACTTAATTCTCCAAGTACCACCATCATAACCAACATTAAAATATATTAGCGTAGTAGGACTAAATGTCAAATCACAAATGCGGCAGAGTTCTTATTCCTAAAAAGTATTTTTTTTAAATAATAAAAAAAAATGTTTTACTTATATGAATATTTGAAAACAAACAAACAGTTCTAAACAATTCAGTACAAATGTGTTGTACTTAAAAGTTAAATACATTTGAACTGACCATAACAAATGTACCACACTGGATAAAAAACAAGTTTAAGACACTGGAGCTTCATGCACAATTTGAACATTTAATTCAGTGATTACTTCGCGTACCACGAGAGGAAGCCCTTGTACCAATAGTGGTACTCTTACCACACTTTGAGAATCAATGCTCTATATTATCAAGACTATTACAAGACATATTGTATTATATCTTTTTTGACCTTTGTACAAAAAAATTGAAGAATTTGCACAGCTATAAAACTGAAAAGTGTACCATATGCTGGATAAATGAAATGTGTGTTATGTTACTGTTCAAAAAATAAAAATTAAGTTCTAAAAAACTGCTTTCTGGAGAAAACATACTGACAGACATTTCATAGCTACTTAAAACACCTACACTACATGGACTTAATTCATGTTGTACTAAAATGGTGTAAAGCCATGTTTCATTAGACCAATGAAACCAAGGTCAACTTGTATCAGTATGAACTTAAGAGAGAAAGAAAGGAACAGCTCATGATTCATAGCATACCACATCATGTGGAAAACACGACCGAGGCAGTGTTATGTCATGGGCATGCATGGATGCTGATTGAACGGTCTCACTAGTGTTTAATTGATGTGTTGACTGGAAGTAATAAGAGGAATTGTGAAGTGCATCAGGCTATACTTTCGGCTCACATTCAGCCAAATGCTAAGAAAAAGGACATCACATCACAGTGCAGCTGAATAAAGAAATTAAACATACTATGAATGGAGGGCTAAATTGAATATTCTTAAATGGCCAAGTCAGTGGCCTGATTTCTAGTTAATAGAGAATGCCTTATAGTGAAATCAAAAGTGAAAGCAGTAAAAGCCACAAATGCACAGGAAGTGACAGTGACTGGAAAGGAGTATTTAAAATGTGGGTTTTATTTACAACTACTTAAGTGAATTGTCCTCTCCCTGAGCTGTCACCTTATTGTGGTTGAGGGGTTTGTGTGTCCTGGGAGCTGTCTGGGGCTTCACCCCCCTGGTAGGGTCACCCATGGTAAACAGGTCCTAGGTGAGGGACCAGACAAAACAAGGTTATAAAACCATGATGTACAATAACTGAAAGGCATTTTCCTTTATTTAATTAATTAATTTATTTATATAAATCAGTTGCATGGCCTTGCAGAATGGTGGCTCTGGATGCCTTTGTGCTGGAACAGTTTTGCTGTGCAACAGGGGAGTTTGAAATACTCCCACTGCTTAATTATTAAGACATTTTAAATTAATCTGATGTTTATTGAAAATGCAGCGGGACAGAAAAGGGTTTTAGGGCACGGACAGGGGGACAGAGTGGACAAGGGGTATAAGGGTGAGAACCACAGTAGAACAATAGTGAGACAATCTAGATATTTAAACAAGTAACATTGCAACAGTTATTTGTAGATTGAGGAGTGGGGGGAGGGCTTGGTGGGGGGACACGCAATAGCTAACCAAGATAACCACATAAGAGAGGACAGAATAGGGTAGGACAGGATGTGGGAAAATGAGGAAGGCAGTGCTGCTGTCGAGTGGTGTGGTGGGATTCTTTTTTTAGTGTCTAAATACCTGTAAGAACCTGTGAGTTTATATGTTAGTATAACCTGTGTTGTTATAAGTGATCCCAGCACAAGTAATTAAAGTCTATAGTGTTTCTATCGAGCTTCTTAGTGAATGAACATCATATCACATGCATGTTAGTCAACTGGTGTACGGAGTTGCTGAGCCGGCACATCGAGGAAGTAAGCCCGTCCAGCAGGGGACCCAACCAGGGGAACGCCACCGACCGCCCAGGACCCAGGGAGGTCCCAAGCCCGACCGAACCGCCCCGACCAGTCCCAAGGGGAGGGGCAAGGGCACCGGACCACCAACCCCCACATCCCCCAAACCCCCCACACTCCACCCAGCGAGCCCCACCGCTGCCACCACCACCATCACCCCCGGAGCGCATGGGGGCCCCAGCCATCAACAGGGCCCAACGCAGGAGCCAGCAACCACCCAAGAAAAAAAAAAAAAAAAAAAAAAAACGTCATTGCAGGCCAAAACGAGCCCAAGTTAACCGCCCGTCGTGAGTAGGGTTGGGCATCGAGAACCGACCGGAACCGTACCAACGGCCGCCGTAAAATTGGAGAAACTGGTGGGGGTGAGGCGAGACGGTCACAGGGCAATAATGACCTGCCTCCGTAACCCCCACCCAGGCCAATCAGCTCCCCAAAGGATATGCTAATGTATGTAGTGCATTAAAAATCTGTAGGAGAGAAGGATGACGGGCCAGAGAGCAGGCTAGATTGCCGGGACACCGCCCAAGTGTCCTCCCCAGCCCGACCTCGCCCCTCCCACACCGACGAGTGTCTGATGCATTAAAAAGTGGAGGAAAGGCAGGGCAGTGAAGGGCGGGACGTGATCAGACCGGAAACCAGCACAGATGTGTCAGCACCCAGCCCGGCGCCCGCCCCACCATACCTGGTGCCAGTCCCCCAGGGGACCCTGAATTTGAAATAAGTGTGCCCAATGTGCGGTGTATGACCAGTGTGGGTATTAAAATAATGTGCAGAGTGTGTTAAGTAAGAGGCTAGACTCCTGTGGGTCTGGCCCGGCCCAACCGGTAGGGAGACTGCAGACAAGAGGAGGGAAGTAGGGCCGGGTATCGCCCGAATCCGAGTGACTCCGACCCCGACCCCAGCCCCCCACCCCAACCCTGGCCCCAAACGATTCCCGACTCCCCCAAGCGGCCGGGCCAAAAAAAAGCCTGCACGGCTCAAATAAAGGGCACCCAAACTATGAACATCCACCCTCCGAGCAGCCTGCAGTACAGACCAAAATGAACACTGCCCCATCACGCCAAAGCCTCAATGAGCTGAACTCAACCTCAACCTCAAAAGCCTCAACCCCTGTCCCAAGCCCACAACCCCCTACCCTGAAGGGCACGTACCGGAAGCCATCACCCCGTCACAAAAAGCAACCCCACACTGCACCGGCGATCCCCCTCCCCTCCCCTTCAATGGATGTAACCAAATGCCACAAAACGCCGAACCCCCGCAACCCTCACCGATGATGCAGAAGGCCAGCACCCACAACACCGCAAGACAATGCCTATGCGAACCACGTCCCAATCCACCACGATGCAAAGCCGCCACAGCAAAGCTCCAGCCCAATGCCAAGTTCCTCCCCCACCATCTGCGCCCACGCTGGCCCGAAGACCAAAACAAACGGCAAAAACTTCAGCGCACAAGCGCAACCAGCCTCCTACCCCGTCAGCCGTCCCAACCCCAGCAGACACATTCCGCAGCCCCACCCACCCAGCCAATCAGGAGCCGACCCCACCAAAGCCCCGTGCGGCGCAGGCCGAGGCCCGGAGCACGCCAGAAGCCACACACCGCGAAAGTCGTCCCCCCCCCCCGCACAACACAAACACACCCCAAGCGCTGCACCGAGGTGACGGCCACCATCCTCAACAGAGTCAGTGCCTGTACATTGGGGTTCACCCAGATGGACGAGAGGGGAGCCTTCCTCCTCCCCCTTCGGGTGGGGTGACAAGTCCTGACTGTTTTTTTGTGCCCATGCACCAAAAAGCAGCTCAGAATATCCACCCTTTTTGGAGTGCTTAGAGTGGAGTGACCCAAAAGTATTCTGAGGGTCTGCTGGGAACTTCTGGCAGTGTCCCATCGAAAGGAGTTTCAATTCCCACCTCAGGTAGAATATCGCCCAAATCCGATTGGTGCAGTACCTGCAGTGACGCGAACTCTGCATCAGTCTGTTGTGGCAAAGAAGGAACTGAGCCGAAAGGCAAAGCTCGCGATTTACTAGTCAATCTACGTTCCCGCCCTCACCTACTGTCACGAGCTGTGGGTCGTGACCGAAAGAACAAGATCATGGGTACATGTGGCCGAAATGAGTTTCCTCCGTAGGGTGTCCGGGTTCTCCCTTAGAGATCAGGTGAAAAGCTCAGATATCCACGAGGCGCTTAGAGTAGAGCCGCTGCTCCTCCACATTGAGAGGAGCCAGATGAGGTTACTCAGGCACCTGATTAGGTTGTCTCCTGGACGCCTCCCTGGTGAGGTGTTCTGGATACAGTGTGTCCCACTTGGATGAGGCCAATTTGGAGACACTATGTCTCCCGGCTGACCAAGGTTCCCGTGACCCGGGATACACCTGGAAAAACTGGAATTAGTGGCTGGGAGAGAGAAGTCTGGGCTTCCCAGTTAAACCTGCTACCCCCCTCGACCCTAACCCGGATAAGCGGAAGACAATCAATGGATAAATGAATAGTCCAGATAACTGGGCGGTGTTAAATGGCTAAAATTGCTACAGATGACAGAAGTCACCCCTCCCACTATATAAGAACTTGAGCACCTTCGTTCACATCAGATCCAGTGTAATTGCAATGTGCAGTTAGCTAGCTAGCTATGCCTACACCCCGAAAATGCATATTCTCTTCGGATAGCCCATTGGTGAGGCTGCTTTCGAGCAGTGGTTCTTAACTGTTGTCACCATGGGACCCCCAACTGGTTAGAGCATCTGCCTCACAGTTCTGAGGACTGGGGTTTGTGGAGTTTGCATGTTCTCCCCGTGTCTGCGTGGGTTTTCTCCGGGAACTCCGGTTTCCTCCCACATCCCAAAAACATGCATGCAGGTTAATTGAAGACTCTAAATTGCCCGTAGGTGTGAATGTGAGTGCGAATGGTTGTTTGTTTGTATGTGCCCTGCGATTGGCTGGCAACCAGTTCAGGGTGTACCCCACCTCCTGCCCGATGTTAGCTGGGATAGGCTCCAGCACTCCCGCGACCCTAGTGAGGAGAAGCGGCTCAGAAAATGGATTGATGGATATCACAATTACACAAAATACAGCCACAAAATTGATCTCTTCTTTTTAGGAACATCAAAATAATGTTATTTTCCAAAATAAAAGTCTAGTTTGACCTGGGATGCGCTTTGATTATTTCACTAGACAGGGGATCCTCAGATTATTCTTTGCATACTGACTTTGTATGTAAATTGTGCCGTAGTCTATCACTAATCTACATCTAAAACAGTGAGAAAGTTACTGTATAATTACATTAGCTATTTGTATGAAAAGGGCTTGATAAATGCAAAAGAATGTGTTCAGATGTTTTTGCAGTTCAAAACGTAGTTAGTTATGTGCCGGCCTAAGAAATATGATAGAATTTTTTTTTTCTATTTTTCCAGGTGGTGGAAGTGACATTTGATTGACAATTGAGCAGGGCGTGGTTTCAGCGCATTCAGCAGACACGCCCACAACATTTGAGAGTTGACACAACAGTTGAATTTTTCACGATATTAAAACCAATACTTTGAGATTTCTTTATTCATTTATCATTTCAATTTGGAAGGGTTGTTAACAACCCTCCTCTGTGGTGTGTCAAATATAGAGGACATTTCTATTCACTTTACAGGGACTTTAAAACCACTGCCCCTCAGTCATAAATAACTAATACAATATCAACTACAATCCAATCAATTTTGAGTTTAATCGCGGTAGTGGGTGGTAATTTTGATCACCACGCTTTCATGGAGACCACGCTCTTTCCCTATTGTTGATCTTAGTACGGCCCATTACAAATGCTTTCAGGTGTTTGATTGGCTGCGCATGCAGGTGTATTCTAAACCCAGGTTTCTGATCCCGATATGGCAATTTCACATTTAATGTTCAGACTTTTCTCTCAAATTTGCTTTCTGCATGCTTACTGGTTTTTACAGGTCGCCCCATTTCCGGATCTTTAGGAGACACAATTACTTAATTACATTAATGACTTCATGGAAAACACTGATAACATGTTAATAATTTATAATTTTTTTCTATAAACAATCCTAGATCCGCACTAATATGGAATGTGTTCCTCCTTCATTCACGCTAGTGTCGTATATTTTAATAGTAACACAATCAGAGTTCCTTTGGGAAGGACAAATGGTGGGAGATCTGTATTCACTCAAACTATATTTTCTTTGTACGTCTAAATCCAAGGACATCCTTAAATCAGTTATATGGATAGTGGGCTTTCCGGCTAATCCTTGACCGAAACCTGACCGGTATTCACAACCGGGGTCAGGTCATCAGAGAGGACTGGTTTTCATTGTCGCAACCAAGGGCCCCAGGGAGGAGGGAAATTGACAAGAGTAAAAGAGACACCCGCAGGGGAGTGCAAGTCCAAATATGGTCATGAGGAACGGCCCTCTCACGGGTCCCCCAAGGTGGGGCTAATTCCACGCCCAGAGAATTAAACCTTGATAAACTGAGATCCAGGGGTTTTTCGGGGGCTTTTTCGTCGTTCGGAAAATGTAAGCAGCTGCTAAGACACTAAGGCTTGTTCAACAAATCGAATTAGCCCAAACGCCAAGTGTCTCGAAGTCGCCATTAAACCCATGCCAGGCGGGAGTCGAAGTTCTCCCGGGAGATCAATCGACTCGGAAGCACAGCTGCAAGAAAAATTAACCACACTAGTTAAACAGTTCTTCTGGAAGTCACACGTCGCGACAAAAACTTGCGTCATCTCAAGCTCTATCTGGTATGTGTGTGAACTGTGCAACCCGGGAGGTGGTTTATAAAAAAAAAAAAAAAAAAAAAAAAAAAAAAGGTCGTGAAACAGTTGTCAGCCGTGAGCTAATAATAGACGATCATGTGAGCTCACCTGCATCCACGCAGCAGGGGTGTGTGCTTGTGCGTGGAAGTTGGAAGTTACCCAAAGTCTTCAGCAAGTCCTGTTTCCATCTTTCCATTTCCTCATGCCACAGTAGCTTCCCAGACTGATAAAGCAGACGCGATTATGTCCGCCCGGCGACACACGAGAGGATGGACGCGATGGCTCAGGTGAGTGGGAGCGTCACTCGGCCCGTCCGCGCCGCGTCTTACCCGCGTGTGCGTCCCGTACAGACGCTGGCTGTGCTGCTCCTGCTTCTGGGACCCGTGCGGACGTCCAACTCGAGCCGCTGCTACGAGGAGTGGGAGCTGAGCAAGGTGGCCGGCAGAAAGCTGGCGAGCCACTACCCGCAGCCCCCGGAGCCTCGGGGGGTGGTGGCCCACGACTCCCCCTCCGCGTGCCCCCTGGACCTCTACATGCATCACTGGAACCTGGAGGACCGGTCCCTGTCTCCCTGGAGATATGTGTAAGCATCCTGATCAGCCTCATCATCTTTCTTTTGGGCGCCGCTCTCGTGTCAACCCGAAAGTCGGACTTGAGTATCTTCACAGAAAAGCATTCAACTATTGTAGAAAAACACTTATTACTATCTGAAATTGTTGCATTTAAGTAACAAAAGTCATCTTCTGCTATTTCAACGCACTTAACGTTTTTAAAGCCACAGTGGCGGCTGTAAAGAGTATTTTGGCTGACCCCACCAAAAGAAAGAGTCGACTCTCTTCCCCAGAAAAAAAAAGCGGGGGGGGGGGGTTGTTTCTAGGTTTTTGTTATTTACTCATCGGCAGTACAATATGGGTTGGTTTCACCAAAAAACACTGGCTTCGGAGCAAAAAGCGGAGGATACGAGCTTTTCGGGAAAAGAAACAGCGATTTCAACGCTAATCATTTTTGCTTTTTGTGACACCAAGACTGAGAAAAGGCAATTTGATGGCAAAATAGTCATTTATTATACAATTCTGAAAGACGCCGTGAGCAACGTTGAATCAGCGGTCAGTCCAGGATCGCAGGTTTTAGGGGTGCCAGGATTCATTTTAGGGGTGCTTCAGCGCCGAGCAAATATTGGCTACAGACAACTATGGCTCAAGTTGGTGTTCGACATTGACTCCGTGAACTGCGTCATCTTTTCTCATGATCGCGACACACACACACACACTTTTCTACGACTTACTGCCCGTGTCAGTATACGAAAACAATTCCGGGAAATCCGCTTGCAGGTGTGCAACGTGGTCATCATCTGCTACTGTGAGCAGCAGGTACCTCCACCTTAAATTCCTTTCATTTGTATTGTGTGAGGAAAGGCAGGACTGTTTTTCCGCTTTGTGACTGGGGAAAAAAAAGAAAATAATCTTTCAGTTAACAGTTTTTTTCTTTGATTCAATCAAAATGAATCATTTTTTGTATCCTGAAAGTTTTTATTAATGTAAACCACTTTTTGAATATTGGAACATACATTATCAGTGGTGGGCACTCGGGACTTCGAACTGCTATGTAGAAAAGAAAAACAAAAATGCAAAATCTCGAACCGTAATGTTACCAAAATGCAAAGTTTGTTCATTTTCTTCCCAATGTCAATGTCCGAGTCCGCAAATCACCTTCGATTAAAGAAAATCCTTTGGACAAAATGAAACATTTCAGTTCGGCGCCACGCTGTAAATGTAAATTGCAGTTAAGAAAATACATTTATATCTCTTGAAACGAGCAAACTAATATTTTTCAGCAATTTGAAATTAACAAAATGTACCTAATGCCAGTGCTGTTATACTTTTTTTCCTCCAGATCTTGTTCAAGATCTTATTCCAACTCATCCACTATAGTATTCCCCTATTATTTATACATATTTGACCATTTCTAAACTGAATGCACATGAAAATTGTTTAATGTTTCAGCATCTTGATCATGAATAGACCAATACGTTTCCTGGTTCAATTAGATTTGGTACTTAAAACAGTCCTCTTCACCACGCTGTTCATGTTTTGACATCACGGCATGAGACCAAGATGATCTACATTAGCTCACTAATAGCTCACTAGCAAGTGGCCACTGAGCTTAGCGTGGAGAAGACTGGAAGAGTCACAGAAAGGCAAATAGGTCGTCATTCTCGGAAATGAAAACTAAACACCACCGGTGAATTTTGCCATTCGACTGCTTGTTAGATCAGTTCTGCAAAAAAAAAAAAAAAAAAAAAAAAAAAGTACTTGAAGCATTAAACAATTGGACGTACAGTAGATTCAAAAGTTTATAGGGAAGGTCACATTAAGTTCAGCTGTAAACGTCGTGCATTTTAGGATCCTTCTGAAACGTCACCTGAAAGCTGAATATCCCTAAACGTTTGTGTACTGTAGTGCAGTGGTTCTCATAGTGACAGATTACAAGTATGTCATATGCGACATGATCACTCCATTAAATGTTGAAACTCCCTAATTCTACACTTTTTTTTTTTTTAATCCAAGACAGTACATTTGTTAAGCAGAGTTCAGTGGTAGTGTAATTAACTTTTAAGCACAATGCATTTGCATTTAATCAAATTAGTTTCCCAACATTTATGTGTGGTATCGTTTTGAACTTTAATGTGCAAAACATTTGAATTGAACGCTAAGCAGTTTTATCTACCGTTATTTTAGTATAGCACTGATGTTCCAACTGTACTGTTCGTGTTACAATAGCTGACATTGAATATGCTATTTTCGGATAAAACCTGCCTTGTTTTTGACGAACGCTTGGGCCTACTACGCTACCGTATTTGAAAGTTGATCATTACTGTTGCTTCCATGACTTGGAAGTATTTTTAAAAAAATTGCATTTATTTATTGAAGTGGTGCTGGCACATGTATAAAAAAAAAAAAAAAAAAAAAGTTTGAGAACCACTGCTGCAGTGTTATAGATGACACAGTCCGAGCCAGATCAGTGCCACGTGTTTAACCCTTGACTGAGAAATGCGCTTGTTTTTTTTGTTTTGTTTTCAATTTCCACGTGTCTTCAATCCAAACAAAAACAAAATCTGTGATTTCCCCCGTGACGCAATCTTGTTTGATTTGTGTTGAATTGTTTTCCCTTTTTTTGTTTTTTCAAGCCCCCCACGCGACGCTCTCGCCATTGTGACGAGCTCACGTAATCAATGAAATGGAAAACCCCGCTTTGTTCGACAATTGCATCACATTTGCAGAGTTGTGTCACGTTGCGTCACGGCGGCGTTCCCAGGCTTTCCTCGATCGCGCAACTTCGCTTTCACCTTTGTCCGAAGTAGTGAAACGCGATCACAGATACTAGTTAAACGACAACCGCTGGGAAATGCTCTCATCGCGCAATGCAACGCACCCATCTCGAAAAGCGCATTCGGTTTAGAAATATGACATAAAAAAATAAATAATAATAAAATAAGTGCGCAGAGGAACTACTAATGTATTTTTTTATTTTATTTTTAAATACCGTTTTAACTTAAAACTAATGGAGTACAGTATCTTTCTGACTTCCTGTGCAGAGCGTGTCATTAAAAAAAAAAGTTTTTATAACCTTTGCAGCACGGTTGTTTTGCACAGGTTGGATCATCATGAATCATACATTATTTGTTTTTGCTCTATTTATAACCAGAGGCGGGGAGACTTTCGCCACGGTTACTTCAGAATCCTATTACTCAAGTCAAAGTAAAAAGTGTAGAGCGAAAACACAACTAGTAACTAGTAACAAATGTGCAAATGTATATATTGCCCATATCACTTTTAACTGAAACAATTTATACTTAATAAAATAAACACAAGTTAAGGCGAATTCTACCACAAGAAGAAGAAGAAATTTTTTTTTTTGCTTATACTCATGGAACAGCATACTGTAGTTGGCTCATCAAGCAGAGATTGGGACTGCCAGGCTCCGTTTGATTGGACATATGGGGTCAAGTCACTTTTTGTTCTGCTGAATTGGTGAAAAAGACTTATGTTACAATGTCCTAAAAAAAAAAAAAAAAAAAAAAAAAAACCCCCACATTTACTGTAGTAATAATACAATTGAACTGTACTTTTAAATGCAAGTTTGAATGCGTTTTGATTCGAATATGTTTGATTGTGTCACGTTTTCAATATTGTAAATTTTAAATGATATCTAATTCAGTGGTTCTCCCACGTACCACTAGTGGTACTCATACCGGACTGAGTATCACCGAGTTAGAATATTGTAGAAAAGTTCATTTATTTCAGTACTATGGTTCAGTTTGAAATGTGAAACTCATAATATACAGATTCATTAAAAACAATACGTTTGGTGTCGATTCGTACCAACAAGGTGGAAGGACATCTGCCTCACAGTTCTGAGGACCCGGGTTCAAATCCAGCCTCGCCTGTGTGGAGTTTGCATGTTCTCCCCGTGCCTACGTGGGTTTCCTCCCACATGCCAAAAACATGCCTGGTCAGTTAACTGAAGACTCTAAATAGCCCGTAGGTGTGAATGCGTCTTTGTTTATATGTGCCCTGCGATTGGCTGGCAACCAGTTCAGGGTGTACGAATGTACCTGTGACGATACGCAGTACAGAAATGAATGGATGAGACAATTTAAAAAAAATTATAAAATCATTATGTATTTCAGTCCATGTGTGGTGAATCTATATACTGTACGTGTGAATGAGCTTCACTTTTTAAACAGCTGAAATTAAGTTTTCCACAGTATTAAAATTTATTGAGATGTTTAGAGCAGTCAAGTAGTTATGTAGCCCTTTTATTACTTACAGTTTATGTTGCATTACCTTTGTGCTCATTGCTCACCCCGCTCTGCTTTTTATCTCCAGATGGAGAACCATGAAGGACCACTACCCGTCCACCTATGTTGAAGCTCAGTGTCTGTGCTCTGGATGCATCATGATCAAGAACAAGGGGACCCCTGAGCTGAGCCACGACTACAACTCGGTTCCCGTCAACCAGACCAGGGTGTTTCTGAAGCGGGAGCGCTGCAGTGATGGGCACAAGTACTACTTGAAGCCCATCTCTGCGGTGGTGACGGTGGGCTGCACCTGTGCCAGACCCCGCATCTCTGTGTAATGTCACTGCATTGGGCACACTACATGCATGTTGACTGATGGATCCCTGGAATGTGGACGTCACAGGCGTGGCGTCACACATTCCAAAACAATGCTGTTGAAATGGGAGTTGACCTTTTTGTTTTTTGCGATCATTCTGTCAGACTTCTGAGGCTCAAAGTTGAACGAACCTTGATTTATCCTATTTATTTATTTATTTATTTATTTGTAGTGTTTACAGTGCTACATTTCTTGTCCAAAACAGTTTTTTTCACGAGGATATTTATCTACTGAATTTTAAACTAATGTTAAAAATTCAGTAGCCCTACTCTGTACTCATTTTATCTGCAAGGTTTAGATGATTCGGAAGTGAATGAAGAAGATCTGACATTGGAAGCTTGTGAATTTATGTATCAATGCTGATATTGTGTTGTTGTTCCAGTGGGACTTGATCCAGTCAACAGGACTTGTACAGTTAGCTTCTTTCAAGCAAAAATAAAGATGACATTTTCTTTGTGTATTTATTGTCAATGCTAATAACATGCCTGTACATGCATTTATTAACACGACTGCCACCTGTCCGCAATACCCTCTAAATTTGTCATTTACTTGTATACAAAATGCGCTCTATAAATAAATTTGCTTTGCTTTGAGAAGCTTCTACAACTTGGAGTCCACCTGAAAAGCACTATGGTCTCAATTATGAAGTTTGGAACACCAGGACCCTTCCTAGATCTGGGCGTCCGACCAAGCTGAGTAACCAGTGAAGAAGGCCCTTGGTCAGAGATGTGAACAAAATGTGGAAAAAGTGGTGTGAATACTTTATGGTGGCTTGAGGATGTTTTTGCTGCCAAAAGGTTCACCAACAATGTATTAAATAAAAGCTTCAAATACATACTGCATTTACATGTGATTTTTAATCAATTTGCAAAACTCTATTCCATTTTAGAATACGTTTTGAACCTAAAATGTGGAAAAAGTGAAGCGCTGGAAAGACTTTCCGGATGCACCGTACAGTGTGAAACACAAAAGGAATCAATGTCGGGGGGCGGACGTTCTGCATATAAAAATCTTTGTGGAAGACAACCTGACGAGCAATTACAATTGGCAACTGCTAAATCCAGTTTGGCCAGTTAGTGAACTCCATTCATTAGAAATGATCAAGCAAGTTAACAGATAAAAATAAACTATTCAAAGAATATACTTGAAGTACCAGGTGTTCTCTCTCGCATTAATTCATTTGAGTGTGACCAATGCATTGTGTAGTCCCTAAGCAAATAAGCGCTGAATGTCATGTATTGTGGCACAATATTTCCTATGCATCAGTTCAGAATTGTGACCACCGATTGGGTCCCATCATTTGCGGGCTGTGGCCCTGGACACAGCAAGCGTGACGTCACTTGCAGGACGATCAAACCAGCCCATTGACCTTCACATAACACTCTTCCTTGTTAGCAGAGAGAACATTACAATTATGGAGGACAGCAAATAGCTACTCGAACAAGGATGATGGTAAATGGTTGTTTATTTATCAAAAGGTTCTTTACAAAGTGGCAACATTCTGCTATTTTGGGATGTGGTCCAGCTACAACTCTTTGACAAACGAGATCTGTGCTGGCACGCCAGACGAAACCTGGTTTTGTGATCTTTTGTTTATGTGGCAAACTTCTTCTGTCGTACAGGTGCAGGCAGCTGAGATTGGATGTCCAGCAGAGGACGCTCCACCACGACTAGGGACTGGTCCTCCAGCAGGCTCAAACTCAAGAGGGGCTGTGGGAGGAAGTGGGAAAGTCAAAATTGCTTCCCTTTAATTTACAAAACGGAATACGAAGATTATTGTATTGTAGTTGATATTTCAGTCCGTTAATACGGTTCTATTTATCATTTCATGATGTCATCTACTTAAAATACAAGCACCTACCGTGCCCTGTGCGACCAGGCCCCTCCCCATGTCACTCAACTAATCCATCCCTACTCCTCTTCACGTGGCTTGAAGTCCAACATCCTCAATCTCAGTAGTATCTGATGCACCTGCTTTAAAACACGTGGCAATTGTGCATTCCAAAGTCACTCCCAAACTGTGAAATGTTTATGCGGAGTCAGTGGAACATTTTTAAAATAACTTCGACTTTGCTTTTTAAGCAGGCCTTGCAATCATTTTATATTGTCTAGCCTATAGTTTATTTTCTTTCAAATCGCACTTTTACTTCTTACATTTTGTGGACTTGACCTGTGTCTTGTAAAGCACAAAGCCTTTTTCTGTGAAAAGTGCTAAATAGATGAAAGTTGCTTGCTTGCTCATCCAAAGTAGATTAAATCACCAAACGTTCGGTACAAGAAGAAAAAATGTGATCCCCCAAAAAAATCTATCAAACATGTTACCTGATGATAAAATATGTATTACTTAAATGGTATTATGGAGTTGTCAAAATTGGAGGGGAAAAAAACTGGTATGAACAGTTTAAACGAGTGGTAGAGGCAGAGGAGGGACGAGGTCACTATTATGTACAAGTTGCACGTCTCAAATCAAATCCAACCTACAGGTTGATTGAAAAGTAACTTCCTACTGTAAAATACTCAATTTATTTATATGCGGTAATATTTTTCTCAATTTATTTCGGTATGAGTGGCCAGCCAGAGGTCCCGACTTCACACCCTGCGACTTTTTTTCTGTGGTGTTGGTTAAAGGAGCAAGTCTGTTCTCCCAAACCAACGGGTTTGCAAGAACTTGAAGGGGACGAATACGAGAGATCCTTGTGAAATCAGTTAATGCAGTTCCCAGGCGACTTGAGAAACCGGTGGCTAATGCTGGCGCCCATATCGAATTTTAAATAAAACTCCATGCAATACACTTTCTTCTCATGTTCATTTCTTGTAAGAATTATAGTTCAGAAATAAATAAGTAGACTTTAGACTGATTTTATCGGGCTGATCGGTATCGGCTGATATTTAGCATTTTATGCTGATCGGCTTTAATGTCATAATCGTCGCCGCAAAAGACATTTACTCCGCGTCGCTGCGTGCACAGTATATTTGAAAACAAAAGCTAGTTTATTTTTAGCCTTGTCATGTGTCTTTTGACATAGTTCTATAAATATCTGACGGCTAAGGAATTTATTTAAAAAAAAAATAATAATAATACAAATAAAATTAAAAAAAAAACATGTCGGCGGCTGGGACAGACAACACGTAATGCCCGGATCAAACTACAAGACAAATTTGCTCTCACGATTGCACTGTCAGACTACTGCAAAATAATCTTGTATTCCGATACACCGCATCCCATTTTTTACGATCATTGGGCTTTATCTTGTCAACTCAAATGCGACCGGATACACTCGTTACCGTGGCGACGACAACAAGACTGGAGCGCGCCGACGGTATTATAATGACAAAATGGCGAAAAACCTGTGTTTGTTGTCACCGGTGCTCAGGACAGGAGAGGGCGTTTGTTTAAGGTTTGTTTGAGGTATGTTCACATACTTTTAATACGATACGGCTCGCAAGCAGGCAATAAAATGTTATGTAGCCTAGCAAGCTAGTGTTAGCACGAACGGTTGGACGTAAACATGCCGCCGTTCTGTCGAATCATGCTCTAAAGTTTTAGTGTGGGTGAAGTCATTTAATTAAAAATAAAGTAATTTAATTACAGTAAGTTAGCACCCATTATTTCCGCCATGTAATGTTGGTTTGAGCTGACTGATTGCAATACACGATCTGACTAGAGCAGTGATTTCCAACCTTTTTGGAGCAAAGGAACATTTTTCAATTAAAAAAATCTCATGACATACCAACAAAACAAAAATGTCACAAAAAGTGGATACATTAATTACTGTATTTACTTCCTGCCTTCTAATAGAAGACCATTCATTTGTACTGTCTGTCACTATGGCTCACTGGCATAAATAGAGGAACAAAGATACATTATTTATTGTAAATATATATTTTTAGAGCAATTAAGTACACAAGTATATACAGTAAATGAACAGGTCATTTAAATAGACACATTCCTCCATCTTGTGATCGGATCGGTAATCGTTTTTTTAAACTCGCTGACCTGTGATCGGCCCCAAAAATCCTGATCGTGTAAAGCCTAATTACAAGTACTTAAAAATAGGGAGTTACTTTTCAATCACCCTGTAATTTCAAGTCCTATGTTACTGTGGAAAAAATCAAGACAATTAGAGTCAAGGCATTATTGGCTTCAGCAAATCGTAATTCAGTCACAGCATATTGGAGTGAACATGAAACGTTTTTTTTCACTGATCTTAACCCAAATGTGTATCTACACCTATCAAAGTTAAACAAACCAAGATGAAATAAAATTTGGATGTGGAGTACTAGTAGTTCTGTTTGCATGAGTGTTTACAGCTACCAATCGAAGTAGTACTGTAATTGTAATGATACATATTGAACTATATATGGGAATAAACTATCATCATCAGATCCCCACATTAAATATGGCAGCGGTGCTGAAATATCGCAGCAGTGATTCAACCAGCTACTCAAGGTAGAGTCTACGTATACTTGACTATACGAACATGCACACTCTCATATTTTCTTGTGTTCACTCCCAACCAACTCTGTATTGTCTATTAATTTATTGTTTTCTCAGTTAAACGCACAACCGTCATGAAGCTGAGTTAATGTTTTATCAGTAAGATCAACTGTGACGCTAACAAAACTTACCTGCGTCTGTGGGTTTAATAGTGACGTTAAGTTAGATGTCATAGTAGCATGTTGTGACTTTTTTTTTTTTCTCTCTCTCCTGACTTTTTCAAAAACAATCCTTGAATCCAAATTGAATGTTCTCTGGAACTAACAATGTCATACTGTACATGTTTGGGTGGCTTCTGCACTCCGCATCATAGCAGGCAGTGGGTTGCCAGGTTTGGGGTGATTACAAAAAATAAAAAAAATAAAAACATCTTTCAACTATAAACAATGACTTAGGTCATGTAGTTTAAGTCAAAGTAAAGTGGAGTTTCTTGAATACAAAGTTAAAGTTAAGTTAATCCATCTTTTCCAAAAATTGAGTCAATTTGAGTCCCACACTTCTAGGTGGTAGTAATCCGGTGGCACCCCATATCAATTCAGCAGAGTTTAGACCAGGGGTGTCAAACATACTGTACCGGCCAGTCAGGGGGTCGAGAACACATTCACTGCTATTTTTCAATAAAAGTAAAAAAAAGTAGTTTTGTTGCAAATTTTGTTCACTCGAGGGTACACCGACAACACTTAAATGACATTGATGCACTTGTGAAGGCCAAACAATGCCAAGTTTCATGAGCACACTAATATAAAATGATGTGCCATGTTCACACTGTAAAAATAAGTAGAAATGTTTTAAGACATTGAATATTACAAAATTTCAGTTAAAAGCTTCACTTCAAAAGAGGTTGGTTTGTTAGAACTTTGTTTTTTTTTTCCATGCGCTGCTACAACTTAATTTTTTATGTATACATTTACAAAGGATGCATAACTGAATGGTGCACACTCACTGATTCATAATACTGTTGAAATAATTTTTGGTTAAAAATTTCAAACTGCTCATATAACTTGCAACAAATAATAATGAATAAATGTGAATATTTTCAAAAAGTACTAATTATTTGCACCAAAACAATGGGGAAATTTTTGAATAGCTGTTATTTATGGATTTTTAAGCCACAAATATTGTGGTCCGGCCCATTTGAGATCTAATGTGGCCCACAAACTAAAATGAGTTTGACACCCCTGGTTTAGACAACACTTTGGGAACCACAGTATGTGAACCCAATACTAGAAATTATCTACTAAAATAAGATTTGGATTTGTAATGAGTGTACACAACATGTATCACCTTAAGCGATGCAAGCATCATAAGGGTACCTGAAAGGTTTTGCAAATCTTGAATGAGTGGCTGTGTCTTATCCTGTCGGACTCAGGGAGACTCCGAAGTGTCATCTGATTGGAGAACTGAGACTTTGCTTCCGGGAGGGGCTACGCGTGCAAGACAAAAAGGCCTCAGTAACTTTTTTCCCCTTCATGACATAACAAGGCAATCAAAGTGAACTTTGCTCTGCTCACACACCAGGCTCTTGTCGATGATACAGAACATAAACATATCGTGCAGAAGAATATGAGCCGAGTTCTTGGGGTTGAAGGTGATGTGAGTAATGGGCGTGTCCCTCTGCAGCCATAAAGGGTGCAGCCCTTCTTTCTGCAGTTTGCGACTCCACTCGGTGTACTCCTTTTGCAACAGAGAGAACTCAAATATCTGCAGATGCGCACAAGTACATAGGCAGGTAATGTCAGTGCAAAATTAATGTTGGGTACTGAAAGACAGACGGACCGAGGTGTTCACCTGCTGGTCTGCGTGCACTGTAATGAGGTTTCTGGTGGTTGGGTGAAGCGCCAAGGCGGTAGGACAGGAGCTGTACACTGGCACTGTGCAGTGAAGCTATGTGCACACGCAAATAAGAACAAGTTAAAATGGCGTACAGACATTGTGTGGACAAACAAAATCTCAAATCACCTTGAGCGTTTGAAGGTTGTAGACGTGGACCTCTCCGCCCGTGTTGGCTGCAACGAGCCAGTTGCCATCGTCACTCGCATGCAACAGGTGGACTGGATGTCTGGAACCTGAACCACACGAACATCCATCATGACTGGTTAACAGTGTTGGGAAGATTACTTTGGAAGTGTAGTTGGTTACAATTACAAGTTACACTGTTGAAAATGTAACGGTAATGTAACCAGACTTTACAACAATCTGATCGGCATCGAACGATAATTAGCATTTTATGGAAAAGTTTAGAAGCTACAGGATCGCAATTAGCTCCCAGTATGCTCTCCCCAATCCAGATTTCGAAATTAACAATATACCCCTTTATTTTAGCACATGGGAATAACATGGAATCCACCACCTACAACGACGACTTAACAATAATATTTTTAGAACATGTGATGAACTGTTCCAAGAATTCCAAATAACAGTCAGAAACTTTCTTCAAGACAATGAATTAAAAGCAGCAGCAATAATAAAAAAAATATAAAAAAAGAATACCAACACTCCAGAGTGTTGTTAAGCAAATAGTGAAGCTTCTTCCGCAATGGAAAAAAGCTTCTTCCGCAATGGAAAAAAATCTCTCAAAAGTTTATAAATTAATCTCATGCACTAAATCAACGCACTTACCAATCACTAAATGGGAAGAAGACCTATGTCCGCTAACCGTAATTACTGGATACAGATATGTACATATGTAACATACTGTGACACAATAAAACTGTTCCGGCATAAAAGGGATACAGATCCTCGATTCTGCTTGACCTAACAGCCGAACAGGACGGAAAGAACAAAAAAAAATATATATATATTTTATTCCGATTGGCTTATTCATAATTCGCAAAAGACATTTACTCCACATCGCCATCGTGTATGGTATATTTGAATCCAAAAGCTAGTTTATTTTTAGCCTCGTCACGCGTCTTTTGATGTTCTGTAAATATTTGACCGCCAATAAAGCATTTTCAAAAAAGAAAAAACATGTCAGCGGGGTGGGACAGAAAACACATCTGAGACAGACAACATATAACGCCTGGATCAGTGAACAAGAAAAATGTGGTCTTTCACGATTGCACTATGTCAGACTACTGCAATAAAATCTTGTATTCCGATACCACCGTATCCCGTCTTTTACAATAACTGGGCTTTATTTCGTCAACTCAAAACGCGACCGAATACACTCGTTACCATGGCGACGACAACAACAATGGATCGTGTAGTGTGTATTAGAAGAACTAAATAGGGGGGAAAACGTGTGTTGGTGGTCACCGGTGCTATGGAGAGGACTTTCATTCAACAATTGCTTGGAGGTACGTTCACGTACCTTTAATACGATACCACTCGCAAAGCAGGCAACAAAACCTTATGTAGCCTAGCAAGCTAGTGCTAGCAATAACGGTTGTGCGTAAACATGCCAGCGTTCTGCCAAATCATGCTCTAAAGTTTCAGTGTGTGTGCGGTAATTTAATTACAATAAAGTCATTTAATTACAGTAAGTTAGCACCCATTATTTGACCCTTGTGAGGATAAGCGGTACAGAAAATGGATGGATGGATGTTGCAATGTTGGTTTGACCTGACTGATTAGAATACATGACCTGACAAAAATATTTTTCAAGATACTCAGTATACAGTACACAAATATATTCAGAAAATGAACAAGTCATTTAATTAGACACATTGCTCCAACTTGATCGGATCGGTGATCTTTTTTTATTTTTATTTTTTAAACTCGCTGATCGGTGATCTGCCCCAAACATCATGATCGTGTAAAGCCTAATAATGATTGACCAAAATCCAACAGCCAAGTGTCGTAAAGGCATACACGAGTTAGAGGAAAACCAAAAAATAAAAGAATGCACAACGAAACCCTAAAGTTAGTTAAATCAACTACCCTTTGGACCCATTGCCTTTGACAAATCAGACACACACCTACCAGGAGGGCGGGTTTCAGTCAACTCCCCTGAATATCCTATGGTATCACCTCCTTTTCAAGTACATGTCTTTTGGAGTAAAACTAAGTGGTTGCATTTGGCTAGTCAAAGTTATGAGATATATAAAGGCATGACAATACAGACACACCGCATCCCGATGCAATACAGTTATTGGATAGAGAATGATGATGGAGCTGCATGCTTGTTCACTCAGTATACAGTACACAAGCGTATACAATAAATGAACAAGTCATTTAAAACAGACACATTGCTCCATCTTGTGATCGGTTATCGTTTTTTTTTTAAACTCGCTGATCGGCCCCAAAAAATCCTGATTGTGTAAAGCCTAAATGTAACCATTTCAATTACTTTATCATAGTTAAACAACTAATTAAATTTGATTACCTTTTGATTACTTAAATTTAAATGATTGCATCAACAGGACCCTTGGATGTTTCCTTGAAAAAACTGGATTAAAACCATGACTCATTATTTGGGAATTAACCACATATACTTCTTCACACAAATAATAAACTGGTAACAAAACATGAAATGGAAATGATCCCTGTAATTACAAGGGACAGAAAGTTGGTCACAGAAATATGGCACAATAAAGTAGAACTGCAAACTTAGTGAAGATTAAATGTGAATCTATCAAACCATTGTCTCCAGTTATCTCTGCGAGACTAGCTCTTTTCAATATCAGGTCACTGGGTAATAAATCAATGTTGATTTAATGAGATCATTACAACCTGTGAGCTCGTTTTGTTACTAAATGAAACGTGGTTAACAGAAAGTAGCTGGTAATTTTAATTTTATGAACAAGTGTCGAATAGGGAAAGAAGGTGGTGGTATTGCTGTTATTTTTAAGTCATTATTTCAGTGTAAAGAAACTATATTGGGAGATTTTAGCTCTTTAGAATATCTGTTTTTTAGTTAAAGGTGACCAAAAGGTTATTTTAATAATTTATAGGCCTCCAAGATACAATAGAAAATTTATAGAAGATTTTTCAGAACTGCTGTCAGTTATTTGTACTGATTATTACTATTTTGTCATAACGGGAGACTTTAACATTCATGTTGACAATAACATGGGGGGGAAAAAAATAAAAAGAACTCTCTGCTATACTAGACACATTTGACCTCTCACAACATTAAGAGTCCAACCCACACTCAAGGTCACATCTTAGACCTGGTCATCTCTAAAGATGTTGAAATTCTATAATTGACATTAAGGATATGGCTATTTCTGACCATTTTTGTGTATTCTTTGAATTAGAGATTCTTCCAAAAGTTCAGACAACCTCTACGGCTATTAAGAAAAGGTACATAAATGAGAGTAGCGCCAGTAAGTTTATGGAGACCATTGCTGTGCCACAAACTGTGAATGCTGAGACAGTTGATGAACGTTTGGATAATTTCACCTGTAAAAGCTCAAATGTCATGAAGGCTGTCGCTCCTATTAAAACTAAGACAATCTTGAGGTGACCTAGAACAGGAGGAGGAGCACAATGATGGTAAAGACCTATAAATCAAAGTGTAGGAAAGCAGAACGCAAGTGGAGAAAAACTAAACTCCAAATTGACTATGACTGCTACAGACAAAGTCTTTGCAATTTTAACCAAGAGTTAGTCAAGGCTAGACAGCAACACTTTTCTGAAATCATCAGTAAGAACTCCAACAATACTCGCACTCTGTTTGCTGCGGTTGACAAACTCACAACCCCCCCACCCCCACCCTCACCGAATCAGACAGCTCCAGAACTCCTAACAGCAGATGCAAATGCAATTAATTTTCTCATTTTAGTGAAAAAATACAAATCAATCAGGTTAAATATTACCACAAATCAGCAAAATGCTAAAATCATACTACATCTGAAGCCATCCAGGAAAAACTATTACCATGTCACAATTTGACAATTGACCAAAACACTATAGAGAAAACGGTTCAGCAGCTGAAACTATCGAGCTGTCTTGACTCAACACCATCTGACTTTTTCAAAGATATTGCTTGCTAATTTGCAGCAAATAATCAATTGCTCACTTCAGTCAGGCGAGTTTCCGAAAGCTCTTAAAGTAGCTGCCTTAAGCAAGCCTCTGCTAAAAAAAATAGAACGCTTCCATGTTAGCAAGCTATAGACCCATCACAAATCTCCCTTTCATCGCCAAGATTGTTGAGAAAGTTATTTTTAATCAACTCCGCAATTTCTTGAACTTAAATGGACTTTTTGACAAATTTCAATCAGGTTTCCGAACTCATCACAGTACAGAATCTACTCTTATCAAAGTGCTAAATGATATAAGGTTGAATACTGACTCGGGAAAGGTGTCAATTCTGGTCTTGTTGGACCTCAGTGCAGCTTTTGATATGGTAATCATAATATACTGCTGAACACGCTGGAAACGTGGGTAGGACTAAATGGAACAGTCCTTAAATGGTTCATGGTCTTCTGACTGGACTCCCCAAAAAGTGCATTAAACAGCTGCAGCTCGGGGTTTTGACCAGAACGAAGAGGTCAAAGCATATTAGTCAAATACTAAAGTCTTTACACTGGCTTCCAGTCAGCTTTAGAATAGATTTTAAAGTTCTGCTACTGGTCTATAAATCACGAAACGGTTTAGGTCCTGAATTCATGAAAGAAATGCTAATGGAATATAAACCCAGTAGGGCTCTGAGATCGACAGACTCAGGTCAAATAGCGGAGCACAGAGTCCAAAGCAAACATGGTGAAGCAGCATTTAGCTATTATGCTGCACACAAATGGAATAAGTTGCCAAAAGAAGTGACGTCAGCCCCAAGTGTGCATGTTTTAAGTCCAGGTTAAAAACTCTTTCTCCCATGCTTTTTAGAGCATTTACACTTTTAAATATGTCTTGCACTGTATGCTGTTTTAATTGTATTTTTATTTTTTCCCCCTCTTTGTTTTAAATGTTTAAGATGTTTTTTTTAAATGCTTATAATAATGTAAAGCACATTGAGTTACCGTGTGTATGAAATACGCTTTATAAATAAATTAGCTTTGCTTTACTGTGTGTGGACAGCATGTGGAAAACCACCATACCATACTGAACAAATGACGATCGTGCACAATGAAGACAATATCACTCAATATGACAAACCAGATAACTGAACGTTCCATTAAAAAAGTCCAAAATTATAAAGATGAAACTGTTCAAAAGTGAGTCTTTTTCAAAATCACAGACAAACTAATAGATTGCATTACACAGTTACTCATATCTGGAAAAACATGTCATGTTTGTGACTACGGTAGAATGGCACATGACCAGAGCGAGCCGATAACAAGCATAGACTTTAGGAGGCAGTGACATGAAAGAAAACTTAAAGAGTTTGCAGCTATTTTTGTAATGTAACTAAAATTGTAATCATGGAAATTTCAAAAAGCAACTAATTTACTGACACATTTTCTCCCAGGAATGTAATGGATTACAATTACATAAATTGTCTAATTAAATAATATTGTTATATGTGGTTAGTTACTTCCCAACACTGCTAATTAATCACTTAGGATGCATTCCTAATACATGAAGAGCCACCATGACTGGAAAATCCACAATAATATTAAATAATTATTTGCTTGCAGTGGATTTTTTTTTTAGCTTTATCATCACAGATTTATGAAGGAGAATGTGTGAGTAGTCAACTAAATCAAAGCTAGACCAACATTAAAATGTATGTAATCTGCCCTGCTTTTCTAACTCTCAACACACGTTTATGTGCAAGTTAAATCATGGAGAAGTCGCACTGTTGATCACTTTGTGCTTTTCACAGTAACCTAGACAAAGAAGGCCAGTTTCAAACTCACCTGGCTCAGGTTTCAATGTGTGAACGTATTTGCACTCTGACTGGCTGAGGGAAACCACAATGACTGATGAGTGGCTGCAGGATGCAAAGAGTTTGGAGGAATCGGAGGAAAAGCAGAGCTGCTGGGCTGAGTGAAGGATCTTGGGTACTTTAGAAACCTACGGTGAGTACGGAGAAGCAAGAGGTGAGCTTCACGACTTGCATGCCATACACACAATGCACATGAGGCGCAACAGTGTTTCACGGTCTCGCTTGAAGTCAAGAAGCCAAAAGTCACATTTGCCACATCAGCAACTAGGTGCGCACCTTTGTGATGCTGATGATGTTGTCGTGGATCTGTAGCCTGTAAAGACGAATGCTGGAGACAGTTGAATACGCCAGCCACTCTCCACATGGAGACAGAGCACTGCACCAAACATGATCATCACCCTGCACACACATAACACACACAACAGTACAGTCGGTACGGGCTGCCACAAATCCCAACAGACATTGTCTTGCTCAAACTAACCTGCAAACAACTGAACCAAGTGCCAAACCAAGCACGAGTCACATGACGCTATAGCATGATCTTCAGCCAATCTTAATCCATTTTGGATCCATATGCAATGGACCTTATGCACAGCAACATATTAAGCATTTCTCGTGGAAAGGTCATAACAGTTGCCATTGTCCATACTGCATGTTACTAGCTATTGGGATGCCGTCTGACTGAAAAATAACCTCTTTCGTTAAATGCGTGATAACCTGGGGTTGTGGATACAGTACACAGTAGTTCAGTGCTAATACTTTGAGGTTGAAATGTCATCAAAAGGTTTTACTTTTCAAAGAAGAGGAGACAACTCCTCCAGCCAACACTGCGGTGTGCCATATTGTTCAGCGTCAACTCGGTTTTGAGTTTTAACACCTTTTCCATGTTGTCACTATGCGTTTAAGTTCGCATGCCAACTTATACTGAACGCAGAAGGGCCGCATGCAGAGACCATTAACTCAATACAGGCAATTATTCTAAACTTCGAATTAAGGAGTTGCCAGCTGGTTTGAGCAGTTAGATCCAACATGACTTTTGATGTTCATAATTTATTTTAATCGGCTCACTTTCTAAATTGTCCTGTGCATTCGTGCAGCTTTTAGTGCATGAGTGAAGTCAACATTCCATTCTTTTACCTGTTAGCTCCATAGGAATATATCCAGCGCCAATCTGACATGTTTTCAAATCACCTCTTGTGCATTGGTCATTGTAAATTCAACATAACGGTACACACCTTCCTCTTCAGATGAATCAGCTTCTCTGGTTTCCTCTTCAGCGGTAGACTGTCACCAGGCTTTCCTGATAACAAACAGTGATTAAATCATAGTACTATACATACCTAAATGTTTATTTCGTCATAATGGGTGTTTGTTGTCATACTAAAGTGGATACCACCGGAGACTAATTTATTGTGTGTCTTGTAACAAACTTGGCCAATAAAGCAGATTCTGATACACACGTATAAACATACACGCATAGCGTAGACAGACACACTTGTGCCAGACAGGCTAATTAAGTCGCAGGAACATGGAGATTTTTAGCAGAAGGTGAGCGGCCGCGGTGCCGCCTGTCCCTCGTGGCCATCCACAGCACTTCCCTGCCGGACGTGAGCCTAAGCCAATCTGCCGAATATGACAGAGGCGGTGGCAAACGAAGCAAATGCATGTTCATTGTGCACAAACAACTCCCGCAGTCAAACACTTGCAGGACGCCAGTCTGAACTAGCATCAAAGGACACAACATCTAGCAGATTCCGTGATATGGCCCAATCAGAGCTCATGTTTCGATATTAGGGAAGATGAGCGATCCAACAAGGAGTATTTAATATATTAAATATTTTGGCTGATAAAAAATATGATTGGCAGGTAGATTTTTTTTCATCTACCGGCCTGCACATTGTTCTTTTTTTTTTTTAAACCACTGTAAATTTTAGCATCCAAAATGAGCTGAGATATCAAAATTGGTCTGGTGCCGTCCTCTCACCGTGCCCCTCACTCTCCCCGAGTCTCCACAGCTCGAGATGATCAGGGAACTGGAAGAGCAGCAGCCCCGACTTCTTAGCACAACACACCAGACTCCTCTACATGGAAGATAAATAGATCGACACTCTACACATTTGCTGGTCAAAAACACATTTAAATGATACGTGTTCATGTCGTTAACTGAAACTACTGAATCAATCATTAACTCCTCAGATTAAGTACAGTACTCACATGAGGGAAGACTATTTTGCGTAGGGCTGACTCTTGGGTGTTCTTCTCCACTTTGTCCAGCAGGGGTCGTACTACCAGTTGTGTATCCATACCTGAAGGGGATACACCATGAAGACCTTATACCCGCTTTATACAGACCCTTTCCAAAAGAAATTGATCATGGAAAGGTTTATTTCCATAATTCCATTCAAAAAGTTAGACTTTCATATATTATAGAATCAGGGCCCACAATTTCAACACTTTCAAGTATTTGTTTATTTGTACATAATTTGGGTTTCCAGCTCATAAAACCCACAAAATCAGAAATTCAAAAAAATTACAATACTGTGAAGAAATCACCATTTACTTCTCAGTTTTTGGAGAAAAAAAAAAGGAGAAAGAAATTCAAGTCACATTAAATAATCAAAATATGGTTCTTTCAAAGCAATATGTTAATCTTCAATACTTGGGTGGGAATCCCTTTGCTTTGATCACTGCCTTTGGCGTTGCGGTAATCAGCCTGTGGCATTGTCTGGGAGTTATGGAAGCCCAAATTTCCTTGATGCTTGCTGTCAGTTCTTCTTTGTTTTTGGGTCTGCTGCCCCTCATATTCCTCTTGATAATACCCCATAGATTCTCAATGGGGTTTAGATCCGGCGAGTTGGCTGGCCAGTCAAGCACCGTGATGACAAGGGCATCCAACCAGGTTTTGGTGCTTCTGGCGGTCTGGGCAGGGGCCAGGTCCTGCTGGAAGTTGAAATCTGCATCTCCATACAGATCCTCAGCAAAAGGAATCATGAAGTCCTCTAAAACATTCTGGTAGACTGTTGCGGTGACCTTGGACTTAAGAAAGCAGAATTTAACAACACCTGCACTGGACATTGCACCACAAATCATGACTGACTGTGGCTATTTCACACTGGACCTCAAACAGCTTGGGTTCTGTTCTTCACCCGTCTTCCTCCAAACCCTTGGACCTCGATTCCCAAATGAAAGGCACACTTTACTTTCATCAGAAAAGAGGACCTTGAACCACTGGCCAACAGTCCAGTCCTCCTTCTCCTTGGCCCAGTTGAGACGCTTCCTATGTTGGCTCAGGCTCAGAAGTGGCTTGACCAGAGGAACCAGACAGTTGGAGCCCATCTCCCAGGTGAGTCTGAATGTGGTGGTTTTTGAAGCTGTGACTCCCGCCTCATTTCAGTCTTTCTGGATCTCTGCTAGATTATTGAACCTTCTCTGTTTGATAATGCACTGAAGCCCACGGTCATCTCTTTTGCTGGTGCATCTTCTGGCAGATTTTGTCCTTCCACTAGACTTTCCATTGATATGCTTGGACACAGCACTCTGTTTTAACTTTTGTGGCTTACCCATCATCAATGATGGTCTTCTGGCCAGTTGTCAAGTCTGCAGTCTTCGCCATATTGAACCCAACTGAGACAATTGAAACAAACTGACGCAATTTAATGACACCAGGAGAAACCTGTGCAGATGCTTTGAGTTTAGTAGATGATTAGTGTGTGACACTCAGTTTAAAACATTTATGGCCTGCAAAAGTTGGGCTTCTAATTTTTTTAATTCCTGATTTTGTGGGTTTCATGAGCTGGAAGCCCAAATTGTGTGAAAATAAACAAATATATACTTGAAACTGTTTAAATTGTGGGCCCTGAATCTATAATCTATGAACGTTTAACTTTTTCCATAGAATTATGGGAAGCTTTTCCATGATATTAATTTATTTTTTGGAAAGAGTCTGGATGACAGGTTCATAGCTTGATGCCAAGTTTCAGTTCACAGGTGTTCCCCACAGTTCCCATACCTTCACTTGTTGCTGCACACACTTATTTTCTGTATTTAACATTAAAAAGTTGAATTTTATTATTGCGTTACACTAACCTTTATGGCAAAGAAAATCTGTCATGATAAAGATGAGAAGAATTTGAACGGTTTAAAAAAGCATAACTAACTAGCCCATCCAAACAAATATTTTGGTCTATTGGTAAAAACTCTGACCAGAACCAACCACAAAGGAGTAATTGCCACTGACCTCCAGAAACAACAGAAATGTCAGTGTGGACCAGTGCCCTCACGTCATGCGAATGGTTTTTAAAGGTTCTGGTCCGGACCCAGTCCTTGTCTTGCTCATTGACGGTGCAAGGAAGAAACTGGAACTGGACCACAGTGCCTTCTGATGTCCCGGCTATGAGGCTGCTCTCATCCTGCAAACAACCATTTAACACAGTGATTCTCCCAGCAACGTTTATAACGTGCAGCAGTCCAGCATCTTTACCACAACATTTGCATTGCTATCCAGAAGTAAAATGGTCAATCATAAATGTGTGATATACAAAGATGTTTTTATACATTGAGGATAAAAAGGGACAGAAAGTCTATCATAATAAAGTGCAGACCATTATTAAATTTAGCTGTTTTTATACTCCGCGCCAAAGTCAAAATACAGAGTTTGAGTATTTTGTGCAGTTCCGATTTAAGCAACTTTACACTTCAGTCCCTTAATAAAATGCTCTGAAATACACTTATCACATACAGTTCCATGTATTTTGTTTAACATTATGACATGTGCGCATTTTTTAAAGCTACATTTGAAATTGTGCAGCTGACGCGTTGCTTCAACTAATGACCCACTTGCCTCGGATACGGAAAGGGCAAGCACATCCCACTTGGTGACGAAGTGAGTGCTGATGAGTGTTCCTGTGACTCCGTCCCACATCTGGACCTTTCCAACAGAATCACCACTGACGATAGTGTGATTGGATAAGAAGACAACACTCCAAACCACCACCTCTTTGCTCTTGCATGCTCCTACACCTCTTTCAACAAGCAATCTGTGTGCGCTGTGACCTGAAATAAGCATGAACACAAGCGTAAACCAAGTGTATTAATTGTCCGGTATCAATAAATCCAGAGTTTGTATCAATTTACCAGTCCTGGCATCAAATATTCGGATCATGTCCATCATGCCAGCAGCCAGCAGCGTACCAGAGGGATGCCAAGAAAGACTGATGACACGACCTACAACATCGCAGTAACACAGATGTCACAATGGCCTGAAGTTGTCCTCACAAGACCATTACAGTTTGACTGCGTGTGTTAGCAGAATTACACGAAAACTATTCACAGACGTTCTTAAAAATTGTACAAACGTCTTACTTTTCTGCCTGTCAAAGTTCCTCTTAAACTGAATCCTGTCCTCCAGTATTTCAAATATCTTCAATGTCCCATCTTCACATCCAACCTGGTTCAAAATGCAATTAGGTATCATCACTCCAAATGAAAACTAACAGATTAAAGCTATATCATGGTGAAAACACGTGGACGCAGAAGCAAGAAAAGGGATCCATAAGGTGCTAATTTACCACCAGCAGTGTTCCCTTGCTGTTGCTGCTGAGGGTCCAAATCGGCCCACCGTAGGCATCCACTGTGGACTTGGGCTGCAAGTTCTCCAAGTCATACTCGGTGATCTCTCCATTTAAACCAGCACTGAAGAGACGCTGACGCGCCCAGCACAGAGCCTCAATGCCTGCACCATCCCGTCCGGGGATCACCTGTACCAAAATAGTGGAAATGGTCTCTGCACAATTGTATGCATGTACACACACCCATTTAAACAACAAATTAAAACTGTAATTTTGAGTATTTCCATAAATTCCAGAACACAATTATCTGCCACGTTGTTGTTCCTTAAGTAGAGCAACTCATCCATCCATCAGTTTTCTTCCGCTTATCCGGCAGGACGTGCCTGGAACACCTCAACAGAGGGAGGCATCTGGCAGGCATCCTAATCAGATGCCCGGGCCACCTCATCTGGCTCCTCTGTGGAGGAGCAGTGGCTCGACTCTGAGCCCCCTCCCGAATGACCGAGCTTCTCACAGAGAAGAGGCGTGTCCAGCAGGACAGCCCCACAACATCCAAATCCTTCACGAACTCTGGGTGAATCTCATCCAACTCCAGGGCCATGCCACCGAGGAGCTTTTTAACCACCTCAGTGACTTCAACCCCAGAGATAGGACTCTGCTTCCTCATAGGATGGCATATTGGTGGAATTGAGGAGGTCTTCGAAGTATAGGGCCCATCGACTCACAATGTCCTGAGACGAGGTCAGGAGCGACCACACTATACACAGTGTTGATGGTGCACTGCTCCCCACTCCCGAGACGCCGGATGGTGCACCAGAAGTAGAGCAACCACATGGCTTTATTAGGGAACCAACATGAGCCCATTTCCTATAAAAATCAACATTTCATGAATACATCCATCTTCCATACCGCTTAGCCTCACTATGGTTGCGGGCGTGCTGGAGCCTATCCCAGCTGATTCTGGGCGAGAGGCGGGGTACTCCCTGAACTGGTTACCAGCCAATCACAGGGCACACTATTTCTTAATCTGACAGTTAAATAAACTGAACTGACTCTAAAATGGAAGGAGATGCTCCCATTGTTTGCATGTTTACAGCACCATGCAAGAACTCATAAAATACAATTACACAAACCCACGGGACATCAATTTGATTGTTATTTCTTTAAAATCAAATTATAGTTGTTTATTGCATAGCTCAACAGAAGATACACTCCTGGATACAAGTATTAGTGTTTCCAGTTGAATGTTTGGGTGGCTATATGACGAACAGATTTCTCATTCAATTGAAATAATGGAGTGCGCATGGAAGCGCTTGAAGATACTGCTCTATGGAAACTGTGTAACTCATGTCCCTTAAAAAAAATAGAAGCTTAAAAAGTGGCTGACAAGTGGCTGACTTGATGCATCCCGTTATCCACAAACGACTATTTAGTTTAGTGGTTCGTGATTGTCCCGAACGTGTTTCCCCGACTTGAAATCTGGAAAGGAGTTAACTGTGATTGAATGCTGTTGACGGGATGAGTGAGCTTCTCACCTTTTCTTGGAAGTAGTTGTCGGTGAAGTTAAAGACCTCCACGGTTCCGTCAGCACGGGCCACAGCAAGCCGTTCTGTTCGGCTGTTGAACGCCATGGCTCGGATAGCGCTGGGCATGTAGTCGAAGAAGCGAACCCGGTGTACCTTGAACTCACCCATTTTCTCCAAAAGGGGCAAAACCACGCTCAGGTGGCTCCTGAACACGAGTAGGAGAGCCTGGCAAACACGTGAGTTTGCTACGTGCTGGCGAGTCAAACAATTTACATGTCAAACAAGGTTGCCGGACGAACTGTTAAAAGGGGAAAAAATATGTCACCTCTCCACAGAAGCAGCTTCAGTGCGTTGTAAGCGCGGCTCACGCAACTTTTACATAATTTACACACGCTGGGAAACAGAGGCAGCCACGTTGAAAACCTCTGAACCGGAAACGAACAAGACGACAGCCACTATCAAACGGAAGTGCGTCATAGCTCCGAGAGGGGGCGGGGGGACGTATTCAGCTGGCGGGAAACGTGATTGTCAACTATAAACTTTGATACTGTAGTTCGACAATGGTTCAAATAGTCATACGGTAAGAGGCGAACGAACTGATTTTCTATATTTGATCAAGTTTTTACCAAATGTATTCGTGGCTTTTAAAAAGACACAAGCGTCTGTACAGTATTTCGTAGAATCATGCCTACAACGGTTCCTTACGATATTGGAGGCGCCAGTAATGTGCCACTGGTTAATGTTTGTTGCCAGAGGAAGTGTGGATGGCAGCAGTCCTCCAGAGTGGCTGCTGATCGAGCTGCAGGGAGAGATGATATCCAGACACAACTCTGGTCTGGCAGGAAATGTGATGGGAGACCTCCTCTACACTAAAGAGGTGAACGATAAATAATGGACGATTGTTTCTCTATTATGCTTTTTTGCTGCCACTGAGTGACACTCAAAAATCAAAATACAGTGCTATGGGTGACACTAATCTATAGGTGTCAATTAATCGACAAAAAAAATAAATAAATCGATCATCAAATGAATCGACAACGTTTTTGGTAATTGATTAATTATTTAGTTCAGGGCCATTGTTTAACTTAAAAAGTATCCCAATCCTCTTATTTCAGCCTCTCAACAATACATATTTGCTGATTTCTGTCGTCTTTAGTGTTTAATTAAAATAAGACCTTTGCAAACTTGTGCTTTTACTTTGAAACACATTGATCAACTTTCTCCTATCTTCTGATAAATCAGTAAATATATCATAATTTATTTATGGAAAACATAAGAGTTGATTTAATCTATTAAGAAAATGGTCTTTATTTGCAGCCGTAGCATAAATAACTGGTAATTGACAGGTAATTGAACCTGACGCAGCCTCATATGGTTGCCCATCCTATTAGTATAAGTCAGTACCAAAGACGTACTTCTCAACTTCAAAAAGGTTGGTGAATACAACATAACTCCCTGTCCTGTGATATTGCTTAATTGTTGTTTTTTTGTTTGTTTGTTTAATCATGGAACAATGCAAAATAAACAATAATAATAATCTGTTAATAATCAGAAATCAGGGAAAGATTATTTCAGTAAATACAATTTTGATCCAGTTATTTGATTAATCAATGGAATAATCAATTCTAAAAAAAAAAATTTCACTCGTGACAGCCCGCCAGGCTCACAGTTTTGCGATTGGGAGTTCAAGTCTTGGCTCCGATGTCCCTGTGTCAAGTTTGACTATTCTCCCAGTGCTTATGTGGATTTTACTGTGGCTTCCTTCCAAAATAAACATGTTAGTTTAATTCAAGACTCTAAATTGTCTAAAGGTGTGACTGCGATGTGAGTAGTTGTTTAGCTGGATGTTCCCTGTATTTGGCTATTTTATATTACTCTCTCTCAGGGATGCAAAACTGGCAGCCCACTGGCCACATGTGGTGCACCCACACTCTTGAGTGGCCCCTTGATTTATTTAAAAAAAAAAAAATGTTTTGGGGTATTATAAACTTGTTTCCTCTACTATACTTGATCAGTTTTACGTTGTAATAGCATCATTCACCACTAAATGGCACACATCGCTTAGGAATGCTCCTATTTGGCATTCTCCATCAGGAAAATCATCAAGAATCAACAAACAGCAGCAATTTTTCTTCTTCACAAACGTTGACAGTTCGTTTAAAGAGCACGAGGAGTTACTACAATCTGCGTCCTCCAAAAAGATGGCCATATTTAAAGCTTTTTATAGTGTGGGAAATGTGCATGTATGGCTTGGACAAGCGACAGGACACGGGAGACAGGAGGCCTAATAATTTGGGGATTTGGAATGACATGCAGGACAAACATAGTATAACATTTAAAATTTTGAGTGAGTTGATTTATATAAAAAAAAAAAAAATACACAAAATTAGTTCCGACACTTAATGCTGGTTTGCTGTTCAGCAGTTTTGTGTCATATTTCAATGGTAATTCTTATGCTCGAGAGCCCTTTGTGCTGGGGGGGAAAAAAAATCACAATATAGATATATACAGATGTTGTTGTTTTTTTATTACTTCAAACCCTTTGTTGTTGAAGATTGGATCTTTTATACATGCATTTCAGCATGAAATATACTAATATACTGTGATGTACTGTACATTGGTTCAGTTTAAAAAAACAAAAAAAAACAAGGCATATGCTCATATTTTGACCATATTTGAAAAGGCATTTTTGTCATACATCTGGTTAGGAATGTGCGATCCTATGTGGCCCCATGGTAGCGCTGCTGAAAAATCTCGGCGCCCGGCATCATTTAAATTACCCATCCCTGATCTTGCTTGTTGTTAAACAAACTACTGCACAGCCTCATTCTGGACTGTTTGGTTAAATCTCATCCGCCTTTTTCTTAGTCCATTGTTCTCTATCCTTCCACTACTACTACTACTCGTCACTTTAAATTGCATACACTCCTTGAAGTCTCGGCGCCCTTTGCACAATGGTCATTGCGCCGGACTATTGCAATATTAGTCATTCGAACTGCTCCAAGTGCTAGAGGACTCTGCATCTTTTTGCACAATTGTCCAAAAAAAAAAATGTACCGGCATTACCAGATAACTAGCAACCCTTTACTGCTCAGTGACTGTTTTTTTTTGTCAATGTCTTTCTGTCTCCAAAGTGTTCTCTGTCAATTGACTGTCTGTTGTCGTACTAGAGCGGCTCCAACTACCGGAGACAAATTCCTTGTGTGTTTTTGGACATACTTGGCAAATAAAGATGATTCTGATTCTGATTCTGATTCTGACTAGGGGGTTCCTGTGTTAATCATAGGACATCACATACTGTACGGGAAGCAGGTCAAATTGGAGAAACCCTTTGCGGTCCTCACGAAGCATCCCGCCCAATCACAGGACATAGTGGGCAGCAAGCATGATGCCTCCCAGGTTGCCATGAAAACAGAGCAGCATGGATCCACGTCCTACTCTGTGTCTGCACTCATCAAGGGAAAACTTATCTTTAAGACTCGACCCAAACCCATCATTACTAATGTACCCAAGAAAGTATAGTGTGGTGGACTGCATGTTGTTGTGTGTATTGGTAACAATCTGCAGGCAGATATTTATGGGGACATATTATTGAAAATTGACTTTTTAATGTTTGTATACAAATAAATAGGTCTCTGGAATGCCTGCCAACCATCATCGTCAATTAAACAAGCAAATACATCATAAGTCATCTGCTTATTTGTGAAAATGGGTCATAGTAAGCCGTTCTGCACCTCTGTCCCACTGTTACAGAACAGTGGGGCTAATTAACGTAGCAACCACAGCCATACTGAGTTTTTCAGTCAATAACATGATCCGCTAGGCTGGCCGATGTTCCAGAGCGAAAGAATAACAGTGTGTCCAGCATTAGCTTCTGATAATAATGTTTGGCTAAGTTGGCGATGTAGGGGTGGGCAGTATTTGGTGTTCAGTGTTTTGCCATGTGTCCATGTGCCACAAAAAGTGCTATCATCGTCTTGGGCACTTGCTCGTTTTCTACTTTATGCTCTGCTTCCGATAGTAGAAGCCAGCAGCCGAGCGAGGTAGAAGAGGAGACCACCAAAACACACCAACGTGATCAAGCTCACTGGTTGTCATTCTAAGGAAAGATGATTGTCTCCTTTAATATGAATGTGTAAATGCTGTTGTCACTGTATTGGCATTTAGGATTGTTTTCTATTAAAGAAGTCAACTCAAGCACGTAAAAGTGTAACTTTTTTCTCTCTCATGGGAACTTGCCTCACAGTGCTCCAAAATATTGGCACCGGGAGAAGTGGCAGGAAGAAAGATATCCATGCATTCATCAAATTTCTGGACTGCTTCTTCTCATTATCGCCAGTTATTCAAGGGCAGATTTTGACTAACAACCATTTACACCTTTGTACAAAGTTATTCGGGGCTACACCGAAGCAGATGTACTAACCACTGGCTACCGTGTTGCCAGAAGATAAGAAATTACTCAAAAACATACATTATGAGACTATAGTTCAGGGATGGGCAATCGGTGGCCCACATCCACACTTGGAATGGATCCTCGCGTAACTAAAAAAAAAAAAGGGTGAATTTTGTTGTTGTTGAAAATTATAAACTTGTTTCCTCTACTACACTTGATCTGTTTTAAGTTTAATAGCACCGTTTCTCCATCAGAGAAGATTAGGGAGCAGTTTGAAGGTTCATCAGATTTAAAGGCAAGCCTATGGGCTCATCTCATTTCTTTAATTGCTAATTGCTTTGTCCTCCCTCCTCTGTTTACATGTTAGCGGCTCTCTCCAGAAATTCCATCGAGGAGCGAGGAGACTGACAGAGAAGGGAGGTGTGAGGAGGTAGTAATATTTGGGGGAAATGAGACTATCGTTCTTCGATGACATCATCGAACGGGGACGTCTACTAAAGGTGACATGACGTCATTGACGCGTGTCACGAATTAACCGTCTGCTTAGCAAAACTGTCACTACAAATGCCCACTTTATGCTTTATATTTGAAGTGGGATTAAATTCAAGTCAACTATAATCAACACTGTTACTCGTCACAACTTTGCAGATCTCCACACACCCTCACCTAGCCCTCGCACGCAACCGCGTACTTGGGAGTGACTCGTAAATATGTATAAAGTGCTGATATGTTACTTATGTATTACGTTGAATGCAAAAACTAGAAACAACAGAAATTTTTTTTCTTTATGTATCCGCATGCATTTGACAAATTGACTGCCTAATTACTATAAAAAAACAACTTAAGAAATAGTTGGTCGGTGAGGCATTTAAGGCATTTTGGTGTCAAATACAGTATTTATATTCAACCTAAAATAATCAAGGAAAGACCAAAACAGAAGGTTAATTTAATATTAATCTGAAGTCCCGCTCCGTTCACAATGCAGTTGGTACATGGCCATTTTCATACGTCACCATCGTGGAGCTATGAAACTTTCCGTCGAGGATACGTCAGACTTCCCTCGATTTAAGATAGACCGTGGAAGCTCCTCGATGCTCGATCCTCGCACCTCATTGCGCGTTCAAGACAATTGAGACGCTCCTCAATTTGGCGGCATGAGAACAACTCCCAGATTGCTTACAATGTTTTGAGGGGCGAGGAGTAAGGAACTTTGCAATTAAAAGTCTTGAGATAGTTTACTTAGAGATGCTGCTGGCCATAATTATTTTGAGGCACTGACAAGTCAAAGCCAAATACAGCCTCTTTTATCTCAGAGAAGAAAGAGGCTTTGTTGCATAATTACGAGGAAGTGCACACTAGCATCTCATATATTTGGTAAGACACCGGTTAACACTTATCTTAGCTTGGCATGCAAGTTAACTGGTTGGAAGGTTACTATATCGCACACAACTCACATTCAGGGTTTCATGCAAACAAAGCGCAACATAAATGTAAGCCAATAATTGATTGAGACACACGTTCAACGAACTATGGGTAGCATAAACACACCTGAATGATTAAAATTAGCATAAAATTCAGGCTAGAATGGCGCTATGCACGCTGGGAACCAAAGTTAATACAAGAAATATACTGAAGCTGCCAAGCTCTCATATTAAAAGTACACAAACAACAGCGATTTTCTTTGTTCAAAAGAACCATTCACTGTTTGTTTAAAGTGCATGAGGAGTACTTCACAATGGCCATATTGCACTGGGAAAAAAATAAATAAATCACAGTATGTGGTTATTTTTAGGGTGCTTCGAACCCTTTGTTTTAAAAGAGTGGATGCAAATGCATGTCTTTTATAAATGCATTTGAGCATGTAATATATGAAGATGCTGTGATGTACATTGGGTCAGTAAAAATGCAGACATTCACATACGTATTTACTGTTTCTTTGATGAAGGCGACTCCCTTGTTGTGTTTCCTCAGAAGAAGAAAAAAAAAAGACCCAAAAGACTGAATGGAGCAATTCATTCAGGTGCTGTAGCACTCATGTTCACCTTTTCTCACGTTTCTCACACACCTGCGGTATGGAGTCACACACACACACACACACACACACACACACACGCACACACACACACACACACACAGGGAAAACACTTAATGCTGTGTTGTGTGTATTGAGTGTCCATGCTGTTTTCAATGAAAGGGAGTGTGAAGCAGTGATTTTACACTAAGAGGCGTGTCAGAAAGTTCCAGGACTGGAGTCACAAATTATATATATCAAAATTTCAAATCGTTAATGTTCCCCTTCGATATGGGCCAGACAATCAACCAGAATCTCTACAAAGAGACTGTGTGGCACATGCTTTGCTCAATGGGCGAGAGTTGTGGCAGGACAATTTCCTCGTGGCTGCTTCACTGTGACAACACACATGGCCACAATGCCCTGAGCATCCGACAGTTCCTGGCAGAGAAGAACATGGCTGTGTTGGAGCAACCTCCCTACTCACCCGAACTGGCCCTGTGTGCTTATAAAGGGGACCTGTTTTGATTATGTAGACGATGTCTAGATAGCTTGGAAAGTATGCTAGGTTCCAGGGGGGTTACTGAGAATGGAGAAATCTTAGCAGTTTGAATTTGGAATCTTTTGTGACACCAGTCCTGGAACTTTTTTGACCCACCTCATATAGTCCGATCATCTACCCAGAGATTTTCAATGCCGTTTGTCCTCATTAGGGTTGCCGGTGAGATAGAGCTTATCCCAGCATATCCGTTGGACTGGTCACCAGCCAATAGCAAGGAACGTAAAGACAACCATTCGCTGATATAACATCACTTCAAATACCTAAACTGCATGTTTTTGGAATGTGGGAGGAAGGCAGAGTACTTTCAGCATATTGTACGTATACTAGTTGTGAAGCCACAGCTGCCCTGGGGCAGTCTGACGGAAGCATGGCTGCCATTATGCTCTTACAGCCCCTCCAACCATAAACAACTATCCAACCACATTAATTGGCAATGTGGGTTAAGTGTCTTGCCCAGGCACACAAGGACAATACGCGCTCGGGGAGGTGATACACCAGCGGCCCTCTGGTTTCAGGGTGAGATTACCCTTTGCTTCCAATTTTTAAGAATTAACTGATTGGTGTCAGGGGCAGCACGGTGGGCAACTGATTAGCACGTCTGCCTCACAGTTCTGAGGACCTGGGTTCAAATCCGGCCTCGCCTGTTTGGAGTTTGCATGTTCTCCCCGTGCCTGCATGGGTTTTTTTTGTCCGGGTGTTCTGGTTTCCTCCCACATCCCAAAAACATGCATGGTAGGTGAATTGTGAATGTGAGTGCAAATGGTTGTTTGTTTATATGTGCCCTGCGATTGGCTGGGGACCAGTTCAGGGTGTACCCCGCCTCTCGCCCAAAGATAGCTGGGATAGGCATGCCCGCGACCCTAGTGAGGATAAGCGGTACAGAACATGAATTGGATGGATGTATACTCCTGCTTTGCCCACCTTCCGAAAGCATCATTCTGAAGTTCAATGAAGACTCAAAAAGACAAGAAAGGGTTGTTTGTAGGTGCCCCGTGATTGATTGGTGACCAGTCCAGTGTGCACCATGCCTGTTGTCCAACGTCAGCTGACCCATGATCCTAATGGGGACAAGTCGTAAATGGGTTGCATCCATTTTGACCCGCTGTACGTCTTACGAAGTACTAAGATACTGTAAATCAAGAGCTAATAGGAGGCCAAAGCTTAGGGTGTAAGGTGGGAGCGCAGAGCAATCGTTTTACAATTATGTTACATTTTTAACGTGGTGCCAGATGCAGGATTATGATTTATCCCTTGGAACCATGATATCCACATAAAATCAAATAGCAGTCAATCCAGAACATAGACACAATCAGAAAAAAAAATGTCATTGGACGCACCTACTTTATCAACCTTTCCTTCATCTTCTTGTCAATACATCATCACACCGTATCTGCTCATGTACTTTGCTGCACAGCATACTCAATGAAATACAATCATGGAAACATACAAATCTGAATGAATGGCTGCATTGTGTGTCAAAGGGCAGAACATATTTTATTGACCCGGAAACATTCCACTGATTTTTTTTAGCTCATCATCAAACAGGACAGATTCGACAGCAAACACTGAATTTTCATGGTTGTTTTGCTTGCATGACAAGGACAAGGAGTGTGAAACAGCAAAAACAAGGTTCCCAAGTCTCTCACAAGGAAATATCTTTGGTCCTCGGTTACAGTTACAGGAATGATGGAGTGGATTAACTTTTTCTACATTGACTGTAAAAGGTCTAAGTAACCGTGCCCTTTGGTTAAAACGTTATTTGCTCAGCAGATGCTTTGGCACCTCAGCAATGTATAAAACGGATCATATAAACCAGAATCACTAAACTAAAAAACTCATCAGACCAATGACCAAAATGAGAACTAGAAATAGATATATAGAAATAAGTTAAATTTGAAATGGTGCAAAAGCACCAAAATTACAGCTGCATGTCACAAGTTCTGAGAGGATGACATTGCCTTTGGATATCCACTCTTGCTAGAACATGTCCATCCATCCATCCATTTTCTGAGCCGCTTCTCCTCACTAGGGTCGCGGCCATGCTGGAGCCTATCCCAGCTGTCATCAGGCAGGAGGCGGGGTACACCCTGAACTGGTTGCCAGCCAATCGCAGGGTACATACAAACAAACAACCATTCGCACTCACAGTCAAACCTACGGGCAATTTAGAGTCTCCAGTTAATGCATGTTTTTGGGATGTGGGAGGAAACTAGAGTGCCCGGAGAAAAACCACGCAGGCACGGGGAGAACGTGCAAACTCCGCACAGGCGGGGCCGGGGATTGAACCCGGGTCCTTAGAACTGTGAGGCTGACGGTCTAACCTGTCGGCCACCGTGCCGCCGCTAGAACATGTTGCTCGTTTAAAGTTGTGAAAGGCTGATGTCAGAGATGAGGGATAGACCAACACATAGCCACTCTGTCACATTCTCTGATCTTCTAATGTAATCCACCAGCTCTGTCTATTAGTTGTAGCAGCCTCCGTCAGAACGTAGCCACTATTTCCAGTAGGGTTTGGTGTTGTGGTCCATCAGCTTGGGTCTTTGTGTCCCTTCCATGGCCGAGCCCCCTCCCCTTCACACAGACTGTCAATTTACAGTAAAAAAGTCACATTCCATGTTCTGCACAACTGTGCATTCTTACGTTTAAATGAGGCCGGCAGTTTACATTCATCAGCACCAAGAACATTTGAATTATTTACTTTGTGGCCACGTGTTGGCTTATTGTCTGTTTTTTATCATTGTTTTTTTTTTTTTTTTTAACCAACAAACCCATATGTGACTGCCAATTCGAATAATTGCCTAAGAAAACACCAGAAGTCTTCCTTACTGTAATGAAAAATATTATACTGAAAACCCAACACAGTTTGGATTCCTTAGACCATTGAAGTCTCATTTAAGATCAAAATTAGCTAACCACCTTTTTACTTTTTCAGCACTAGAAAAGGTGTTGCTTCATTACTAGAATGATAATGAACACCAATTGTGAATGCAACATAAAAGTTATGTTTATTTATAGAGTTGAAAACCAAATCTATGCCCCCATGTGTTTTGTGCAATTTCTTGTTTAGAATATTTACATATTTATATTAAGTTAAATTCCAACTTATTGACACCCTGGCCAATTTTGGAAGTCATGCCTCTATCCATTTTCTGTTCCATGACTGTGAATGGTAAAAAATGGAACTAACCCTAACCCCTTTCACAAAAATTTACATTATTCGTACTCATACCTCTCAATACAGGCATGTTCAGTATTTTAAATTGACATTTGATAAGCATGCTCTCGAATAGATCATACTAAAACGCACCAGGATCTTTTAAGATGAAGGTTTCCTCAGTATGATAAGCTCAAAATGTAAAATAAAAATGAAAATGGTGAATATTTTTATCTGTATCTCTAACACGACTTTTGTAACTTCCTTTGTGTCATTACCAGCTGGAAAATACCTATCCAATCAATAAAATATCTGTACTTTGACTTGGGACGTTGTTTAACATGATTTGCAAATCCTTTTCAACCTATATTCAATTGAATACACTACGAAGACAAGATATCCATCCATTTTCTGAGCCGCTTCTCCTCACTAGGGTCGCGGGCGTGCTGGAGCCTATCCCAGCTGTCATCGGGCAGGAGGTGGGGTACACCCTGACCTGGTTGCCAGCCAATCGCAGGGCACATAGGAACAAACAACCATTCGCGCTCACAGTCATGCCTACGGGCAATTTAGAGTCTCCAATTCATGCATGTTTTTGGGATGTGGGAGGAAACCGGAGTGCCCGGAGAAAACCCACACAGGCACGGGGAGAACATGCAAGCTCCACACAGGCGGGGCCGGGGATTGAACCCGGGTCCTCAGAACTGTGAGGCTGACGCTCTAACCAGTCATCCACCGTGCCACCAAGACAAGATGTTTAATGTTCAAACTGATGAACATCCCCACTCCTGCATGAACATTGTTTTTTGCAAATATTCTCTCATTTAGAATTTGATGCTTGCAACACATTCCTAAAAAGCTGGGACAGGGGCAGCAAAAGACTGGGAAAGTTGAGGAATGCTAAAAAAAAAATACTTGTTTGGAACATTCCACAGGTAAACAGGTTAATTGGAAACAGGTGAGTGGCATGATTGGGTATAAAAGGCGCATCCCCAAAACGCTCAGTTGTTCACAAACAAGGATTTGGTGAAGATCACCACTTTGTGAATAACTGTGAGTGCAAAATATTCAACAGTTTAAGAATCTTTCTCAACCTACAGTTGCATGGAATAATGTCATTAATAATGTCATTCAAAGATTCAGATAATCTGGAGAAATCTCTGCAGGTAAGCGGCAAGGCCGAAAACCAAAATTGAATGCCTGTGACATTCGATCCCTCGGGAATTAAAAACTGGCATCACTGTGTAAAAGATATTGCCATGTGGGCTCAGGAAGACTTCAGAAAACCATTGTCAGTTAACACAGTTCGTTGCTGCATCTACAAATTCCAGTTGAAACTCTATCATCCACATAGAAAGCTATATATTAACAACACCCAGAAACACCAACAGCCTCTGTGGGCCTGAGCTCATCTGAGATGGACTGATGAAAAGCGGAAAAGTGTGCTGTGGTCTGAGGAGTCCACATTACAAATTGTTTTTGAAAATCATGGACGTTGTGTCCTCTGAGCCAAAGAGAAAAAGGACCATCCGGATTCTTATCAGCTCAAATTCATCATCTCTGATGGTATGGGGCTGTGTTAGAGCCCATGGTATGGGTAACTTGCACATCTGTGAAGGCACCATTAATGCTGAAAGGTACATACAGCTTTTGAAGCAACATATGCTGCCATCCAAGCAGCTTGTCCCTGTCTTCTTCAGGGATGTCCTTGCTTATTTCAGCAAGACAATGCCAAGCCACATTCTGCACGTCTTACAACAGTGTGGCTTCATAATAAACGTGTGCGAGAACTAGACAGGCCTGCCAGCAGTCCAGACCTGTCTCGTTAAAAATGTGTGGTGCATTATGAAGCGCAAAATACAACAACAGAGACCCCGCACTGTTGAGCAAATGAAGTTGTGCATCTAGCAAGAATGGGAAGGGATTCCACCGACAAAGCTTAAACAATTAGTGTCCTCAGTTCCCAAAGTGTCCTCATTTCCCAAATGCTTATTGATTGTTGTTCAAAGGATAGGTTATGAAATGCAGTGGTAAACATGCCCATGTCCCAGCTTTTTTGGAACGTGTTGCAGGCATTAAATTTAAAATTAGTGAATATTAAAAAACAACAACAACAATGTTCATCAGGGCGGCATGGTGGACGACTGGTTAGCACATCTGCCTCACAGTTCTGAGGACCGGAGTTCAAATCCCGGCCCCACCTGTGTGGAGTTTGCATGTTCTCTCCGTGCCTGCATGGGTTTTCTCCTGGTACTACGGTTTCCTCCCACATCCCAAAAACATGTGTGGTAGGTAGATTGATGACTCTAAATTGCCTGTAGGTGTGACTGTGAGTGTGAATGGTTGTTTCTTTTATATGTGCCCTGCGATTGGCTGGCGACCAATTTAGGGTGTAGCCCGCCTCTCGCCCGAAGATAGCTAGGATAGGCTCCAGCACGCCCGCGACCTTTGTGAGGATAAGCGGTACAGAAAATGGATGGATGGATAGCTGTTCATCAGTTTGAACATTTAATAGCTTGTCTTTGTAGTGAATTCAATTGAATATAGGTTAAAAATAATTTGTAAACCATTGTATTCTGCTTTTATTTACGTTTTACCTAACGACCCAACTTCATTGGAAATGGGGTTTGGAAAGATATGGCCAGGGTATGATTAATTTTAGGCTAAACTTCACAAGGTCAATGTGCTTTTATTTGACAAGCCCACCACCAACTCAAATGATCTTCTGTTAATTTACTTTAGCCTTTCCTCTAGCTCAGTACCTATAAATGATGATATATATCAGTTATATAATTATTCAGCATGTTTTCTTTTTTCTGATATTTTTTCAGGTCTTGGAGCATCTGACAGAATGCATCTCCAATCCTTTTTCCTGTCCTTGTGTTAATGAGCTTGATTTTCTCATTGCTTGTTTAGGCTCTTGGTTCTGTTCTTTCATGCCCCATTCATATGCAGCAGTTTAAAAAGTTGAAATCTGACCTTAAGTCTTTGCTCTAGATGCATCACTTCTGGAATGCTTTGTTGTGGTTGCACAGCTAACCTGTACCCATAAACTACATGATGTTCAAATATAGTGTATGAAGACTGGGTGACTCTTTTCAGTGCTAGCCGCATCGTGCTTCATGGATCCAGTCATCTCTTAAGTTATCTCCAGACTGGCTATGCCCCGCTGCTTGGATTTCGCATACCCACCTTTTTAGCACCGGCAATACAGATATGACTGTGCATTTACTACAGCAGTTCACAGAGGTGTGAGGATCAGACAGCAGTTGGCTTTCATGTGATTGACCTGTCGAGCCTTCTTGAAGCAGCTTTATGCCTCAGCATATGGGAGGTGATACTGCTCCTCCCGCTTGTTGCAGCGTTTGGCTACAATTGCTAGGTAAAGCACCAGCAGAATAAGCCAGTAGCAGGCATACAGTATTGTCCCTGCTATCAACAGCACCTTTTCGGATTCACTGAATGGCTGCTGTGTTTCACAGTAAATTGTATACACCACGCCTCCAAGCAGCACCATCGTCCACACTGTGACAGGGACGGCACCGATCAGGTTTACCACAATCTTCCTGCGGCCTGAAGTTCCCCACCCTGCTTTGTTAATTGTGAGTAAGGCAAATATTTTGGCAGGAAGTAAGCTTGACATGTAGAGCAGAGAATAGAGCGACATGAAGATCATGACCAGGCTACCACGCAAGAAACAGGCATAGGTGGCCTTCAGCATCCCAACCAGCTGGACGGTCAACAAGAAGAGCAAGATATTCCACAGCCTTCCACGGTAGAAGAGATGGATGACTGTGGCTACCAAGAAGAATGGGAAGAAGCCAGTGACCACAGATTCATAGGTCATCCAGAGGCTGTGCTTGTGGAACCACAAAGCATTATAGAGCCACTCACGGAAGTACGACTTACTCCAGCGAGTCTGCTGGTTGAGCCAACGCAGGTACTGGGTTGGCGTTTCAGTCTGACATTGCGATCGTGCTGTATATTTTGTCTTGTAGCCGAAGCTTAGCACTCGGTTGGTTAGGTGACGGTCATCGCCGAAGCTGCACTTGGAACCTAGGAAGGTTTGATGGTACCATGCCTCTAGGAAGCGCTGAAGAAGGGAGTTCCTGTACATCCCCAGAGGGCCGCTGATACACTGAACACATCCAAAATAGGACTGGCAGGCACGCTCAATGTTAAAAGCCATCCAGTAGCGCACACTACTGAGGAAGGAGATCCATGAGTCATACTTGTTGAGTATCTGTGAACGGAAGACAAATAGAAGACTTGTTCATCCATTGTCAGTAGACATTTTTGTGTTATTCTCTGACTGATCTTCTACCTGTACATCTCCTCCAACACCTCCTACTGCCGCATCATCCTCAAAGATCTTCAGCATCTCAATGGTACATGCTGGATCTAGAACTGTGTCTGAGTCACACACCTGGAAAGGGCACAACAAGCACATTCTAATGAGTATCCCATATTGACTGTCGCAGAATCTTCATGGGTCATGACCTTATCCATTGGCCAGGGAACAAAGGATGTGAAACAGCTGGCATTTGGAGGTCGTCACCCTGGGTGTGCTAGCCATCAATTTTCAATACCATTTATCCTGTACAGAAGGTCCTTGGTTTACGATGGCCCCGACCTACGTTTCGTAGGTCGTTATAGCTACACTTTGTGAACCACACTACCATGGTCCCCTGTCTTTTTTGTATTTACCTAAACTGGTCCAGTGTTGGTGCAGCACAGTGGTCAGAACTTCTGCTTAACTAGTCAGTTTTTTTGGCTTGGCTCACTAAAAAGCGCTGGCTTTTTCAGCTCCCAAACAACTCTTTTTTAAATATTTTTTTTCTGTTGTTACTTAAATTTATTTATTACCAAAAACAATGTAAAATTAAGCATAAAAATGAAAATTTAAAACATGCGCTGCTTTTTTTCATTATGTATAGTGTATAAATATGCCTTTATTTATTTGCTCGACATATTGCTACCCAAAAATTATTACATACAAAAACAAACGTCACTATTTACAATTGAACTTTTAATAGTTTAAGCATTTCACTTTTTCTACGAAACAAATTTTAAGTGAAACAACACAGAACCATTCCAAAACACACAACACAACAAAATATAAATGTGTAAAACAAAAAGAAAGAAAAGAAAAAAAATCAGCATCCAGATAATTTGTTTCTACTGTAGATTAAGATTGAGAAACACCGTGTTTTGGTACGTCAGCTTTGAGGAGCTGATCTGGTTTCTTTAGTTTCAAATTATCTGCCCTATTCTGGAGTAGATTCTCTCAGGAGGGACTACAATGCACGTGGAGGTCAGCTCCATAACGGATTTTTTTCGCATTCATTGCGTGTGTGCTGAGGAGTCGTCAGCGCGTTTTGACATGAGGCCGAGCGTCGCATCAATGCAGAGGGCGTTGGTGATGTCAAAAAGCTCCTCCAATGGGAGTGGGGCTGGCGGAGTGATTTCTGAGTGCTATTTTGGCAGACTTGTACTGTAAACGGCAAGAGGGAAATGGAGGAAGGCTTAATAATTGCGGTTGCCCCACTATCCCGAACTTTGGACCAATAGAAAAATGATATACTGAGACATCTTTGCGGGAGGCTTTCAAACTTCCTTTCAAAGCTTCCTGCTAAGCCTGAAATACACCTGGAAGCGCTCTTCCTGGAACTAGAAAGCTCAGAAATGAATTTAAACTCCGAAATGCTGCCGTGAAATTCGTATGGGATTTTCCCATTCTTTAAAAAAAAAAAAAAATATATATATATATATATATATATTTTTTTTTTGCTCTTGCGTCACCTCCTCCTCCTTAAAAATCATGAAAATTAGGGCTTTCTTTTCCAACAATGGCAAATACATATTGCTGAGTTGCAGTCCACTCAGCGGGGAAAGCCTCCTGACTTCCTTTTAGGCTGTTGTGTCACCACTTCCAAATATGAGATGGCCGCACCCCCATTGCCATCGCCGTGTGAAAAGACCATTTAGTTTGGCACCGACATTGCTATGCCTCACAGTATTGGCATTCAAATCTTGTTTCTGGCCTTCTTGTGTGGAGTTTCCATAGTCTCTCTTTGCTTGTTTGGGTTTTCTCAGGGTACTCGAGCTTCCTCCTACATCCTAAAATGTTAGGTTAATCAAAGACTCTAAATTGACCATAGATGTGAATGGGAGTTTGGATGTTTGTTTTCCATATGTGGCCGGTGACAACCCCAGGGTGTAGGTCGCCCAAAGTCAACTGGGATAGGCTCCAGCTCACCAATAACCCGAATGAGGACAGGCAGGATAGAACGGGATAGAAAATGGATGGATGGTCCAGTATGGTTTACAACTGCTCTGGAATATTTGATATGAAACGATAGCCTCCTTCAATGAATTCATTATGATGGCCATCCCTGGAGTGGGTGCAATCCAGAATCATATTCTCAAGAATGTTTTTCGTAGGTGGTCCTTACCTGCACGTAATCCACAGTGTCCCCCAGTGCTTTAAAGGCTGTGTACATCACCTCCCTCTTCCCTCCCCACTCCTGCATGATACAGGAAAAGCGGCAACCTCTGACCATCCGCGTCACCCGTATCGTCTCCTCTATGTGGACCGTGCTCCTTCCACCGCCGACACCCCCTCCACCGCTCCCATCACTGTGGTAGTTTCCCTTCCACACCATGCTGCCCGCCTGGTCAGCGCCACCCATCACCTCCTGGAAAATGTCCATCATGTAACGGTCTTCTAGTCTGTTCCCATCCACCACCAGCACTACTTTTAGTCCTGGGAAAGAAATCCGTCTGATACTGCGCAGACACTTCCTTAAGTAGTCCGGGTCCTCCTGGTAAGCAGCGATGCAGAGGGCCACAGAGCAACGGAGATGTTGAGGACGGGTGGGGATTTTCATCTGCCGATGCTCCAGAAAGGCAAAAAGGCTCTGAAGGAGAAGGTGGAGGGAGAGGAAGGCACCATAGAGGCCGAAGGAGAGGTGGTGCTGCTCAGTTTGGATGAATTGGTAGCCTTTATAACACAAGAACAGAGGAAACTCAAACACAGCGGAACATGTTTTTTAATCATTATGACTGGTGTGTACCCGGAAATAAATGACCACAATCGACAAGCTAACCTGTGATATAGGCCAGCAGGATGGTGAAGATGACCACCGCTGCAAAAAGGGTGGTGACCACGATGTTCAACGCATTCCTGCAGCGAGAGGTCATCTGAGGGGGCATCACATAAAGGCCAAGGTTAGGATCACAAAGAAAATGAGACACAGGATAAGATGGGAAGAAATAAGGAAGGATGGGCAAAATTACAATGGAGCATTTATCTAGCGTTGCAAAATTCCTGCAATTTTCCAAGATGGAAACCAAATGGTTAGGAATATGGTTAGAGGAATTAACTGAAAGTTCAGATGTGTGTACAGCGGCTGAAATAAATTTTTAACACGGCACAATTTTTCTCACAAAATATATTTCCAAAGGTTCTACTGACATGAAAATTTCACCAGATATTTGTGAACAACCCACGTAATCCATACATACAAAGAAATAGAACAAATAAGATCAGACATTAAGTTGTGTGTAAAAAAAAAAAAAAAAAAAAAAAAAAGTGAAATGACACAGGGAATAAGTATTGCACATGGTACCAACTGGTATTTATTTAATACTTAGTACAAAAGACTTGCAATGACAGCTTCAAGATGCTTCTTGTTTGGAGAAACTAGTCTCATGCATTGCTCTGGTGTGATTTTGGCCCATTCTTCCACATAAGCAGTGTTCAAATCTTGAAGGTTCCATGGGCTTCTTTTATGGACCTTGAGTTTCGGTTCTTTCCATAGATTTTCAATAGGATTTAAGTCAGGTGATTGACTGGGCCAGTCTAGCAGCTTTATTTTTTTTCTTTGAAACCAATTGAGAGTTTCCTTGGCAGTATGTTTTAGATCATTATCCTGCTGAAATGTCCACCCACGTTTCATTTTCATCATCATCATCATAGATGGCAGCAGATTTTTGCCAACAATGTCTCGGTAAATTTGCCCATTTATCCTTCCTTCAATAATGTGAAGTTTAGCAGTTCCATTTGCTGAACAGCAGCCCCACACCATCATGTTCCTACCTGCGAACTTCGCTGTTGGTATGGTGTTTTTAGATAGCCATTTCTTCTCCAAACGTGGTGTGCATTATCTCATCAAAAGAGTTCAATTTTGCTCTCATCAGACCAGACTATATTCTCCCAGTATTTAACTGGCTCGTCCAAATGTTGTTCAGCAAACTTTAAACAAGCTTTGACATGCTTTTTTTTTCAGCAATGGGATCTTGTGTTGTGAGCGTGCATACCGGCCATGGCAACGGAGTACAGTACTCACTGTTTTCCTTGTGCCAACAGTACCTGCTAATTCCAGGTCTTTTTGAAGCTCTCCACAGGCTCTTGGCCAACTCTTCTGATTATTCTTTGCACTCCTCTGTCAGAAGTCTTGCGAGGAGCACCTGATCGAGACAAATTTATGGTGGTATGATTGGCTTTCCACTTAGTTTACGATGGTCTTGAGACAGCTCTTTGCTTTTACCCATCAGGAGATGTGTCTTGACTCATATCTTGGCAATGAGACCTTTTTGTAGGCCATCAATTCGGACTGAACCAGCTGCTATTCATTTGCACTGACAAGGGGCTGCATTGCTGTTTGAATATTGATAGATTTTAGGTGTTGGCTTTGCTTTCCATGCCTTTTTGCGCCTCCCTTTCTTCATGTGTTCGATACTTTTTCCCTGTGTCATTTCACATTATTACACAGAACTTAATTTCTGAGCTTATTTGTTCTACTTCCTTTGTATGTATGGATTACTTGTGTTGTTCCCAACATCTGGTGAAAATTTCATGTCAATAGCACCTTTGGAAATATATTTAGAGAGAAAAATGGTGAAGTGTTAAATGCTTATTTCAGCCGCTGTATAAGTAGAACGTAAATGTTTCATAATGAAAAACATTTGCAGCGACATGTTCATAACTGTATATTTATTCCTTTTATAGAGTAACATGCAAAAAATAATTCTGTCAATATTTTGAAGAGATGTACAATATATGCCCTTTGATAAATCAACAGTTTATTTAACCAATGAAGCATGAGAAAAAAGGTACTAACAAAAAACGACAAACAGTCGACACGAATTGAAGTGGAATAGTAGATAACAAAACTAAAAGTGTGGATGGAGCCACAGCAGAACAAAGACAACACCAAAGTAAAACTAGAAACAGAATATAATCGGAATATACAAGGTTTGTCAGAAAAGCTTCAGGGCTGATGTCACAAAAGATATCTTTCAAATCCTAATTAAAAAGTAATTCCCCTAGAGTCTAATCTACTTTCCCAGCTTTCTCTTCCATTCCTTCATACACTCCTGATGCTACACAGCTCAGTTGTCACAGCAATTGTGATGTCGTCCACATCTTCTAAGTGGGTCCTTCATCAGTTTTCCAACCTTTATTGAGCCAATGCATCCATTTTATATTCAGAAAATCCCACAGCATATCACCAAACAAACATTTTACAAAAGGTATGAGTACTGAAATAATGATGATCTCATCGAAATTTACTCACAAATTGACTTACTTAGTGTGAGTCATGACTTATTCTGCTGGCAGCAAGTGGGAACACAGGTTTATTTTACCTTCTGCCATCTGATGGAAGAGCATTAAATTGTTCTCCCTGTCACCATACGCCGGTGGCATAGATAGATGAACAAAGATAAGTGAAATTGGATGATTTCCGCAGCACCCCAATGATATCCCACACCAGGGTGCCATGGCACCTTGGTTGGTTACATTATGCTGCCACCCCATATTTATAAGTTGGAAGGGTGTTCTCAGACTTGTAAGCTTCCCTCTTTTTCTTCCAAACATAACAATCCTCATTATGGCCAAACAGGTACATTTTAGTTTCCTCCGACCATTGGACATTCATTTCATTTTCCGTACCGCTTATCCTCACGAGGGCCGCGGGCGTGCTGGAGTCTATCCCAGCTATCTTCGGGCGAGAGCCGGGGTACACCCTGAACTGGTCGCCAGCCAATCGCAGGGCACATATAAACAAACAAGGATTCGCACTCACATTCACACCTACAGGCAATTTAGAGTCTTCAATTAACCGACCATGTATGTTTTTTTAGATGTAGGTGGAAACCGCGGTACCCGGTGAAAACCCTTGCAGGCATGGGGAGAACATGCAAACTCCATACAGGCGAGGCCAGATTTGAACGAGGGCCCTCAGAACTGTGAAGCAGATGTGCTAACCGTGCCGCCTCCTTTGGAAATGTCTCCAAAAATTAAGGTCTGCATCCCTGTCTGTGCTAATTTGCACAGATGTGTCTCGAATTAATTCAAACGTTGTCAGTAAACCTACCAAAAACTTCCAAAGAAATTACAGCATTATCTGGGTTTTCCCAAATTGTTTAAAGGCATAGGAGTCTTACTGTATGTAAACATCTGACAAAAAAGTCATGAAAGCAAAAATGAATGCAAAATTGCCTTTAAAATCATATTCTCATTTTACTAGGCTTGAACAAATATTTTTGGGAATTCTAATTGACCTGAAACAGAAATAAATTAAACTGATTTCTCATCAATCAGTGAGAAAATATATAAATTATATATATATATATATATATAGAGAGAGAGAGAGAGAGAGACAGAGAGAGAGAGAGAGAGAGAGAGAGAGAGAGAGAGAGAGGCGGCACGGCACAAATTTACTAATATGATTTAAGATGTCCAAATTATCAGTTGTTTGGCAGCCCAGCAGTGTAGCAGTCAAGCATTGTACTGTTTACAGGGTGACACCCAACAACTTCTACAACTGCTACTACTAATAATGATAAATTGTTTTTATAGAGGCGGCATGGCGGCCGACTGGTTAGAGCGTCAGCCTCACAGTTCTGAGGACCCGGGTTCAATCCCCGGTCCCGCCTGTGTGGAGTTTGCATGTTCTCCCCGTACCTGCATGGGTTTTCTCCGGGCACTCTGGTTTCCTCCCACATCCCAAAAACATACATTAATTGGAGACTCTAAACTGCCCATAGGCATGACTGTGAGTGTGAATGGTTGTTTGTTTGTATGTGCCCTGCGATTGGCTGGCAACCAGTTCAGGGTGTACCCTGCCCGATGACAGCTGGGATAGGCTCCAGCACGCCCGCGACCCCAGTGAGGAAAAGCGACTCAGAAAATGGATGGATGGATATATATATATATATATATATATATAATGCTATTAGTTCACTTAAGGCCGGAAAAGCTTGTGGACTGGAGGAAATTTCTGTTGAAATGCTGAAAGCAGGAGGGAACGAACTTAATAAGAACCTTGTAAAACTATTTGAACGCTGCTTGGTCTACCTGCGACATGGAAAGACGCAGAAATCATTTTGCTACATAAATCAGGCGATAAAAATTTTATTATTTATAAATAAAATAGAAATGATCGCCCAATAAGCCTGCTCTCAACGATTTAGAAAGTATTTGCAAAGATATTGGACAAACAAATTGGAATCAAACTCAATGAAGCACAGTTGATAGAACCAGCGGGTTTGTGTAGCGGTTTTAATACTATGGACCACATACAGACAGTTCAACAAATAATCGAACGACACAACGAGTAAGAAATGCCTCTGTGTGTAGCCTTCATCGACTATGAAAAAGCATTTGACTCAGTCACCACCACTTCGATAGTGCAGGCGCTAGTAAATCAAGCGATAGAGCCGACCTATATCAACATTCTATAATCAATACACAACGATTCTTCTGGTTCAATACGAATTGATGATGAAAGAGTGCAAATAAGTCTAGGCAAGGCGACACACTGTCTACGAAGCTATTTACAGCTTGCCTTGAAGAAATATTGTAAAAGCTCAATTGGGAAAAAGAAGGACTAAAAATGAACGGCGCTTTTTTGAGCCATCTTCGTTTTGCAGACGGCATCATTTTATTCTCCTACGATGCTGAACAACTACAGCGTCGTATTCAGGAATTAGAGTTAGAAAGCCGTCGCTCAGGTCTGAAAATTAACAAAAGCAAAACAAAGGTCATGTTCCATCGTTACTGTCCACAAAAATATATCAAAATGGACGACTATGTCCTACACGCCGTCGACAGCTACATCTATTTAGGCCAACTTGTAACATCCAACCATCCATCCATTTTCTGAGCCGCGTCTCCTCACTAGGGTCACGGGCGGGCTGGAGCCTATCCCAGCTATCATCGGGCAGGAGGCGGGGTACACCCTGAAGTGGTTGCCAGCCAATCGCAGGGCACATACAAACAAACAGCCAGTCGCACTCACATGCACACCTATCAATTAACCTACCATGCATGTTTTTGGGATGTAGGAGAAAACCGGAGTACCCGGAGAAAGCCCACGTAGGCACGGGGAGAACATGCAAACTCCACACAGGCGGGGCCGGGGATTGAACCCCGGTCCTCAGAACTGTGAGGCAGACGCTCTAACCAGTCGTCCACCGTGCCGCCTATTCTTATTTTACGGTATTCAAAAATTGCCCAAAATTTTCGAATTAATTCCCATGAAAAGTGTCCAACTTTCTTTTCTCATTATTATTCCCTGAACAATTCCTCAGCTAAACTTGGTACAACTCGTGTAACAATTCTGGAAAGTTCTACGAATTGACTGGAAATGTTCTGCCCCTTTAGGTTCCTATTCCTGTCACAGTCATGTCCTTGACATCACCGGTGCATATGTGAGTCTTTTGGAAAGCTTGAAAAGTGTCATTAGTTGAGTGCCATTTCCTGTTTTTCCTTCTGAAAAACCTTCATCAGCTTCCATCAGCTGAAAACACATCAACATCAGTCCCTGACATCATGAGCACACCGTGCCAGAAACATGGAGGTTGACCGTCACAGGAAAATACCAATAATATTGTGATGGACAACTCGGGCTACTAATTTTAACACGCTCAGGAATGGTTCCTTTGCTGCTGCCGCCACTGTTACTACTTGAAGAGCAACTAATACTTGGACTTTATACATCAAATCTCATGCATTTGTCAGATTTCTCACATTGAAGGTTACACTAATAATTTTACTATTTGTGTAATAGTAGGCTAGTAAGTACAACTACTACTAATACTACTAATGAAAATACCATTTAGAATACTACTACTGAGAATAATAATAATTCCAAACATAAAATTCCAAACATTTTAATTTACTATTCAGACTTCCATTTGATTTGATTACCACCGTGATGCCACGAGTAGTCCCAGAGCTCGGTTAAATGTTAAGATTAAATATACAGCATATACAGCAATAGCTCAATCTGTGAGGATTTGCCTCGGGGAGTAGAGGGTTGCGGGTTTGAAGCCTGTGTATGAACAAAATAGACTTGGCACTGTTTGTTGGAGAGATGCCAGTTAACTTCTTGGGTATTGTCCATTTTCTATCTATATCAATTGGCCACAGAAGTAACACACCTAATGGATGCACAGCAACAGCGTTCTGTCTTTTATCTTCCTCCATCCTCCCCCTCCCCAGACATCCCCTTCGTCAAGCATCTCTCACTCCCTCCCGACCCTGTCCTCATGAGAATTTAGTAGGATTTTGTTTCAACTGGAATGCACTGCAATCCTAACGGCCTTGATGACAGCTTGCGCAGTGGCAGTCTCTTCTGTATTTGAAAACAAACAAACAAACAAACAAACAAAGAGTTCCAATATCAAGTTTAATTTCAGCTTTATTTCGTATACAATTCTCATCAGAATATCCTGGCCCCTTTGTTGACTCGAGGGTTCATACCACTAATTAAAGGTCAGTCGGGGTGTGGCCGGTGTTCAGGACCAATGTACCTGGAGGTACAATTCTCTCCTTTCATTCCTAACATTTCCTCTCAAGCAACCCCCCCGTGGAAACCTTCCCAACCAACCTTCACAGGAGACACAGCCCGATATTTATATCATTGCATTCAGCTCTTGGGAGGCCCATGTACACATGTACAGCTCGTTGAGATGACATTAGATTTACAGTAACCCACAAATCCAAATATATCTGGACTAGAGTCCTGGGGAAGGAGTTACTGGGACATTTTCCGGTCCCATAAGATGAGCGTATTTAGTTAGTTGCTAGCGATTGTGGTACATTACATGTGCGTTACAAATTTTCTTCCCTGGGGATGAGGAGATGATGGCGTCCTGTTTCGAAAGGACACCCCAAATTATGTGATTTATTTATTTATTTATTAGTATTGATTGTTTTTGTAAAGGAGGGAGAAATTGGTGTTTAAATAATGTTTCATATTCTTATTGTTGTATGTTATAAAATATGGTCACCCTAACCCCTCTCTGCATTTTAAAATGGAAACAGACAGCACAATAAGGTGAGTTAAAATAATAATAATATAAGTTAGAGTTCCATGTGCCATTTGATAAGAAGACTGCACTACTTGAGTGCTGTTTGCATTTTACATTTTTTTTGTAAGACTCTCAACAAGCCTCAGTAAATGGTATTTTAAAGAGTCTAGATTAGAGGAAGTAATTAATGCAAAGCACACCGAGGACACTTATGCTATGATTGAGCGTCATAGCAAAAAAAGTTGAAAGTTGAGTTGTGAGGTATTTGTATTCTAGTTTGTTGTCATGCGTGAGGCATTAAAATTACCCCCCCCCCCCCAAAAAAAAACTTTGTTTGACTTTTGTTTGATTTATCTGCCCATTTTACTAGATTGCATCAATGAAGCCATCAAAAAAGAGGAGACAACAGACTCGAAATGCAGGAGCCCACAGCCCCAATTTTCTGCTGTGAGTCAGGATATGAGTATATGACGAAATTTAAATCACAGTAGTGGGACTGGAAGTGTGAATTATGGGTATCCGTTGGGCAGACCCAGTGATGAACAGTAAAACAAGGAGAAAGACTATTAATTGTGCCTTCCCCGTTGATACATTTTTTTTTAAATGTATTAAAATAAACAGTGGTAACTTGTTTTTATATTTGTACGACGATCAAGAATGTTAAAAGTTACTTACTAAAGTTGCCAGTTGTACAGTTGTTAAAGTTCCTTTTAATGACAGCGACAGTTTGACTCTAGAATGGATCATTTTAAATTTTCAATATGTTTGACATCCATCCGCCTCACAGTTCTGAGGACCTGGGTTCAAATCCCCAGCCCCGCCTGTGTGGAGTTTGCATGTTCTCCCTGTGCCTGGGTGGGTTTTTTCCAGGTACTCCGGTTTCCTCCCACATCCCAAAAACATGCGCGCTAGGTTAATTGAAGACTAAATTGCCTGTAGGTGTTACTGTGAGTGTGAATGGTTGTTTGTTTGTATGTGCCCTGCGATTGGCTGGCAACCAGTTCAGGGTGTACCCCGCCCTCCTGCCCGATGATAGCTGGGATAGGCTCCAGCCCGCCCGCGACCCACGTGAGGAGAAGTGGCTCAGAAAATGGATGGATGGATATATATTTTACAGATTTAAACATGTGTTTCAGCCTCAACGACTGAATAAGTGAAATTTTAATATATGAGTTGGAGTCGGTGTTGTAGTCCAGGCTGATACAGTATACTGTAGCTAAGGATCAATCAAGTGAATTTTTTTATTTTTTTTACTTTGCTTCATGCTTACACATGAGCAAGGCCTACTTGAACCATGCTGCCCCTGTAAAGCACATTACAGTACACTGCGTCATAGGAAGCGGGCCACCCTATATTTTGGCTTCCACGAGGGAGCAAATCTCATTATGATGCAGTGCAAATTATAACCACAGTTGCATAATTAAAATGAATTCCTCTCAGCCAGTGTAAATCCAAACTCAGCGTTATTATATTTGTAAACTCAGTTTTGTTATAGTACTTATTGGATCTCATTAGATTGTGCAAAATTTTAATGCTTTATTTTCCCAATGCACATCACTGGAGTGTGCACGCGCGCCCACACACACACACACACACAAAAAACATATTTTCTCTACGTCACATTGCGAACACATTGGCCACTCAAACATGAACACACTCAACTCTTTGTCCTGCGTCTTCTAACTCAACTTTAATGTCACTTCCTTGAGCTTTCAAAAACTTTTCCATTCAGAGTACCTCCCTCCAGAACACATTTGCTCACGGATGAATACTTTCATTCATTCTCCTTGACAATAAAACCTCACAATTGAACATGAAGCCTTATTGTGAGTTCACCTAATCATTGCTTTCACAATAATCCTGAGCCCTGTTTTAACAGTAAACTACAAAAAGGGAGGATTTATCTTTTCTCCTCTCCCAGTGGGCATCAATTTACATTACAAGGACTTACTGCTGTCTCCTCAATTGAATGACTTCCTTACCTTCGTGATCCAGTGGACCCACCGTCTTTGTCTCCCCCCAAAGATCTGTCCTCCTGGTCCGTGCGTCCAGCTGGGACGTCCTCTGCTACCCTTAGCACAGCACTCTCCTTGTTCGCTCCCCCTCCTTCCACCAGCTCACACTACATCTTTATTCCTGCATGCTCGCTTCAGTCGCAGGATCCCAAAAATACAGCCGGCAGCTTCAACCACTGCGAGACCACGTCTGTGAGACAGCCCCCACACCTACCACCGCCTGCTCCTCCTCTACCGCCCTCCCCCCATTCTGTCTCCCAGGACGCTCTCTGATGAAGCCCTTCAAGTTTGAATATGATCAGTCTTGCTTCTCTCTGAGTTCTCCATCCTGGCTGGCCCACCGGGAGGTCAAAGAGGCCAAGAGGGTTGAAGGTCACCTGTGCTTTGTCTCCAGCTGTCCCGTCGTCACGTGTTGCAGTATCAGCGCCACTTCAAACCTCCAGTGCGCAGCAGAGCCGCCATCCTTCTCCCCTCGGTTGCACTGTCCCTCATGCTGAGCTCCTCTCTCCTGCCACCGCCGATCTGTACTCGCCTCTCTCTCCCCTCCCTCCCTGGTGTACCTCCACATCGAAGCTATACCGTTCTGTTCTCGCTGCAATGCAGCCAGCAGAATCCGTCAAGCCACGGAACTCTTTGATTACAAGGAGCTACCTCTCGCCTTCCCTCTGCCTGACTCAAAGTGTATTTTATGGCCCTATTCATCCTTCCTCCCTCCTCCTCTCGCCTGCTCTGAGGCGTAGCTGCTGACATGCTGCAGGTTCAATGAAACAGACTGCCTGCATGCCTCACTGAGATCAATATGAGGCTGCCACGTAAATATATTTCATTAAAGTCCAGTAATAAAGAGATGAAGCAGAAGTGGTTCATCTTACCATAAATACATACTCTCCCTAACACGCCTCTCTGCATTGCATTGCGTTGACCTTTAGATTTATAATTGGCAAACGCATGGTAAGAGAGTCTTATCCCAGAATAAAGCAATAGTTTGATTATGTTTGGGACCATTACCGAGAAATAAATGAGACGCAGCAATAATCTGTCCTTGTGTAGGAAACTGGATCTTGAATTCCTCCCATTAAAAGTCATATAGTTAAGCCCAAAATGATTCATACCCTTGTCAAACTGAATTTAAGTGTTTTTTGCAAAATCTTTTAGCTGGAAATGTAACACAAAAAAGTGGCAAAAGACAATTAGAATTGTGTTTAGGTTCCATCCATCCATTTTCTATACCACTTGTCCTCAATTGGGTCACTCACGTGTAACGATCCCAACTGACTTCAGGCAAGAGGCGAAACAAAAACATTCACACTCACGTTCACTCCAATGAGAAATTTAGAACTTTCAGTGAACCTAAGAAGCTTGTTTTGGGGATGTGGAAGGAAACCAAAGTACCTGGAGGAAACTCCTGCAAGCACAAAGAAGAATAGGCAAACTCCACACACAGATGTTTCAGCAGAGATTCAAACATGGATCTCTTGACTGCGAGGCAGAGAAGCTAACCACCTTTACACCACGTGCACACACACACACAAAATGATGGAACCGCAACATGTTTAATAATTCAATTAATAACAATCCAATTTTGGATTGTCTAGTGCTCAAGAAAAAATTGCATCAAATTTAAAAGCTCCCTCAACAGCAGGTATAGAAAACAACATAATAGAATACTACACTTACTGAATAGTGCAAAATTGAAGATCCATAGCATATAATACATGTAACTACATTTGACATACCTACACAAGAGTTTGCCAATATACACATTATAGGCAACTACTGAAACATCATGTAGAATGATGTGGAGAAATAGTGCAACATGGCTGTGCAAAAACAATATTACAATTGAATGATATGTAGCTGTATTTACAGAACACGTTCCGTGCCTTTCGTGAGATAAACGTGTTTTTATTTTTAGCGGTACTGTCGTGTAATCATTCAGCCAGTATGCTTCTAAATTCTGTCACTTTTCTTGCTAAACAGAAAGAATTAAAAGCGAAAAGCGCCACTTCTGCTAAGAACATTGCCGTAGATTACTTTCCCATCTGCAGTGACAAAGGTCAGATGTCCTCTAAATCAGGAAAAATATTTGGAATGTGTGTTTGGATTAAGGTGCAAATGAAGGTGGTGAAATGGGGCTCATTTGCATGTTCTATTCCAGTCCGCAACTTTCTATAATAAAGGCTTATCATCTCACAAAATTTCACAAAAACAAACAGCAGAGCCTCCTAGATTTAGGATAATAATCAGAAATATATTCAATTTTAGGCTTTCAGGCACAGACAATAGAAATATTTTTTATTTGTATACTGTACTTTTATGTGAACAGAATGATGGGCATGTAATAAATATATATTTAATTCATCCATAATTTGGATTTAGGGTCATGAGTGAACTGGAACCTATCCCAGCTGACTTTGGGCAAAAGGTATCTTACAATCTGGATTGGTTGCAATTCGCAAGGCACATACAGCGGCTGAAAAAGGTATTTAACACGTCACCATTTTTATCACTAAATATACTTCCAAAGGTGCTATTGACCTTAACATTTCACCGTATGTTGGGAACAACCCAAGTAATCCATACATACAAAGAAAGTAGAACAAATAAGATCAGAAATTAAGTTGTGTGTAAAAATGTGAAATGAGCCTTGGAAAAAGTATTCAACACATGAAGAAAGTGAGGTGCAACAAGGCACGGAAAGCCAAGACTACACCTAAAATCTATCAAACAGTGCCTTGTCAGTGCAAATGAATATGAGCTGGTTCAGTCCTAATTGATGGCCTACAAAAAGGACAGATTGCCAAAGTATGAGTCAAGACATATCTCAGAATCAGAATCATCTTCATTTGCCAAGTATGTCCAAAAAACACAAGGAATTTGTCTCCGGTAGTTGGAGCCGCTCTAGTACGACAACAGACAGTCAATTGACAGAGAACACTTTTGAGACATACAGACATTGAGAAAAACAGTCACTGAGCAATAAAGGGTTGCTAGTTATCTGGTAATGCCGGTAAAAAATAAATAAATATATATTTTAAACAATTGTGCAAAAAGATGCAGAGTCCTCTAGCACTTAGAGCAGTTCGAATGACTAATCCTGCAATAGTCTGGTGTAATGACCATTGTGCAAATGGCGCCGAGACTTCAAGGAGTGTATGCAGTTTAAAGTGACGTGTAGTGCGATAATGTGGGACAATGTTGATTGTGCAAATGGGGCAAATGCTACTCTGGCATGAGTGGCCAGTATTGGTCAACAACAGATATGCAAATAGTGCAGCGTGGCGAGACTACTACAGTGAGTGCACAAATAGTATATAATTGGCCCGACAGAAATGTGACAACAAACTCAGACAAAAGAAATTGGCAGCATGTTGCAATGGAATTGTAAATTAGCTGTTTAAGAAGTTGATTGCAAGAGGGAAGAAGCTGTTGGAATGTCTGCTAGTTCGAGTTTGCATTGATCAGCAGCACCTACCTGAGGGAAGGAGCCGGAAGAGTGGGATGTGGAGGGTCCGAAAGGATTTTGCACGCTCTTGTCTTAGTTCTGGCAGCGTGCAAGTCCTCAAGGGTGGGTAGGGGTGTACCAACAATCCTTTCAGCAGTTTTGATTGTCCGTTGCAGTCAGAGATTGTCCTGTAGCAGCATCAAACCAGACTGTGATGGAAGGACACAGGACTGATTAGATGACCGCTGTGTAGAACTGCCTCAGCAGCTCGTGTGGCAGGCCGTGCTTTCTCAGAAGGCGCAGGAAGTACATCCTTTGCTGGGCCTTTTGAGGATGGGTAAGAGCAGAGAGTTCTCTTAAGACCATCGCAAAGCATAAGATGGCATTGGTTACAGGCGCATAGCTAAGCTTCTGAATGTTCCAGTGCACACGGTTGAGGCCGTAATACATACCACCATAAATTTGCCTCGATCAGGTGCTCCTCGCAAGATTTCTGACAGAGGAGTGCAAAGAATAATCAAAGGAGTTGTCCAAGAGCCAAGGACCACCTGTAGAGAGCTTAAAAAGGACCTGGAATTAGCAGGTACTGTTGGAACAAGGAAAACAGTGAGTGATGCACTCTGCCGCCATGGCCTTTATGCACACTCAATGTGCAAGACCCCATTGCTGGGGGAAAAAAAAAAAATATGTCAAAGCTCATTTAAAGTTTGCTGAACAACATTGGGAGAAGCCAGTTAAATACTGGGAGAATATAGTGTGGTCTGATGAGAGAAAAATTGAACTCTTTGGATGCCATAATGCACACCACATTTAGAGGAGAAATGGCACTGCACATCAACCTAAAAACACCATACCAACAGTGAAGTTCGGAAGTGGGAACATGATGGTGTGAGGCTGCTGTTCAGCAAATGGTGAACTTCAAATTATTGAAGGAAGGATGAATGGGCAAATGTACCGAGACAGTCTTGACAAAAATCTGCTGCCATCCACAAGGGTGATGAAAATGAAACAAGGGTGGACATTTCAGCAGGATAATGAACCAAAACATACTGCCAAGGAAACTCTCAACTGGTTTCAAAGAAAAAAAAAAAATAAAGCTGCTAGAAAGGCCCAGTCAATCACCTGACTTTAATCCTATTGAAAATCTATGGAAAGAACCAAAACTCAAGGTCCATAAAAAATCCCATGGAACCTTCAAGATTTGAACACTGCTTGTGTGGAAGAATGAGCCAAAATCACACCAGAGCAATGCAGTTTCTCCAAACAAGAGGCCTCTTGAAGCTGTCATATCAAACAAAGTCTTTTGTACTAAGTATTAAATAAATACCAGTTGGTGTGTGCAAAACGTTTTCCCTGTGTCATTTCACATTTTTTTTACACACAAGTTAATTTCTGAGCTTATTTGTTCTACTTTCTTTGTATGTAGGGATTTATTGAGTGTGTTCCCAACATCTGGTGATTTTCATGTCAGTAGAACCTTTGGAAATATGGAGGAAAAGTGTACTGGTGCCCATTTTTAAGAACAAAGGTGATGTGCAGAGCTGTGGCAACTATAGAGGAATAAAGTTGATGAGCCACACAATGAAGTTATGGGAAAGAGTAGTGGAGGCTAGACTCAGGACAGAAGTGAGTATTTGCGAGCAACAGTATGGTTTCATGCCTAGAAAGAGTACCACAGATGCATTATTTGCCTTGAGGATGTTGATGGAAAAGTACAGAGAAGGTCAGAAGGAGCTACATTGTGTCTTTGTAGATCTAGAGAAAGCCTATGACAGAGTACCCAGAGAGGAACTGTGGCACTGCATGCGGAAGTCTGGAGTGGCAGAGAAGTATGTTAGAATAATACAGGACATGTACGAGGGCAGCAGAACAGCGGTGAGGTGTGCTGTAGGTGTGACAGACGAATTTAAGGTGGACCTGGGACTGCATCAGGGATCAGCCCTGAGCCCCTTCCTGTTTGCAGTGGTGATGGATAGGCTGACAGATGAGGTTAGACTGGAATCCCCGTGGACCATGATGTTTGCAGATGACATTGTGATCGGCAGTGAAAGCAGGGAGCAGCTGGAGGAACAGTTAGAAAGATGGAGGCATGCACTGGAAAGCAGAGGAATAAAGATTAGCCGAAGTAAAACAGAATATATGTGCATGAATGAGAGGGCTGGTGGGGGAAGAATGAGGCTACAGGGAGAAGCGATAGCAAGGGTGGAGGACTTTAAATACTTGGGGTCAACCGTCCAGAGCAATGGTGAGTGTGGTCAGGAAGTGAAGAAACGGGTCAAAGCAGGTTGGAACGGGTGGAGGAAGGTGTCAGGTGTGTTATGTGACAGAAGAGTCTCTGCTAGGATGAAGGGCAAAGTTTATAAAACATTAGTGAGGCCAGCCATGATGTATGGATTAGAGACAGTGGCACTGAAGAGACAACAGGAAGCAGAGCTGGAGGTGGCGGAAATGAAGATGTTGAGGTTCGCTCTTGGAGTGACCAGGTTGGAGAAAATTAGAAATGAGCTCATCAGAGGGACAGCCAATGTTCGATGTTTTGGAGACAAAGCTAGAGAGCGCAGACTTCAATGGTTTGGACAGGTCCAGAGGAGAAATAGTGAGTATATTGGAAGAAGGATGATGAGGATGGAGCTGCCAGGCAAGAGAGCTCGAGGAAGACCAAAGAGAAGGTTGATGGATGTCGTGAGGGAAGACATGAGGGCAGTTGGTGTTCGAGAGGAGAATGCAGGAGATAGGCTTACATGGAAAAGGATGACGCGCTGTGGCGACCCCTAACGGGACAAGCCGAAAGGAAAAGAAGAAGAACCTTTGGAAATATATTTGAGAAAAATGGTGACACATTAAATACTTATTTCAGCCCCTGTACAAACAACTATTCACACTTCCATTCACACCTATAGAGAATTTAAAGGCTCCAATGAACCTATCACACATTTTTTTTTTTTTATGTGGAAGGAAGCCAGAGTAGCAAGAGAAAATCCCCACAAAGACGAGAATATATAAACTCTTGACAGTGAGGCCCTTTCAAGTACTTTCTGCTAAGAAAAACAAATATCTATAGTTTATGCTTAATGTCCATATACATTTATGGTTCCATCCATCCATTTTCTGAGCCGCTTCTCCTCACTAGGGTCGCGGGCGTGCTGGAGCCTATCTCAGCTGTCATCGGGCAGGAGGCGGGGTACACCCTGAACTGGTTGCCAGCCAATCGCAGGGCACACAGAAATAAACAACCATTCACACTCACAGTCACAGTCATGCCTACGGGCAATTTAGAGTCTTCAATTAATGCATGTTTTTGGGATGTTGGAGGAAACCGGAGTGCCCGGAGAAAACCCACGCAGGCACGGGGAGAACATGCAAACTCCACACAGGCGGGGCCGGGGATTGAACCCAGGTCCTCAGAACTGTGAGGCTGACGCTCTAACCAGCCGCCTTGGTTCCATCCTTTTGCTTAAAACTGTGTGCTACAGGATGCTTCCAGGGCACCTTGAATACCCCCAGAATGAAAGACCTTGCAAAGTGGATTATGTCTGATCCGATCAATGATGTGTTGTCCTAATTGTTCTGACAGACAATAAGAAATTACAAAGTGCCTCTCATTCTCTACTCAGATGAATCACACACAGTTTTTGACCTTTAATGTAGGCTACTGAGTCTTGTAGCATGTAACATCTAATGTAACCCACATTCAGCAGTTTTGGGATTAACATTAGCATGTTACCTTTCCCTACCTGAACACAGAACATACTGTAGGCTCCTTTGCAAAATTCTTCATGAGTGTGAATGGTTGTTTGTCTATATGAGTCCTGTGATTGGCTGGCGACCAGTCCAGGGTGAAACCGGCCTCCCATCCAAAGTCAGGCTCCAGTTCACTTGTTACCCTAACGAGGACAAGCTATATAGGATATTAATGGGTGGTTACAACAATTCATTGGCTCAGTTGGAACAAAATATGATAGTCTGTACCGAATTAAATGGAATGGCAAGATTGATTTGAAGTTAACTGCATTTTGGAAAAGAACACTTCAAATGAAGTCACTTGTTGGGAATAATTCTCAATGAAACTTGCATTCAATTTTTGGTGGAAAATGGAAATCATGGCTATAATCAGTTGAAATTTACTAATATGATTTAAGATGTCCAAATTATCAGTTTTTTGGCAGCACAGCAGTGTAGCAGTCAAGCATTGTACTGCTTACAGGGTGACACCCGACAACTTCTACAACTGCTACTACTAATAATGATAAATTGTTTTTATAGAGGCGGCACAGCGGCCGACTGGTTAGAGCGTCAGCCTCACAGTTCTGAGGACCCGGGTTCAATCCCCGGTCCCGCCTGTGTGGAGTTTGCATGTTCTCCCCATGCCTGCGTGGGTTTTCTCCGGGCACTCCGGTTTCCTCCCACATCCCAAAAACATGCATTAATTGGAGACTCTAAATTGCCCGTAGGTGTGAATGTGAGTGCGTGTGGTTGGTTGTTTGTTTGTATGTGCCCTGCGATTGGCTGGCAACCAGTTCAGGGTGTACCCCGCCTCCTGCCCGATGACAGCTGGGATAGGCTCCAGCACGCCCGCGACCCTAGTGAGGAGAAGAGACTCAGAAAATGGATGGATGTTTTTATAGACCTTGTTTAGATATGCAAAAATACTAAGAAAGTAACTGCCTTGATGAATAAAGATAATTCTGTTTCAGTGGCAAATGGTGAGAATTACAACCCCAATTCCAATGAAGTTGGTATGTTGTGTTAAACAAAAAACAATGATTTGCAAATCATGTTCTACCTATATTTAATTGAATACACTACAAAGATAATGAATGAATCAATCAAAACTTTATTTGTCAGCGCTTTTCATACAGAAAAGAATGCAACTTGACGCACTTTACGTGAATAAAAAAAATAATAATCCTGGAACACACAGGGAGCCAACGCAGTGATTTTAAAATTGGTGGAATGAGCCCCCACCTTCTGGTCTTTTTTAATACTGGTACCCCTCAGTTGATGAACAAAAAACCCACATTGGTCAAAGAAATAACTTGAATCTGACAAAAGTAATATTAATAAAAAAAACTAAATCATGAAAATTAATCAATGAAAATCAGACAATGCTTTTGAACTCTGGTTCAATAGAATTAATTAAAAAAACAAACTCATGAAACAGGCCTGGAGAAAAATGATGGTACCCTTAGAAAAGACTGAAAATAATTTGATCATTGGGGACAGGGTGTGTCATTTAATTTGCATCAAAGGTGTCTTCAAACTTGTAATCAGTAAATCAGCCTATTTAAAGGGTGACAAATAATCACTGTGCTGTTGGTGACAAGGTGTGTACCACACTAAACATGGACCAGAGGAGGCGAAGGAGAGAGACTTGTCTCAGGAGATTAAAAAGAAAATTACAGACAAGCAATTAAAGTTAAAGGCTATAAGACCATTTCCAAGCAGCTTGATGTTCCTGTGACTACAGTCGCATATATTATTCAGAAATTTAAGATTCACGGGATTGGAGCCAACCTCCCTGTAAGTGGCCACAGAAGGAAAATTGATAACAAATTAAACAGCTGGCTCATACGAATGGTAAAGAGCCCAGAACAACCTCCAAAGGAATTAAAGGTGAACTGCAAGGTCAAAGTACATCAGTGCATAGTTGTTGCATAGTTGCACCATCTTTCGTTGTTTGAGCCAAAAGGGATTTCATGGGAGATGACCAAGGAGGACACCAGTGTTGAAAATAAATAATAAACAAGTGAGACTGTAATTTGCCAAACTTGGTGACAAGCCACAAAGCTTCTGGGAGAATGCCCTATGGACAGACGAGACAAAACTGGAACTTTTTGACAAGGCATATCAGCTCTATGTTCACAGATAGAAAAATGAAGCATACCAAGAAAAGAACACTGTCCTTACTGTGAAACATGGCTGTTATGTTTTGGGGATGCTTTTCCGCATATGGTACAGGGTGTCTTGAATATGTGCAGGGTAGAATGAAATCTCAAAACTATCAAGGTACTCTAGAGAGAAATGTGCTGCCCAGTGTCAGAAAGTTTGGTCTCAGTCGCAGGTGAGGGGTCTTGCAACAGGACAATGACCCAAAACACACACGGAAAAACACCCAAGAATGGCTAAGTGCAAAACATATGACTATTCTGAAGTGGCCTTCTATGAGCCCTGATCTAAATCCTATTGAACATCTCTGGAAGGAGCTCAAACATGCCATCTGAAAAAAAGCACCCTTCAAACCTGAGACAACTGGATCAGTTTGCTCATGAAGAGTGGGCCAAAATACCTGCTAAGAGGCGCACTAGTCTCACTGAAGATTATAAAAAAAAAAAAAATGACGTTTGATTGTAGTGACTGCCTCAAAAGGTTGTGCAACAAAATATAAAGTTAAGAAATACACTTTTTTTTGGGAAGATCAGAAAGCAGGGCATTACAGTCATCAAACTGATTAGTGAAAACAGTGTGCATTATTGGCCTGAGAGAGAAAGGGGCAGACTCTGGCTATCTTCTTCAAGTCATAAAAACCTGTTTGGTACTAGCACCAAACCAAGTGAGTCACTCCAATTTGAAGTCTCAAATCCACAGAACAATACATAACCCCAGAGTAAACAGAGCTTTGATTTAAAACGCTGGTTCAGTGATATTTTTTGGCTAGGCCTAAATCTGCCACCAAAGTGAAAGAGGCTGCATTTGTAGAGCGCCTTATGTCACTGCAATACACTCCGTAACAAGGGGAATATCCATGGAAACGAAGCTGAAGCCTGCCATGTTTGCCCACGTTGGATGGATGAGAGGGATGATGCAGGACAAAAGAAGGAATGTCGCATGAGTCGGACCCTGTTCAAACCCAAAAAGTCATTTGGATGTGTTTATTTAGAGTAGCCACCCCCAACTTCCACAATTCAGTATAAATGTATGACTATATTCCAAAGGACCTTTCTAATGGACTGATTACATCACATTTCCAAACATTCAAAGTCCTCACTTTGATCCAGCCCAAGAAACAAGGGCAAATACAATATGGTATTAATGTTAATCCATTTCAAATATCTTTTGTCAAATGAATTGAGTTGGAAAAAAACTTTCTGGTACATTTCTAGAAGCGTTCCATGTAAAATGTATTTAAATCAATTCTGGAAATATTTACCTTGATATTTCCAATGGTAAATAAGATAAAAGATCATTCCTGAAAGTTATGCTTGATTTGATTTTTAGATTTTACAAGCTGTAACATACTGTACAGTATGAACATAATGAATATTTAGTTTTGCCATAAGCACACATTCAGTTTTCACACACAGTTTTTTGCTTTAATATTTTTTGGGGAGTGTTAACTTTTAACACAAAACAATCACCAGACCATTTTATGTGACCCACAAAAGCATATTATTTGCATCAACTTCGATGATTCTTGCTAAAATATGTACCAAAATTTCAAATTGTCATATGGAATAAATAACATTGAGAACAACAATAATTTTTGTTACCCAACCCTCTTTTACAGTAACTTGAACAATAGTTGAAAAAAACAATTATATTTGACTTCTGATTTTTTTTAAACCACCAATAAGCGGTTTCGGGGTTGGTTCCTCCCAAGAAAAAGAAAAAAACAAAAAGAAACAAATTTAAAAGAAATAAGACATTATTATTAACACTTCACATAATGTATAGTTGATACTACAACTGAATATATTGACATTGTCGGTCCACTAGTTCTGTTAAAAAAAAAAAAAAAAAATGTGGCACACAACATTCTGTAGGCTCTTGACCATAAATATACGTCATCTCGAGTTCAACATAATGCTAGAGGTAAAGAAAAAGTCAAACTGTACTGTAAAATGTTAGTTTTACGGCAGGACAACTATCTTCTTCTCCAGCTTTTGTTTGGGAAAGATGAGGCTTCGCATAATGTCGTCCAGCTCTTCCAGAGCCAGCTGGGCGTGGAGCACGGCAACCTCATCAGATTCAGATTGAACCACCCACTTTAGAGCTCGGTACAGGTCCAACAGAACATCACTGAGGATCTGGTGGACACACAGAGGAGCGATACTAGTTACACCAGTGATTTAACACAGAAGCCAGATAAATCGTTATTCGCACAATGAGAGATAATCTTCACATGACCCTTCACCCTCCACAAGACTGTCACCACCTGGTCTAACCTTTGTTATGTGTTCTGCCAATGTCTGTTGTCATGTCACCGGGTATCGTTAAACCCTGTACAGCTGGTGCACCGCAGCAGCTGTTCAGTAATGACAGAGGCTGGTCTGAGAGCAGCACCATAACCACACCTGAGCCACTCATCACATTTCTTTTTTTTTTTTTTTTGGGGGGGGGGGGGGGGGGGGGGGGGTCAAGAGTTGGGGGTTGCATTGCAAGGTTTTAATGACAAGTACCAGTAATTTAACAATAGAAAAATAATACTCCTGCTTAATTTGTTGATTATTTGTTGAGGGCAGGTTGAAGTGGTTACAATGACTGCCTCGCAGTTGAGAGGTTCTGGCTTTGAATCTCGACTCTGACCTTCCTGTGTGGTTTGCACATTCTCCCTGAGCTTGCGTGGGTTCTCTCTGGGTACTCCAGCTTCCTCCCTCATTCCCAAAAACATACATATAGAGTTAATGGAAGACTCCATTAAAGAACACTCAATTGTCCATAGGAGTGAAAGTAAGTTGAAATGGTTATTGGATTGACTGGCGACCAGTCCAGAGTGGATGTATCCTGCAGTATCTGCATATCAGATTTATTTAAAATAAACACACACACTCAAACTTGTTTAAATATGATCGCATCTTATGTTTGAATAACAGTATTGTGAGAAAGGGACTGAGAAAAATCCACTCCAAAATGTTTGCAATTGTAGAGCTGCCAGCTGGAAGAAATTTACTTCCAGAACAATTTGTCAGAATTTCCATATTATCAACATTTTGTCAAGAACATTACCGCAGGACAGTTATTGAAGTGTATTATGTAATGGGATAGAAATCATTCAGCATACTGTCCAATTGCACAACATAATCATTACTCTATAATCATAATTGTTAATAAATTACAGCTTCAATATGTTATTTTAATGTTTTTGTTGCATCAACCTTCTATTCTGTTTTCAACTTCGGTAAAAAAAGTAAATCAGATTAATCAGATCTCAAAAGTCAATTGAAACTCAGCACTCTATTTTGCAAACAAACAAAGAACATTGCTGCTAGATTGAATTGGGTAGTTTATGCATGGACAATAGTTTAGATTTGTATTTGATGAATTGCACTTATAAATCTAAGACATCTATACATTTCCTACATCCACTATTTCTACAGAGATATCCACTATTGCTACCGATATGATGGAAAATTCCCCATTGTGGGACCAATAAAGGTTTTATCTTATATTACAAATATTTATTATAATTAATAATATACTTTTAACCTGACCCCTGTTCTCAGATGACATGTCCACTCTCCAGTGATGTATTAATTAATTTCCTGTTCAGATGGCATCTTGAACTATTCTACATTTATATCTCCAGATGCTTATTAATTGGCTTGTTATTTTGTTGTTCAAACTTGGTTACTCTCTGCTATAATGCGGTTTCAGCCAGACCAGTCAACTTCAAAAGTATTGGAATGGCAAAGTCAATTCCTTTGTTTTTGTTGTATATTGAAGACATTTGGGTTTCAGATCAAAAGATGAATATGAGACAAAGGTTCAGAATTTCAGCTTTTATTTCATGGTATTTACATCTACAATCCCAATTCCAATGAAGTTGGGACGTTGTGTTAAACAAATAAAAACAGAATACAATGATTTGCAAATCATGTTCAACCTATATTTAATTGAATACACTACAAAGACAAGATATTTAATGTTCAAACTGATAAACTTTATTGTTTTTAGCAAATAATCATTACCTTAGAATTTTATGGCTGCAACACGTTCCAAAAAAGATGGGACAGGTGGCAAAAAAGACTGAGAAAGTTGAGGAATGCTCATCAAACACCTGTTTGGAACATGCCACAGGCGAAGAGGCTAATTGGGAAAAGGTGGGTGCCATGATTGGGTATAAAAGGAGCCTCCCTGAATTGCTCAGTCATTCACAAGCAAAGATGGGGCGAGTTTCACCTCTTTGTGAGCAAGTGTGTGAGAAAATAGTCGAAGAGTTTAAGGACAATGTTCCTCACTGTACAATTCCAAGGAATTCAGGGATTTCATCATCTATGGTCCATAATATCATCAAAAGGTTCAGAGAATCTGGAGAAATCACTGCATGTAAGCGGTAAGCCCGAAAACCAACATTCAATGCCCGTGACCTTCGAACCCTCAGGCGGCACTGCATCAAAAACCGACATCAATATGTAAAGGATATCACCACATGGGCTCAGAAACACTTCAGAAAACCAATGTCAGTAAATACAGTTCGGCGCTACATCCGTAAGTACAACTTGAAACTCTACTATGCAAAGCAAAAGCCATTTATCAACAACACCCGGAAACGCCGCCGGCTTCTCTGGGCCCGAGCTCATCTAAGATGGACTGATGCAAAGTGGAAAAGTTTTCTGTGATCCGACGAGTCCACATTTCAAATTGTTTTTGGAAATTGTGGACGTCGTGTCCTCTGGGCCAAAGAGGAAAAGAACCATCTGGACCTTTATGGGCGCAAAGTTCAAAAGCCAGCATCTGTGATGGTATGGGGCTGTTAGTGCCAATGGCATGGCTAACATACACATTTGTTAAGGCACCATTAATGCTGAAAGGTACATGCAGGTTTTGGAGAAACATATGATGCCATCCAAGCAACGTCTTTTTCATGGACGCCCCTGCTTATTTGAGCAAGACAATGCCAAACCACATTCTGCACGTGTAACAACAGCGTGGCTTCGTAGTAAAAGAGTGTGGTTACTAGACTGGCCTGCCTGCAGTCCAGACCCTATCTCCCATTGAAAATGTGTGGCGCATTATGAAGCGTAAAATACGACAACAGAGACCCCGGACTGTTGAACAACTGAAGCTGTACATCAAGCAAGAATGGGAAAGAATTCCACCTCCAAAGCTTCAACAATTAGTGTCTTCAGTTCCCAAAACGTTTATTGAATGTTGTTAAAAGAAAAGGTGATGTAACACAGTGGTAAACATGACCCTGTGTCCCAGCTTTTTTGGAACGTGTTGCAGCCATAAAAATTCCAAGTTAATGATTATTTGCTAAAAAGAATAAAGTTTATCTGTTTGAACAATCAATATCTTGTCTTTGTAGTGTATTCAATTAAATATAGGTCGAACATGAGTTGCAAATCATTGTATTCTGTTTTTATTTATGTTTAACACAACGTCCCAACTTCATTGGGGTTGTACTAGAGATGTAAATGAATGTATTTGTACACAAATGAGAAGGATAGAAATTTTAGTATATTTAAGTATTTGATCACATTTACCTTCAAATCCCACCTAGAAACTGTCCCACCTAGAAACTGTCTACCCTGTTAAACAACTCGAGATATATCATTCAAAACACTAGCTACAGTAATCAATTTCTACAAAAGTTATCCTCTGTGAATTGTTTTTCTATGCCATAGTTATAAGGGTTTCAGAAAAAAAAAAAACTTTTCTGTTGATAAAGAACAGTGAACATGGTGTCTCCCAAAGAATGCCATAGAGCAAATATGGAGTCATATGCACAAACATCCATGAAAGTTTGGGGAACATTTTATTTGGAGGAATGTAGTAAACCGTATGCATTACATACATGCTGACTGTGTTTGTGTACCTGGGTGGTTTTGTCACTGAGGCCTCGGAGCAGCAGGGTGATAACATGGACAGCGGCTCTTCTCACCTCCACTTCCTTCTCTGTCTTTATCAGAGCCGTAAGACAGGAGCTCAGCTGCACAACACACAAGTTAGGCACATTACTGCTATGATTATTTGCAACAATCGTTCTGCGATGTCAGAACTGTTTCATCATAGAAGTAAGGATTTAAGACTGTACTGTAGTTGTATTGGCAGTAATGTTTAATGGGGGCCATACTGTAGGTCTAAAGAAAGGTAAAATACTGTCGTGTTTCCACTCACCTCTTGAGCCAGCGGACCGAGAGCGTAGTTGAGTCTCTGGCACAGTTCTCCCAGATTAGAGAGACTGCTGGCCCGGACGCTTTGGTCTGAGTCTCTGGTTCCTCTCAGGAAAACTGCCACCAGGGGCCGACCCAGGTGGGGTGCCAACTCCCCTGAAGGAGGAGAAGGAAGGGGGGGAGGGCAACTTGATGACTTACCAAATGTATGCAAATGTAATTGCTCATTAAGGTTTTTTTATTCTACAAAGTAAACCAGACCATTTGTCCTTATGAGTCGTTGCTGCCACATTATAGTCAAATAGCCAATAATGCTAATTGTACAGCAGTGTGTTGGAATACACACTGCTGTAAACTGATGATGGATGAGCAGTGAGCAGATAGGGGTGGGACAAATAATAGATTTTCAGGTACATTGCTATGCAGAGCGTTCTCCCCGTGCCTGTGTCGGTTTTCTCCGGGTACTTTGGTTTCCTCCCACATTCCAGAAACACGCATGGTAGGTTAACTGAATACTCTAAATTGCCTGTAGCTGTGAATGTGAGTGCGAATGGTTGTTTGTTCACGTGCCCTGCAATTGGCTGGCGAACAGTCCAGGGTGTCCCCCGTTTCTCGCCCAGAGTCAGCTGGGATAGGCTCTAGCATGCCCGCGACCCTGGTGAGGAGAAGCAGTACGGAAAATGGATGGATGGATTGATGGATGGATTGCTGTGCAGACGTAAACGATAAAGCCAGTATTTTTCTTTACACGATACAAAAATCTAATAACATGACGCTGAAGATGTTGAACGACGTCAGATTTTTTGTAGTTGACGCTAAGGTGATGACAGTAGAGTCAACTTTGATGAATAAGTGATATCAAAGATGTTTTTTTTCCTTGTCAAACTCGCTGTGCGCACCTCCAAACAAAATCTCGATCACTCATTCTCCCCATCATCCTCGGTTACACAGGCCCCACGCCACAACTCAAGCAATGACATTCAGATCCTCCGCTCACTTGTTCAGTACGGAAACTTTCATTGCCTCTCAGAGAGTTGGAAATTCTAAAACTATATACAGTTTGTACGACAGTAATCCCTCGTTTACAATGAGGGTTTACGTTTCAGAAAACTACTGCAATAGATGCAAAATAGTCTGCAAAATAGTCACCAATTATTTATTGCATTCTCTATAAAAACTTAAAAGTTTTATATATTCAACCCAAGGTCAACAAGTGATACTTTAGAGAGGTGCAGGTATTCTATTTGTCCACTTGAGGTCGCCATCCACACACTCTACAAGAGCACATGCCAACAAAGGGCGGATGTACTCTGCTTGAGTGACGTGAACAACAGCTCATGCGGACATGGTGTAAACTGCCGATTTTCTCGCTAAAGCATGAGGCCCTGTTATTCACAGATACAGTCTCGGACCGCCGAGTAGGCAGTGCAAAGCATCATGAGAAGTAGGGCTGGAAGAATTTTTTTGCAGTGCTCTTTTTAACTAGTATTTGTGAATTTATTTAATGAAACTCTGACTGTCACCGGTGTGTTAAATAGTGGCATTCCGATCATATTCACTGATGACTTACCAAATGAATGCAAATGTAATTGTTCATTAAGGTTCTTTTTTCTGCAAAGTAAAACATCCAATTTGTCCTGATGAGTCATTGCTGCCACATTATAGTCAAATAGCCAATAATGCTAATTGTACAAGAGATACAGTGGGTACGGAAAGTATTCGGACTCCCTTAAATTGTTCACTCTGTAATATTGCAGCCATTCGCTAAAATCATTTATTTATTTTCCATCATTAATGTACACACAGCACCCCATATTGACAGAAAAAAAGGAATTGTTGAAATGTTTGCAGATTTATTAAAAACGAAAAACTGAAATATCGCACACCCATTAGTATTCAGACCCTTTGCTGTGACACTCATATTTAACTCGGGTGCTGTCCATTTCTTCTGATCATCCTTGAGATGGTTCTACACCTTCATTGGAGTCCAGCTGTGTTTGATTATACTGGTTGGACTTGATTAGGAAAGCCACACACCTGTCTATATAATACCTTGCAGCTCACAGTGCATGTCAGAGCAAATGAGAATCATGAGGTCAAAGGAACTGCCTGAAGAGCTCAGATACAGAATTGTGGCATGGCACAGATCTGGCCAAGGTTACAAAAAAAATATCTGCTGCACTTAAGGTTCCTAAGTGCAGAGTGGCCTCCATAATCCTTAAATGGAAGACGTTTGGGACGACCAGAACTCTTCCTAGAGCTGGCCGTCTGGCTAAACTGAGCAATCGGGGGAGAAGAGCCTTGGTGAGGGAGGTAAAGAAGAACCCAAAGATCACTGTGGCTGAGATGGGAGAAAGTTCCAGAAAGTCAACCATTAGAGCAGCCCTCTACCAGTTGGGACTTTATGGCAGTGTGCCTGACAGAAGCCTCTCCTCAGTGCAAGACACAAGTAAAACTACATGGAGTTTGCTAAAAAAAAAAAAAAAATTTTTTAAATAAAAATTAAAAAACACCCGAAGGACCCCAAGATGGGGAGAAATAAGATTCACTGGTCTGATGAGACCAAGATAGAACTTTTTGGCCTTAGGTCTAAGCAGGATGTGTGGAGAAAACCAGGCACTGCTCATCACCTGTTCAATTCTGTATCAACAGTGAAGCATGGTGGTGGCAGCATGATGCTGTGGGGTTGGTTTTCAGATGCAAGGACAGGACGACTGGTTGCAATCGAAGATGAATGCGGCCAAGTGCAGGGATATCCTGGACTTAAACCTTCTCCAGAGTGCTCAGGACCTCAGACTGGGCCGAAGGTTCACCTTCCAACAAGACAATGACCCTAAGCACACAGCTAAAATAACGAAGGAGTGGCTTTAGAACAACTCCGTGACTGTTCTTGAATGGCCCAGCCAGAGCCCTGACTTAAACCCAATTGAACATCTCTGGAGAGACCTGAAAATGGCTGTCCACCAATGTTCACCATCCAACCTGACAAAACTGGAGAAGATATGCAAGGAGGAATGACAGAGGATCCCCAAATTCAAGTGTGAAAAACTTGTTGCATCATTCCCAAAAAGACTCATGGCTGTATTAGCTCAAAAGGGTGCTTTGACTAAATACTGAGCAAAGGGTCTGCATACTTATGGCTGTATGATATTTCAGTTTTTCTTTTTTAATAAATCTGCGAAAATTTCAAAAAATCTGTTTTTTCTGTAAATATGGGGTGCTGTCGACGGCACGGTGACCGACTGGTTAGAGCGTCAGCCTCACAGTTCGGAGGACCCGGGTTCAATCCCCAGCCCCGCCTGCGTGGGGTTTGCATGTTCTCCCCGTGCCTGGGTGGGTTTTCTCCGGGCACTCCGGTTTCCTCCCACATCCCAAAAACATGCATTAATTGGAGAGACTCTAAATTGCCCGTAGGTGTGACTGTGAGTGCGAATGGTTGTTTGTTTCTATGTGCCCTGCGATTGGCTGGCAACCAGTTCAGGGTGTACCCCGCCTCCTGCCCGGTGATAGCTGTGATAAGCTCCAGCACGCCCGCGACCCTAGTGAGGAGAAGCGGCTCAGAAAATGGATGGATGGATGGATGGGGTGCTGTGTGTACATGAGGAAGAAAATTAACTTAAAGGATTTTAGCAAATGGCTGCAATATAACAAAGAGTGAAAACTTTAAGGTGGTCTAAATACTTTCTGTACCCACTGTATTTTGGCCCACTTTTCCTTGCAGAATTGAATTCAGCAAAAATGGAGGGTTTTCGAGCGTGAACGGCTTTTTTGAGGTCATGCCTCTGCATTTCAATTGGATACAAGTCTGGACTTTGAATAGGCCACTTCAAAACCTTCATTTTGGTTTTTTAAGCCATTAAGATGCTGACATGCTAGTGTGTTTTGGATCGTTATCCTGCTGCAGAACCCAAGTGCGCTTCAGCTTGAGGTCACAAACTGATGGCTGAACTTTCTCCTTCAGGATTTTCTGTTAAAGAGCAGAATTCATGGTTCCATCAATCACAGCAAGTTTTACATCAAGTTGTCCAGGTCCTAAAGGAGCAAAGCAGCCCAAGACCATCGCACTACCACCACCATGTTTGACTGGTATTATGTTCTTTTTCTGAAATGCTGTGCGACATTTACGCCAGATGTAACGAGACAAACACTTTCACAGTTAACTTTCATCTCGTCAGTCCATATGTTCTCCCAAAAGTCGGGAATCATTCAGATGTTTTTTTCAGCCAGAGCCCTGACTTAAACCCAATTGAACATCTCTGAGAGACCTGAAAATGGCTGTCCACCAATGTTCACCATCCAACCTGACAATACAGGAGAAGATCTTCAAGGATGAATGGCGGAGGATCCCCAAATTTAAGTGTACTGTATACTGACCAAGTGATTTGTTACTGCAACAGCATTTTCTCTTCTCAATTTCCATTATCAAACTCTAAGGCCACCTGTTTGCCTCTGTCATCACATCTGGACTGAAATCTTATTCTTTCTTGTGCTATTAAGCATGATTCCTGGTTTCCTCTAGGTCGCACAAAGATGCAAGTTGCAGGAGTAGGTTGTGAGTAAAAGAGAAATCCTTATTCCTATTACCATCCAGTGTACAACTAAATTATTCGTTGGTTGTTATTTTGAGAAACTATCCAGGATCTCCCTCCATACACTGCCAGTAGAAGCAGCCAGCCAAGACTGCTGGAGATGGCCAAAATCAAACAACTACACAGCTAACCCCCCCCCCCCCCAAATGTCATTACTGCTCAAGGGTGGTGAGGAATACAGCACTCCATCAACCATAGAAAGATTTCAGGCTGTATTATGTGCCCTAGCTATAAATCGCATCCCCTTTAAAAAGCGGTGATTGTTGCTATACTGGCAGTCTTACAAAAAGAGAGAGGGCAATGGAGACTCGCCACGGAGAGCAGCCGATTGGCTCATTGTTGTGAGATCTGTTGAGTACATCTGTAAATCACAATTATTTTGGTCTCATCCAGAAGCATAAACAGCTTGTAGATCAAGTAATCCTACATCACAAACAAGATATCCAACCAAAGACACACAAAGCTCAGCTATTATCAGTTCAATTCCATATCTCACTAGATTGTATGCCTAATGTTTGTAAAGTGTACTGAACAAACAAAGTTCCAGCCAACCTCAAGCCAAAAAAAAAAAAAAAAAAAAATACTCTCAGGGAAACACCAATGGCAATCTGGAAGATAAAAGCAAGAAAAGGGAAGACAAGTTGAACAACCACAAGGTCACTTCTTGCGAGTTCTGCATGGAAAACATCACTATACTGTAGGGAAAACAAACTGAAAATAAATCAAATCTTCCTTTGTGCACAGAAATTGACTGAAACATTGTTTAATGATGGTGCACTTAAAAAAAATGCTTCCTCCTATGGATTTTGAGCAAGAAAAATAGTTTACCAGGGATATGGATGCTAAATATTTACAACAAACTAGTGGACAGAGAATGGCGTGAGGTTCCGCAGGCTAGGGAAGTAACCTGTGAAGATACGGCCATCAACTCAATGTTTTCTTGAGTCGCTAGCCTGATGACAGTTTAGGCTGCTTAAAGTTGTTAAAGTTGAATTACACATTTCCATGCAGCATATTTATAGCTTTCAACCTCAAGCTCTCTTGTTTGCCTTTGTGTTCAGGTAGCGTTATGGACAAAGTTGTATCGCCACCAATGGAACTGTTAGACATATTTATTCCAAATATTCTGTATATTAATTGACATAAAGCTATGTTTGTACATTTACTATTGAGTTTCAGAAATGAATATACTTTTTAAAATTGGATAGCAATTCGCCAAATGCTTATAATCTATTTTGGGAAATAATTTGTTTATAGTGCTTTATGTGCAAATGCATCACTCAAGAACACAATGAGGAATTATTGACAATAAATTAATGACTGAAGAAATTATTCAGAAAATAGATAATTATGTGATGATGCTCACCCATAGCTCTGCTTGACCTCATTAGGACTTCTCCCATTTTAAGGCGAAATTCCAAGGAGCGGTCCTTTTTGGATGTAGAGAGTGAAGGACCATGTTGAAAGTCTTTTAGGAGCCTTTCCAGGATTCTCTCAGGATAGGAATCAGCCAATGAAGCAAGTCCTACAGATATTATACATTAGGTCCTCTTATCAGGAATTACTGACACTTTGTTATTAACAGTATTATAACGCTGCATGTCGTACACGAACAACACAGGTTATGTTTACAGCCAGGTACTTAGATGATATTACCTTGAACAGCTGACAGGTAGACGAAGGAGTCCTCGTGTTCCAGGTTTTCAAGGAAGAGCTGGGAAAAAAACAACTATTAATCACCACATACTACTGTATACACTAGTGCGACACGATTATGGCCAAAATAATAATTGCGATTATTTTGATCAATAGGCGGCACGGTGACCGACTGGTTAGAGCGTCAGCCTCACAGTTCTGAGGACCCGGGTTCAATCCCCGGCCCCGCCTGTGTGGAGTTTGCATGTTCTCCCCGTGCCTGCGTGGGTTTTCTCCGGGTACTCCGGTTTCCTCCCACATCCCAAAAACATGCATTAATTGGAGACTCTAAATTGCCCATAGGTGTGAATGTGAGTGCGAATGGTTGTTTGTTTGTATGTGCCCTGCGACCAGTTCAGGGTGTACCCCGCCTCCTGCCCGATGACAGCTGGGATAGGCTCCAGCACGCCCGCGACCCTGGTGAGGAGAAGCGGCTCAGAAAATGGATGGACGGATTTTGATCAATATTGTAATCACGATTATCAGTCATGGTTATTTTTCTTTGTTAGGGAAAATGTTTTATTTTTATTGCACTACTTTTCAACAAACAATATGTAGCAGTGCAAAATGAATCTTTAAATAAGAATAAATGATAGCTAATAATAAAAAATAAATGTACCCCCAAACATTCTACTTGGGCTGACTAATAAATATGCTATTACAAAGTGCAATCATGAATTGCAACTTAATGGACACAAATACAGTTAATGCATAAAACACAATAACATGAGGCTGTAAGCACCACCGACTTTTCAAAGTCCCCGTCAGTATAGTGAATTGTCAAGTAATGGTACGGCTCCGTTGTTCTGCTTGTTTGGTCATTTGTGCACAGTCACAAACTGCAAAGAACTTGAAAGTTGTGATTACGCTCCCAATTTACGTCTGGCATATTTTTACAGTGGTGAGGCCAGCGGAAAAGTTCAAGTCAAGGCAGCCGCTACAATGATTGTTAACACTACAGTATGTTCTACCTTGACATGCCGGCTCGCCGCCAACGTGCAGAGAGGGCCAACTTCAAAATAAAAAGCTTAATATACAGTCCCCTCCAAAGGTATTGGAACAGCAAGGTCAATTTGTTTGTTTTTGTTCTATACTGAAGACATTTGGGTTTCTGATCAAAAGATTAATATGAGACAGAAGTTCAGAATCCCAGCTTTTACTTCATGGTATTTACATCTAGATGTGTAATGCAGCCCTATGGGGGGCACAAGCCAGTGCAAACTGTAGGCTGGTCCCAAGCCCAGATAAATGCAGAGAGTTGTGTCAGGAAGGGCAACTGTCTTAAAACTTCGGCAAACAAATATGATCGTTCATCTAAAGAATTCCGTAACGTATAGGTTGTGGCCCCCGGCACAGTTAACCTGCGGGGCGCCGGTGGAAATTCAGCTACTGTGGGTCCAAGACGAAGGAGAAGTGGAAAGCGGGTTCTTAGGCAGAAAGCGAAAAGGAAAGCACAGAGCCCAAAATTTAATGTGGGGACTTTGAATGTTGGGACTATGACAGGAAAATCTCAGGAGTTGGTTGACATGAAGATTCGGAGAAAGGTTGATATATTGTGTGTCCAGGAAACCAGGTGGAAAGGCAGTAAGGCTAGAAGTTTAGGGGCAGGTTTTAAATTATTTTATCATGGTGTAGATGGGAAGAGAAAATATTCGGGCTTATTTTAAAAGAAGAGTTGGCTAAGAATGTTTTGGAGGTGAAAAGCGTGTCTGATCGAGTGATGAGACTGAAACTTGAAATTGAGGGTGTTATGTATGTGATTAGCGGCCATACTAGAGGTAAAAGAAAAATTATGGAAGGAGCTAGACAAAGTAGTTCTGAGCGTCCCAGAAAGAAAGAGAGAGAGAGAGAGAGAGAGAGAGAGAGAGAGAGAGAGAGAGAGAGAGAGAGAGAGAGAGAGAGAGAGAGAGAGAGAGAGAGAAAGTCGTGATTGGTGCAGATTGTCATGGACATGTTGGTGAAGGAAACAGGGATGATGAAGAAGTAATGGGTAGGTACGGCATCCAGAAAAGGAACTTGGAGGGACAGATGGTGGTAGACTTTGAAAAAAGGATGTAAATGGCTTGAGTGAACACTTTTTTTTCCCAGAAGAGGCAGGAACATAGGATGACCTACAAGAGCAGAGGTAGAAGCATGCAGCTGGATTACATCTCGTGCAGACGATATAGTATGAAGGAGGTTCCTTATAGTAAGGTAGTGGTAGAGGAGAGTGTAGCTAGACAGAATCAGATGGTGGTGTGTAAGATGACTCTGGTGGTGGGGAGGAAGATTAGGAAGACAAAGGCAGAGCAGAGAACCATGTGGTGGAAGCTGAGAAAGGAAGAGTCTTGTGCGGCTTTTCGGGAAGATCTGAGACAAGCTCTCGGTGGACAGGAGGAGCTTCCAGAAGACTGAACCACTTCAGCCGGGGTGATCAGAGGGACGGGAAGGTGAGTACTTGGTGTATCTTCTGGCATGAAAGGAGAGAAGGAGACTTGGTGGTGGAACCTCACAGTACAGGAAATCATACAAGGAACGAGGTTAGTTAAGAAGAAGTGAAACACTGAGAGGACCGAGGAGAGGAGAAAGGAATACATTGAGATGTGATGGAGATGCAAAGGTAGAGGTGGCAAAGGCCAAACGAGGCATATGATGACATGTATGCCAGGTTGGACAATAAAGAAGGAGAAAAGGATCTATACAGGTTGGCCAGACAGAGGGATAGAGATAGGAAGGATGTGCAGCAGGTTGGGGTGATTAAGGATAGAGATGGAAATGTGTTGACTGATGCCAGTAGTGTGCTGGATAGATAGAAAGAATACTTTGCGGAGTTGATCAATGAGGAAAATGAGAGAGAAGGAAGAGTAGAGGAGGCAAGTGTGGTGGACCAGGAAGTGGCAATGATTAGTAAGGCGGACGTTAGAAAGGCATCATAGAGGATGAAACATGGAAAGGCAGTTGGTCCTGATGACATTCCTGTGGAGGTATGGAAGCATCTAGGAGAGGTGGCTATGGAGTTTTTGACCAGCTTGTTCAACAGAATTCTAGTGGGGGAGAAGATGCCTGATCAATGGAAGAAAAGTGTGCTGGTGCCCATTTTTAAGAACAAGGGTGATGTGCAGAGCTGTGGGAACTATAGAGGAATAAAGTTGATGAGCCACACAATGAAGTTATGGGAAAAGTAGTGGAGGCTAGACTCAGGACAGAAGTGAGTATTTGCGAGCAACAGTATGGTTTCATGCCTAGAAAGAGTACCACAGAAGCATTACTTGCCTTGAGGATGTTGATGGAAAAGTACAGAGGTCAGAAGGCGCTACATTGTGTCTTTGTGGCTCTAGAGAAAGCGTATGACAGAGTACACAGAGAGGAACTGTGGTACTGCATGCGCATGTCTGGAGTGACAGAGAAGTATATTAGAATAATACAGGACATGTATGAGGGCAGTAGAACAGTGGTGAGGTGTGCTGTAGGTGTGACAGAGGAGTTTAAGGTGGAGGTGTGACTGCATCAGGGATCAGCCCTGAGCCCCCTCCTGTTTGCAGTGGCGATGGATAGGCTGACAGATGAGGTTAGACTGGAATCCCCGTGGACCATGATGTTTGCTGATGACATTGTGATCTGCAGTGAAAGCAGGAAGTAGGTGGAGGAACAATTGAAAAGATGGAGCCATGCAATGGAAAGGAGAGGAACGAAGATTAGCCGAAGTAAGACAATATATGTGCATGAATGAGAAGGATGGAGGGGGAAGAGTGAGGATACAGGGAGAAGAGATAGCAAGGGCTGAGGACTTTAAATACTTGGGGTCAACCGTCCAGAGCAATGGTGAGTGTGGTCAGTAAGTGAAAAAATGGGTCCAAGCAGGTTGGAATGGGTGGAGGAAGGTGCCAGGTGTGTTATGTGACAGAAGAGTCTCTGGTAGGATGAAGGGCAAAGTTTATAAAACAGTGGTGAGGCCAGCCATGATGTACAGATTAGAGACAGTGGCACTGAAGAGACAACAGGACGCAGAGCTGGAGGTGGCGGAAATTAAGATGTTGAGGTTCGCTCTCGGAGTGATCAGGTTAGATAAAATTAGAAATGAGCTCATCAGAGGGACAACCGAGGTTAGAGGTTTTGTTTTGGAGACAAAGTTTGAGAGAGCAGACTTCTATGGTCTGGACACGTCCAGAGGAGAGATAGTGAGTGCATTGGTAGAAGGGTGATGAGGATCAAGCTGCCAGGCAAGAGAGCTAGAGGAAGACCAAAGAGAAGGTTGATGGATGTAGTGAGGGAAGACGTGAGGGCAGTTGGTGTGAGAGAGGAGAATGTAGGAGATAGGCTTACATGGAAAAGGATGACACGGTGTGGCAACCCCTAACGGGACAAGCCGAAAGGAAAAAAAGAATTTACATCTGTAAAACAACTCAGGACAGAGCACCTTTTGTTTGAAGCCACCCACCCACAGAGCTAAAATATTGGAACAGACATTATTAAATTAACTCAAAGAAAAAATATATATATATTTGGTGGCATAACCATTTACTTGCAATAACTGCATCAAGCCGGCGACCCATTGACTTCACCTGACTGTTGCATTCTTCATTTGAAATGGTTTTCCAGGCCTTTACTGCAGGATCTTTCAGTTCTTGTTTGTTTCTTGGGGTTTCTCCCTTCAGTCTCCTCTTCAGGCGGATATTGACTTCGCCAGTCAAAGGCCTTCCACCTGATGAAGTCCTTTGTTGTGTTGGCAGTGTGTTTTGGGTCATTGTCTTGTTGCATGATGAAGCTTCTCCCGATTATTTTTGGATGCATTTGTCTGTAAATTGTCCGACAAAATTGTTTTGTAGACCTCATAATTCATTCTGCTGCTACCATCATGAGTTACATCATCAATAAAGACGAGTGAGCCCGTTCCAGAAGCAGCCATGCAAGCCCAAGCCATGACGTTATGTCCACCATGCTTCACAGATGAGCTTGTGTGTTTTGGATCAGGAACAGATCCTTTCTTTTTTCCATACTTTGGCCTTTCCACCAATTTGGTAGAGGTTAATTATGGTCCATAAAACTTTGTTCAAAAACTTTTGTGGCTCATCTCTATACTTCTTTGCAAAATCCAATCTGGACTTCTGATTCTTTTTGCTGATGAGTGGTTTGCATCTTGTGGTATGACCTGTATATTTCTTCTCTCGAAGTCTACTTCGAACAGTGCATTGTGACACCTTCACCCATGCCCTGTGGAGGTTGGCAGTGATGTCACCGACTGTTGTCTTTGGGTGTTTCTTCACCGCTCTCACAATGTTTCTGTCATCAATTGCTGTTGATATCCTTGGCCAACCTGTTCCATGTCTGTTGCTCACTACACCAGTAGTTTCTTTCTATTTCATGGACATTCCAAATTGTTTTATTGCTATGCCCAATGTTTGTGCAATAGCTCTGATCAATTTTCTCTCTTCTCTCAGGTTCAAAATGGTTTGCTTTTCTCCCTTTGACAGCGCTCTGGTCTTCATGTTTGCTTAACAGCAAATGCAGTTTTCACAGGTTGAACCCAAAACCAAAAACAAGCACTAGGTTTAAGCAATCAATCTAAAAGGCAACACCTGAGCAACAAGAAACACCAATCAGTCACATGTTCCAGTACATTTGCTCACTTGAAAAGTGGGTGGCTTCAAACAAAAGATGCTCAGAGTTGTTTAATACATCTAGATGTAAATACCATGAAAGTTGGAATTCTGAACTTTTGTCTCATATTCATCTTTTGATCTGAAACCCAAATGTCTTCAGTATACAACAAAAAAAAAAAGAATCGACCGTGTCATTCCAATACATTTGGAAGGGACTGTATTACTACATTGGACATGAATGCCATTTTAAGCTTTTATTTTATAGTTGGCCACAGAGTGCGGTGCCCGACTTTAATGAAGCCTAACCATAATTTCGGCCCCTGGGGGCTGGCTGACTAGGTTGTGGGCACTGCTGTAAATAAAGCATTTTTCATATGCAGCAGAGCCTGCATTTTAAATGTAAAAAAGTTGCCAACAATCAGGCTCCTTTAATCATGGCAGCCAAAATCACGACAACAATTACAATTTGATTAATTGTTCAGCCCTCGTATACAATAAAATATGTCTACACTTTTATTCAACATGACATCAAAATCAAACTGGATCCAAGCTGGTATAAAGTTATTCAAAACAAGACGATTAAAGGGGATAATAATAATAATCCAAATTTACCCCCAAGTACAAGGGTAACCTAGCGTTGTGATATGGAAAAACAATTCATAAAGTGACAAAAACAGAAGGAGAAAATAAATAAATAAATAAATTTAAGAAAAAAAAAAGAAAGAAAAAAAATCAATATTGGGGGTTCTACTCTTCTGATAGATGCTGGATGGCTGTTCAATTTGACAGGGCGGGGACTTCGGTTAAAGAGAATATTAAAGTAGTTGTCTTTTAATGCCTGAGCCAACGAAGTCCCTAGGTATTACTACAGTTATCCCTAGAGGCGCAGGCTCGTGTGTTCCTTCATTGTACACACAATCGTGCCAGAAGATGCTGTCACCAACCTACACGCACAAATTCAAGCTGATTTTTCTTCAGAAGGGACATACATTCACCTCACTGACTAAATTACAGAAAATCAAGAATAAACAACTTACAATTAGGACTTTCTCCTGGGCTTGTACAGTTTCTTGGTCTCTGGAATGCATCAGTTGGGTCAAGTGCCTCAAGGCAAATGCTCTGGTAGGAATATCAGGGTCACACGCCTCGAGTAGCAAATCAGAAAAGGCTGTAGAGGAACGTGAAGTTTCACCTGCCACAGAGTCCCCAGAGGATGCTGGTTGTTTGATATGAGATTGTTTCAGGTTGTTGTTGACGGATAGAAGTGACGGCGGACAAGGCTGTGATTTCTTTTTTTCAATCGTGTTTCTTTTCATTGAAGGGAGACTGTCGCTCTTGGGTAACATCTCACTGTCTTTGGAGCCTGGGGAAGCACTGGTTGTGAGGTCTGGTCGGTAGGCACCGTGGGTAGCAATGACCGCTCTCAAATTGGAGGCCAGCTCCTGGACAAACAACTCTGGGTGTTGCTGAGACAGAGTCCCTAGCGGCTGGAGCAGTCGTGACATGGAGGAGTAGACCTCAGCACTGAGCTGTGGATCACACACAGAATTTGGAGGTTAGGTAAGGTCAAGGCCCCCTAATGCATATTGTAAAGAGAATATTTTAAAAAGTATTACCAACATCAGATAATCACACTACAAGTGAAACTTTTCTTGATATGCGATCAAGTGACTGGAATGGTCAAGATCTGACTCATTGAGGTAAACGCACCATTATTTGAGGAAGAGAAAACATTATGACAAACATGAACTATGTCATCACTTCCTATAATAATTACAGATACAAACATTGTATTATAAATAAATAATGATCACTCATCACTACAGTTCAATGTCATCTTGACTGTTCAGATCCAATGTGGTGGTGTGTAAAGGTAAAATCATAAGACTGTAATTGTGCAAATAATTCTTCTATAAACATTACACTGCATTAAAGCAGCCCTTTCAACAATTGATAGTCACAACCCCGGTCTGCAACAGAATGTACCGTATGTTAGACAATACAGTATTTGATTTGACTGACTATAGCACATTGTGTAATATGGAAGATAGGAGTTCTCAGAACAAAGTACCTGAGGTCCAGACAGCAGAGTTGCCACCAGGCCCATTCCCATACTCAGCGTTTGGTTGTCTATTGGGTTTCCAATAATAACACCATTTGCTTGAAACAGACCGATGCATGCCCTCTGAAACAGTGCGACTATGAAGTCTACCACCTGGAGAAAAGACATAACACAAAATTAAATCCAACATGGTCTCTCAAAAATTCATCCTCTTAGTATGGCATTGAAGTAATTATGGCAGCAATCACTGACTTATCACAGCTAAGATGTAACAAAGTATTAGAGAACCTTCAACCATTACAAAAAGATCCAGAGGTCAGCAGGCGAGAAATAAGTTTATTCAGTGATGTCATGCCAATGTATGAGTCATTTCTTAATCTGTCAGGCAATGTGTGTTAGCCCTACATTTCAAGCCAAACTAATATTTACTGTACTTATCAAATGTGTTATCTATACATTCCCTTAATCTGCTTCAACTATTTTTTTAACGGCATGACTCAACATGGCCTCCTTCCATTACCTAACTCCTAGCTCTTGCCAAATTAAGAACAAAGGCACTTTTTCCTCTGAAAGACCCCTTATATTGGTACCCTGTTTTAAGACAACAAATCTTGAACTGCTTCCTAAATTTTTGGAAAAATGTTTCTTCCAACGCAATTATAAAGTGACAGCTCACACGCACCAAGATCATATAATAATAACAGGGTCCGAAATACTAAAAATTTTTTGTATAACATTTACTGCTGCGCTAATTAATGTGCTTCCCCCTCGTCCTCCATTGGTAACAACAACACGGTGCCATGGAGGCGATGATTAGTGACTTATAATGTGTTGACAGTGGACGCAAAGACAGCCTTCACCTGTGTGTGTGTGTGTGTGGTGGGGTGGGGGTTAATAGTAGTAACGTAATAAAGTAGCGTGCACCAAGCATTCACCGGCAGTAGTAGCCGGAAAGCAGGGAGGTTGGGCGACTTTAAAATGTGGACGTGCCCTTTTTCTTTTGTTTTTACAATATTAGTGTTCATTTCAAGAAAAGTGTACTCAGTGTTACAGCCGGTATGAGTCAGCCTTCAAGCGACTTCCATAACAAAATACGGACGTTCACTAACATTTGACAGCTCTGCTTTTGACCAATCAGCAATCATCTAGCTGTTTACCTCTGCCTACCACACAGTTTTAATTTCTGTTATCAATCCACGCGCTTTTCACCGAGTTACGGGAATGAAACGGTTTAATCTTTGTTTCGAGAGCTGTTGACCGCTCAGAAAAAAGGTTTTACTGACTGCAAACTTTTAAAACATGCATCGCATATTGTAGCGACATATTTTGCATCGCATTTAGCGATGCGATACTGGATATTTTCTGACCCTGTGTCCAACAGCTATTTAATATTTAAGAGAGATCTTGCCAGGCAATGTAATGAATAAATAAGTTATGCCCCTATGTTTTGTTCAAAATTGGGACACTCCTACTTTGAGGGATACTTGTATGTATTGAAAGTTGCAACAGTTGTAGACAAGCCGAAACTATTTTTTTTACGCAAGTAAAATTTATTTTTGTGGGAGGTCATTTCATGATATGGCTCCATAATCTTGAGCCCGTGTTTGGTGTCATTTCTTTAGATTACAGAGGATTGTGGTGACATTTGACTGCAGGGTTAATCTGGAGTTTGACCAATGCAGTGAAATTGTTTAAACAAATTGGATGTAAACATTAAACAGATAAATAAAGGCTGCAGAGCAAATAAAGTATTTATACTGGAACATGAAAACCATTAAATTTAACATTTACAGTGCAAATGCAGCACAATATTTCAGCACCATCTGTTGGAATGCACATTCTTCACTAACCTGTATGTTTTTTCTCAGTATCACAGTATGTTGAAGGGACTCCACCATTATGGCCAACACTTGAAGCAAAGCCAGCGTGTGACCTTGCCGATCAGCTCGGCTCTGTTGCTGCTGCTCCACCTCCAGGAGAGTCATGGCCGATATGGCCAATTGCTGTCCATCTTCCTCCTCTTCTTCTGCTGCTACTGCCGTCCAGCTGGTTAGCTCCTGCAGAAATCCCAAAGAAACGTGAAAAATTAACTCTTTGTCAACCCTCAATGTTAATGTAAAGTTCAACATGCTGCATTTTTCTTAAGTATGACTTACTTCGTTTCTATTAGTAGAAGTAAAATACTGTCAGATATCTGTTGGTCTGTATTAATAACATTTATTCTTTAACAAGTAGCTGCAGGCCTACAATCATAAAGAAATAAAAATGTTACCCAGAAACAAATTAATTTGAGGAAGCTCACAGCGCAACTCAGAGTGTGCAGTTCATGATATGGGTGACAAAATACTGTACCCTTTTTTGAAACTTCACAGTGGGCTAACCCTTTCTCTCTGGTTCATTTTACATCAGTGACCTACATTTTATTAGCAGTAAAAACCAATGAGCTTGTGGTTGTGCGAGTACAGAATCATGACGCCTCCTATTTTGTGTGATATTGCATATTGATGCAGCACGGTGCACGACTGGTTAGCACATCCGCCTCACAGTTCTGAGGACCCGGGTTCAAATCTGGCCTCGCCTGTGTGGAGTTTGCATGTTCTCACCGTGCCCGCGTGGGTTTTCTCCGGGTACTCCGTTTCCTCCCACATCCCAAAAACATGCATGCTAGGTTAACTGAAGACTCTAAGCAGTACGGAAGATGAATGAATTAATTGCATATTGATATAGTTATAATTAATATTGCCAATAGGACTGGATTTTTGTGTTTCCCTGACAAAAGGCGTAAAAATTTACTCCGTTCATCCTTCAGTCAGAGATTGGACCAATATGAACAAATGACTAAAGCAATATTTACAATATTTTTTTACCTGAAGCAGAGCCAGGAAGAAATCTCCAGGCACATCACTGTCTTTCAATTCAGCCAACAGGTGCGTCAGACACTCCAGCCTCAACTGCTCCCTTGACAGCTTCTCATACAGAACATCATCCTCATCACTGGGAAACGCAATACAGGAGTGAAATGCAGAAAAAGACAAACCAGGGTAACTATTATTACAGAGCTCTTTTGCAAAGGCCACTCCTTGGACTGGATCCATCACCTGCAGCTATCTTTCCTGCTTAGTTGGACTCCACCATTGCTGCCAGGGGTGAAATGGAATCCTGTTGCTACATCATTCTTCTGACAATGTAAACCTGAGAGCTGCCTGAGTAGTGATAGGACTCCAGAGGTCTCAGCATGCCTCAGATACCACAGCAAAATATCCTGACATGGGGATCTGTTGAGCAGAAAGAATACAGACACATTTGTCCAATGATCCATAAAAACACCAAACCATGTAACATTGCTCTCTTCTCTTATTGGTCACTACTGGGTGCAATAATGCTAACAATACACCACTTTGTTTGTTTTACATCATTATTGCTGTGATGCTTCTTATTTTTTTTGTGTTGCTATTCTTAAAAAAATAAAATAAAGCGCGACTTAGTGTGATGCATGTAGCATTTTTTGTTGCTATTCTTTTTAAATTGGTGCAAACTTGAAAATGACAATATTTAAAACAAACAAACAAAAACAAAACAAAAACAGTAGAGTTCGAAGATTGTATTGTAATGCGACCAAACCATAGTCTTCATGGAGAGAAGCTAGCAGGCATAACAACCTTGAGAGGATTTAACCCCCAAAAAACATGGCAGACAAAAGAACAAAAAGATAACTTTCACAGTGAATGGGAGGAAGAGTTATTTTCTACCACTCTGAAAAAAATCCTGTGTGTCTCATTTGTGGAACAACTGTAGCAACGCCAAAGCAGCATAATGTGGAGAGACATCTCAGAACATCCCACACAAGCTTTCATGCGAACTACTAGGGATTTCACAATATTCACGGTATTGTGATATCCCGTAATTTAAAGTGGCTCGACGGGGATCTCGTTTTGGTTAGGAATTAAAAGAATCACTGCCTCGATGCAACGTGGCATTGAGGCAATCAGCCTGTGGCATTGCCTGGGAGTTTTGGAAGCCCAGATTTCCTTGATGCTTGCTGATAGTTCTTCTTTGTTTTTGAGTCTAGTGCCCCTCATTTTCCTCTTGATAATACCCCTTAGATTCTCAATGGGGTTTAGATCCGGCGAGTTGGCTGGCCAGTCAAGCACCGTGATGGCATGGGCATCAAACCAGGTTTTGGTGCTGGAAGATGAAATCTGCATCTCCAAACAAATCCTCAGCAGAAGGAATCATGAAGTCCTCGAAAACATTCTGGTAGACTCTTGACCTTGGATTTAAGAAAGTAGAGTTTACCAACACTTGCACTTTTCTCCGTGCACTCCGGTTTCCTCCCTCATCCCAAAGACATGCGTGGTAGGTTGATTGAAGACTCTAAAATTGTCCGTAGGTGTGAATTTGAGTGCGAATGGTTGTTTGTTTATGTGTGCCCTGCGATTGGCTGGCAAACAGTTCAGGGTGTACCCTGCCTCCTGCCCGGAGATAGGCTCCAGCACTCTCGCGACCCTAGTGAGGATAAGCGGCTCAGAAAATGGATGGATGGATGGGTCTGTATGAAACAAATTTAGAACTTCAAGACTTTTAAGACTGCACGGATTGGAGTGTATTTGAAACTTCAACTGGCAGCCTGGATGAATATCCGGACACTGTTATATCCTATATCAGTTTCTATGAAGAGGTGTGTGTACCAACAAAGACATTTTGCATTTACAATAACAACAACCTGTGGTTCACTACCAAACTTTGGTAATTAGCCAAACCTTGGTAATTAGCCTGGCCAATTTCGCCAGGCTAAAGAGGACACTTATCGAACTGGGGATAGAGCCTTGTATAATTGCGCTAGAAACCATTTGAGTAAAGAAATTAACATTGCAAAAAGAGATTATGCAGGAAAAACTAGAAAAACAGTCTACTACTAATGACTAAGTCAGTCTGGCGTGCATTACAATCGCTAACCAAATACAAGCAACCATCCGCCCAAGCAGAGAACAATAAAGGACTAGCTAACGACTTGAACACCTTCTACTGGAGATTTGAAAAGGACACTTTCACACCCCACACCCACCCAGCTGCACCACCTCTGACTCCCCCTGACATATTTTCAAACAACAAAAGATCAACAAAGCGGCCTGCCCAGACCTTGCGTCCCCATCCTGCCTCAAAGTCTGCACGGATCACCTCGCTCCACTCTTCACACAGATCTTCAATAGATCTCTGGAACTGTGTGAAGTACCATGCTGCTTCAAATGCTCCACCATCACCCCAGTCCCCAAGAAACCGGCAATATCAGGTCTGAATGACAACAGGCCTGTCACCCTGACATCTGTGGTCATGAAGTCCTTTGAACCCCTTGTGCTGGACCACCTCAAGCGTGTCACAGGTCCCCTGCTGGACCCCTGCAGTGTGCCTACCGAGCAAACAGGTTTGTGTATGGCGCAGTCAACATGGGACTGCATTTCATCCTAGAACACCTCAACGGTGCAGGGACCTCCGAGAGGATCCCGTTTGTGGACTTCAGCTCTGCGTTCAACACCATCATCCCGAACTCCTCTCCTCCAAGCTCCTCCAGCTCAGCATCTCGCCTGCCATCTGTCAGTGGATTTACAGCTTCCTGACGGGCAGGACGCAGCAGGTGAGGCTGGGTGACACCACCTCATCAACACGCACCACCAGCACCAGGGCGCCCCAAGGATGTGTCCTCTCGCCGCTGCTTTTCTCTCTCTACACGAACGACTGCAACGCACCTAGCTGTCAAACTCCTGACGTTTGCTGACGACGCCACATTCATCTGCCTCATCAAAGACGGGGACGAGTCTGCATATCGACAGGAAGTAGAGCGGCTGCAGCTGTGGTGCGGCCAACACAACCTGGAGCTGAACACGCTCAGGACTGGAGAAATGAGCGTGGACTTCAGGAGGCATCCTTCACCACAGCTGCTCCTCACGCTGTCCAACTGCCCCATGTCAACCGTCAAGACCTTCAAGTTCCTGGGAATTACAGTCTTTCAGGCCCTAAAGTGGGAGACAATAAGCGTTGCTAGGATTTACAATATTAGTGCCTAACATTTTCGGGAAACTACTAGTTTCACACAAAATCCCAATTTGGTTCTCTCTCTCTCTCGTCCAGACTGAACAGACTTTAGTCCAGCAACACGGTGTTCCATTTCCCTTTTCGTACACCAATTTTTCTTTCTTACACCATTATTTGTGTTTCCTTGTTGTATTTAGACCCCTCTCTGTGTTTACCTATAGATCCCTCGTAGATTTAATTAAATATTCTATAAAATTCCACTCTTGGTTGTGTTTTGTGTGTTTTGAGTTTGAGTAAGCCTAGAACTCGTATTTCATAAAATGTAGCAACCTTTAGATTATGAGACTGATAAAAGGTTTGTCGTCGCTTTCTCCTAAATTTTTTAAAAAGTGACGTGGTGTCCTTTACGAGACATAATAGCTTGATTGATAACTCTAAGCGTCAAATCACGCTAAACCGGAAGCAATGCAGGCATTGCTGCTTCGACAAATTTATTTCTTAAATAAATTACGTTATCCAAAACGCCACTATATGCTACACACGACACCCATCTGGTCTCTAAACCGATAAGAGATAGTGAAAGGCGCTACGGGACCCTCAAAGGGAGCCCACCCTCCCTCTGATTGGCCGTGTGTGTGCCTGTGTGCTTTTCAAATGCGGGCACAAGTGTACTCAAAGCCAAGTTTTCTGATGGCAAGTCAGCAGCTGCACAGTTACAGAAAGTTTAGCAGTATAAATGGAATAGGTTCCAAAGACTAATGCACCGTGACGATGTGGGAACAATTTGGATTCAAGCCAGATACACGTGGCAAACACCAAGAAGATGGTATGTCAAATTTTTACGAAGTCACAACAAAGACAACACAAAACCTCAAAGTGACAAAATAAATTTTAAACACAACCTTCCCACCCAATTTCTTCAGCCGGTAACTGTCAGCTTGCAATTATGGAATTGCAAGCTGTCCTGTCAGCTTGCAATTATGGAAAAAATGTAAATACAGTACAAACTTGACAGCGTATATGTTGCACGTATGCTCACATTATATACAGTACAGCATACTCACTATTGTAAGAGATGAACATGTTGACAAAGAAGCATTTGAAGAAAGGCTGCAGACTTAAAAATTAGTACAAATCTTGAGTAAAAATAGGTTGCTTTGCTCGACTTATTCTGTAATTAATGTTGCTCAACTTGGCACTTTTTCTTAACTGGAAACTTGATTGGCAGTATATTTATTGCCTGTTAACGCATTAATGTGTGTAGTCTGTTAATTTGTGCCAATTTTTGCCAAATCATCAATAGTTGTTCACGTGCAATTTTTTTTAACAGAGCCTGAGTGTTGGATTTATAATTTTATATTTATCTATTTTATTTATTGTTCTACATTACAATGTTCAATATATTCTTCGAGTAAATTTTTCTTAAAAAGGATGTACTTGCAATATTATATGGTCTAATATCACTGATACCTATAAAACTCTGTGCTTGAAATATTTCACTTTGTATAATAAATACAATTACAATGACTTTCCCTCGATATTATAATTTTTAGCACACACACACATATATATATATATATATATATATATATATATATATATATATATATATATATATATATATATATATATATATCCATTTTCTGAGCCGCTTCTCCTCACTAGGGTCACGGGCGTGCTGGAGCCTATCCCAGCTATCATCGGGGAGGAGGCGGGGTACACCCTGAACTGGTTGCCAGCCAATCGCAGGGCACATATAAACAAACAACCATTCGCACTCACATTCATACCTATGGGCAATTTAGAGTTGTCAATTAACCTACCATGCATGTTTTTGGGATGTGGGAGGAAACTGGAGTGCCCGGAGAAAACCCAAGCAGGCACGGGGAGAACATGCAAACTCCACACAGGCAGGGCCGGGGATTGAACCCTGATCCGAAGAACTATGAGGCAGACGCTCTAACCAGTCGGTCATTGTGCCCTACCCACACACCCACACACGCGCCAAATGTATTCACTCACCTGGTCACTGATGGTGTAGTGTTACACTCGCCTGACTTTGGTGCGGGCAGCGTGGGTTCAGTTCCCAGTCAGTGACTGTGTGAATGTGGGTGCAAATGGTTGTCCGTTTCTATATGTGCCCGCGACTGACTGGCAACCAGTTCAAGGTGTAGTCCGCCTTTCACCCGAAGTCAGCTGCGATACGCTCCAGCGCCCCGTGACCATAACCAGGATAAGCGGCGTTGAAAATGGATGGATGGATTCATTCACCTGCATTGACTCACATATTAATTTAAGTGGAAACCCATTACTAATCCAGAGTGCTCAATATGACGTCGGTCCACCCTTTGCATCTATGAGAACTTACCTCTTCTGGGAAGGCTGTCCACAAGATTTAGGAGTGTGTTTTTTGACCATTCTTCTAAAAGCGCATTTGTGAGGTCACACACTGATGTTACACGAGAAGGGCTGGCTCTCAGTCTCCGCTCTAATTCATCCCAAGCGTGTTCAATCGGTTTGAGGTCAGGACTGAGGCCAGTGAAATTCATCCACAGCAGACTCTATAATCAATGTCTTTATGGACCTTGCTTTGTGCACTGGTGCAGTCATGTTGGAAGAGGAAGGGGCCAACTCCAAACTGTTCCCACAAAGTTAGGCGCATGGAATTGTCCACAATCTCTTGGTATGCTGAAGCATTCAGAGTTCCTTTCACTGGAAATACGAAGCTAAGCCCAGCTGCTGAAAAACAACCCCACACCATAATCGCCCCTCCACCAAACTTTACACTTGGCACAATGCAATCAGACAAGTACCATTCTCCTGGTGACCGCCAAACACAGACGTGTCCATCAGATTGCCAGATGGAGAAGTGTGACTCGTCACTTCAGAGAACGCATCTCTACTGCTCTACAGTAAAGTTTGGAGGTCTGTAGCGATTAACTCGGCAGAAAGTTGGCAACCTCTTTGCACTATGCGCCTCAGCAGCTGCTGACCCCGCTCCATCAGTTTACATGGTCTAATTAGGGTTGGCATCGTTTGAATTTGAGCAATTCCGGTCCCGATTCCGGTTCCAGGACAAGTAATTAAAGTCTATTGTGTTTCTATCGAACTTATTAGTGAATGAACACCATATCACATGCATGTTATTCAACTGGTGTATGGAGTTGCTGAGCCGGCACATCGAGGAAGGCTCAGCCACCCCCGACCCACCCACAAGAGGGGGACGCCACCGACCACCCAGGACACAGGGAGGTCCCGAGTCTGACCAAACCGCCCTGACCAGTCCCAGGAGGTGGACAGATATTTTTTCTTAGCAACCCGCAGCATAGACTAAAAAAGACTCCTTTGCACAATATAATCTTATTCTAAGTGTTGCGCTGAGGCGACTGTTCATTTATTTTAACAAAGGCACACCTTTGTTCGCCACCGCCGTTGGGCACCAGCAGGTCTTCGTGCGCGTTCGTACTCGTTGGTTTTCGTCACTTTCTTCTTTGGGGTCGGCGGACTGTAGACATCGAAACTGGAAACCGAAATTTTTTAATTTCAACGATTCCGGGAGAACCGGAACGTTACTCACGGTTCCAATCGGTTCTCAATTCTTGATGCCCAACCCAAGGCCTAATACTTTGTGGCTGAGTTGCTGTCCTTCCCAAATGCTTCCACGTTCTCGTAATACAGCTGACAGTCGACTAGAATATTTAGGAACGAGGAAATTTCATGACTGGACTAGTTGCACAGGTGGCATCCTATCACAGTTGCACGATGGAATTCACTGATAGTAAATAGTTGACTCAGAGGCTTTGTACATGCCTGTACTGTACTGTACATGCCACGGGCACTCATACAAGATGTGTGATTGGTTCCCGGCGCGACATCGACCAATGAGAGCACGAGTGGATTTATCCCGTAAGCTGATTGGCTGTGCATCATCGCAGCCTCACCCAGCATCTTCCCTTGTTGTGTCTCACCAGTCTCGTCCACAGCTGTTGACTGTTTCGCATACTGTATCTTAGTGTTGAGTTTGTGATAACTTTTTTTGTTTAAGCAATAACTTTTTTGGATTAGTTAAGCCCTTACAATGCTGCCTCAGCGCTGTGCCCCTGCGTAAGCTTCCTCCGGGGTGCCCGAGAGGAAGAAGATGATGATGACCATCAGCCAAAAAGTGAAACTTTTAAATATGATCAAAGAGTACAGAAGTTATGCATCTGTGGCACGCTTTTATGGCGTGAATGAATCTACAGTGCGGTACATTAAGAGCAAAACTGCTTCAATAAGGAAGCGAAACGTGTGGTAACTCCGCGTAATAAGAGACGGGGTTATGTCCTTGTAGAGGGGAATTTTGAAGCAAAAGAAAAAACAAAGACAACAACTACCCATCACCATGTTTTTCTCCAAGGTAAAATCGCAGCTAAACCATCAGCGCCTCCAGCAGAAGAGTCTCCGAGTGAACCTAAAGCCTCTCTGAGTCAAGTGAGAGCCTCTCGTCCGCCACCAACGCAAGCCTCTTCGCCTCTCTCAGAAGGCAATGTTGATGAATGTTAATGACTGTATAAGGTTTTATAATTAAAGATTTAAGTAAATATGTGTACTGTTGTAAGCTTTGTCTCAAATATTTAAAGTATAAATACTCTTTACGTATTTTAAACATTCCGGTAGCCACATACACATACGAAAATTCCTATTGGGGGGGACGTGGGGTAAATGCTACTTCGCGGTTTTTCACCTTTCGCGGGGGGGTTCTGGTCCCCATTAACCGCGAAAAACGAGGGATCACTGTAATATCTCAAGCGTTTGTATACGTTTGTGTCATACCACACAGAGAATTAGGCCACAAACTGTGTTGTGCCCCTAAACTGGGATTAAGAGAGTTTGGTGCCTTGCTTAAGTTCCCCTCAACATTCGACAGGATGTAGACCAGCATTTGTCCAACAACTAGCTTGCAATTTATTTTATCCGGAGCTGGACTTGAATTGTGACATTCCAGTTCAAAGCCCAAGTTCTTACTGCGCAGTGACTGTTGAAAAGACTTTGAAAAAAACACTGCATATACAGCCATGACAATCCCGATAAGACAAAAACAATTACCGTAGGTTGGCGAAATTCTGCTTGGTGAAACAGAAGAGTGTGAAGACAACTGGAAGAACTTCTTCTAAAGCTCTGAGAAGAGGAGCTGATGGGCTGTTGCCCACAACCCAGATCTGACCACAAGAAAACCAATGAAAAACAAAACAAAACAGTGAGATGCATGACATTTGAGTTTGTAGAGAATGTTCAACTCTACCAATTTATAAATATTCTTTACGTTTTCCCCTTTATATTAAAGGGGTCCTCGGTTCACGACAGTCTTGACCACCGTCCAGTGTCTGAAATTCAATTTCTGACTCACTGGCGAAAGTGGCTGGTTGATGAAAAAAAGAAATAAAAATACATCAACAAAGCATATTTTTGACCGGGCCAAAATATTAAATCATTTTAAACACATTAAGTCTATAATATGGTATTATAAAATAGAAAATTTCACAAACAGCTAACATTTGATTAAGAACTGATCAAGATAGAGGCTAATGATACTACTTTCTCTCACAACACAATAACTGTTTAAATTTTTTTGTCAATTTTTTTTTTTTTTTTTTTTTTTTTTTGGGAGGGGGTAACCAACCCCAAAAACGCTTATTTAGGGGGGCTTAAGAAAGCGTATGTAACGACTGCCACTGGCTTTCACACAATCCATGAAGTCTGGCTCTTGCTCCTGACACAGTCCTTGCGCCACAGCATTACAGCCTCAGTGGAATTATACTCCCCGATTGCATAACTCATGCTGGAGCCTATCCCAGCTATCATCAGGCAGGAGGCGGGGTACACCCTGAAATGGTTGCCAGCCAATCGCAGGGCACATACAAACAAACAACCATTCACACTCACAATCATATTCAACCTATATTTAATTGAATACACTACAAAGACAAGATATTTAATCTTCAAACTGATGAACTTGATTGTTTTTAGCAAATAATCATTAATGTAGAATTTTATGGCTGCAACACGTTCCAAAAAAGCTGGGACAAGTGGCAAAAAATACAGAAAGTTGAGGAATGCTCATCAAACACCTGTTTGGAACATCCCACAGGTGAACAGGCTAATTCGGAACAGGTAGGTGCCATGATTGGGTATAAAAGGAGCTTCCATGAATTGCTCAGTCATTCACAAGCAAAGTTGAGGCGAGGTTCACCTCTATGTGAACAAGTGCGTGAGAAAATAGTCGAACAGTTTAAGGACAATGTTCCTCAAAGTACAATTGCAAGGAATTTAGGGATTTCATCATCTACGGTCCATAATATCATCAAAAGGTTCAGAGAATCTGGAGAAATCACTGCATGTAAGCGGCAAGCCCGAAAACCAACATTGAATGCCCGTGACCCTCAATCCCTCAGGCGGCACTGCATCAAAAACCGACATCAATGTGTAAAGGATATCACCACATGGGCTCAGGAACACTTCAGAAAACCAATGTCAGTAAATACAGTTTGGCGCTACATCCGTAAGTGCAACTTGAAACTCTACTATGCAAAGCAAAAGCCATTTATCAACAACACCCAGAAACGCCGCCGGCTTCTCTGGGCCCGAGCTCATCTAAGATGGACTGATGCAAAGTGGAAAAGTGTTCTGTGGTCTGACGAGTCCACATTTCAAATTGTTTTTGGAAATTGTGGACGTCGTGTCCTCCGGGCCAAAGACGAAAAGAACCATCCGGACCTTTATGGACGCAAAGTTCAGAAGCCAGCATCTGTGACTGGTATGGGGCTGTGTTAGTGTCAATGGCATGGGTAACTTACACATCTGTGAAGGCACCATTAAAGCTGAAAGGTACATGCAGGTTTTGGAGAAACATATGCTGCCATCCAAGCAACAGCTTTTTCATGGACACCCCTGCTTATTTCAGCAAGACAATGGCAAACCACATTCTGTAACAACAGCGTGGCTCCGTAGTAAAAGAGTGTGGGTACTAGACTGGCCTGCCTGCAGTCCAGACCTGTCTCCCATTGAAAATGTGTGGCGCATTATGAAGCGTAAAATATGACAATGGAGACCCCGGACTGCTGAAGCTGTACATCAAGCAAGAATTGGAAAGAATTCCACCTCCAAAGCTTCAACAATTAATGTCCTCAGTTCCCAAACGTTTATTGAATGTTAAAAAGGTAAAAGAAAAGGTGATGTAAAACAGTGGTAAACATTGTCCCAACTTTTTTGTGTTACAGACATAAAATATGTGTTGCAGCCATAAAAGTGGAAAAGTGTTAAAATATATATATATAAATAATAAATACAATTCTAAGTTAATGATTATTTGCTAAAAACAATAAAGTTCATCAGTTTGAATATTAAATATCTTGTCTTTGTACTGTATTCAATTAAATATAGGTCGAACATGATTTGCAAATCATTGTATTCTGTTTTTATTTATGTTTAACACAACGTCCCAACTTCATTGGAATTGGGGTTGTACATGCAGACAACAGAGGAACATGAAGGAGAACTCAACCAAAATGAAGACTAAAAAACGTGAATAATATGGTCAAAACATTTACTCGCCATGTGGCTGGCCCTGTGAGATGTACACGCCAGACGGAAAATTTACTCGCATTTGGCGCCTGGAGAGTGTTAATTTCAGAACCTGCCTGTAGCGTTTCATGGTTATGAACCACGCACAATGAACTAGTTTGCACAACGTGCAAGTCTACCACAGGGCAAAAGTTACAGAACTGTTCTCTGTTTTGCTCCGGTTCTATTATTTTATATTTATTGCCTGAGAGTGTTTTTCCACTTACGTACAAATTTGGGTTTTGTCAGTGTTGCAGCAATGAAAGTCCATCATAAACCGAGGACCTCCTGTACTTTCAAAAAACTTTTCTTGGTCATATGAGCAGACCATTTTGGAGGATGTCACCTTGTTGATGTCCTCCACACATTGCGTCATCTCCCATTCCTCTACAGCAACTTGGCAGTGAACATCATCTGGAAAACACATACAGCACTTCATTTATTGGCATTTTACCTCTTGAAACAACCAATGAACTATATTCTCATAAATAAAGTTCATTTGCTCATGCTATCACACATATCTGGTTTATTCCTTGTGTTTACTACATGAATGAACTAGACACCATTATTGCATAGTTTCGCCACTTTGTTTACAATCATCAAACAAATGTTAATATCAGACAAATATAAACCAAGGGAACTTAAAATGTTGTTTTTAAACAGTGATTTCATTTATTATGAAAAAAACTGTTCAAAATTTACCTGGCCCTGTGTGAAAAATAAATGGACCCCTAAACCTGATAACTGCTTGGACCATCCTCAGCAGCAAAAACTGAAATCAAGCGTTTTCTGCAACCCCAATTCCAATTAAGTTGGGACGTTGCGTTAAACATAAATAAAAACAGAATACAATGATTTGCAAATCATGTTCAACCTATATTTAATTGAATGCACTACAAAGACAAGATATTGAATGTTCAAACTGATAAACTTTGTTGATTTTAGCAAATAATCATTACCTTCGAATTTTATGGCTGCAACACATTCCGTGTGGAATTGAGGTTGTATAACTGGCAAACTGCACTTAAGGTTCCTAAGAGCACAGTGGCCTCCATAATTCTTAAATGGAAGACGTTTGGGACGACCAGAACCCTTCCTAGAGCTGGCAGTCTGGCCAAACTGAGCAATCGGGAGAGAAGAGCCTTGGTGAGAGAGGTAAAGAAGAACCCAAAGATCACTGTGGCTGAGATCGGAGAAGGTTCCAGAAAGTTAACCATTAGAGCAGCCCTCTACCAGTTGGGGCTTTATGGCAGTGTGCCTGACAGAAGCCTCTCCTCAGTGCAGGACACAAGTAAACCCACATGGAGTTTGCTTTAAAAAAAATTTTTTTTTTTAATAAAAATTAAAAAACACCCGAAGGACCCCAAGATGGGGAGAAATAAGATTCACTGGTCTGATGAGACCAAGATATAACTTTTTGGCCTTAGGTCTAAGCAGGATGTGTGGAGAAAACCAGGCACTGCTCATCACCTGTTCAATACTGTATCAACAGTGAACCATGATGGTGGCAGCATGATGCTGTGGGGTTGGTTTTCAGATGCAAGGACAGGACGACTGGTTGCAATCGAAGATGAATGCGGCGAAGTACAGGGATATCCTGGACTTAAACCTTCTCCAGAGTGCTCAGGACCTCAGACTGGGCCGAAGCTTCACCTTCCAACAAGACAATGACCCTAAGCACACAGCTAAAATAACGAAGGAGTGGCTTTAGAACAACTCCGTGACTGTTCTTGAATGGCCCAGCCAGAGCCCTGACTTAAACCCAATTGAGCATCTCTGGAGAGACCTGAAAATGGCTGTCCACCAATGTTCACCATCCAACCTGACAAAACTGGGAAAGATATGCAAGGAGGAATGACAGAGGATCCCCAAATTCAAGTGTGAAAAACTTGTTGCATCATTCCCAAAAAGACTCATGGCTGTATGAGCTCAAAAGGGTGCTTTGACTAAATACTGAGCAAAGGGTCTGCATACTTATGGCTGTATGATATTTCAGTTTTTCTTTTTTAATAAATCTGCGAAAATTTCAAAAAATCTGTTTTTTCTGTAAATATGGGGTGCTGTCGACGGCACGGTGACCGACTGGTTAGAGCATCAGCCTCACAGTTCTGAGGACCCGGGTTCAATCCCCGGCCCCGCCTGCGTGGAGTTTGCATGTTCTCCCAGTGCCTGCGTGGGTTTTCTCCGGGCACTCCGGTTTCCTCCCACATCCCAAAAACATGCATTAATTGGAGAGACTCTAAATTGCCCGTAGGTGTGACTGTGAGTGCGAATGGTTGTTTGTTTCTATGTGCCCTGCGATTGGCTGGCAACCAGTTCAGGGTGTACCCCGCCTCCTGCCCGGTGATAGCTGAGATAGGCTCCAGCACGCCCGCGACCCTAGTGAGGAGAAGCGGCTCAGAAAATGGATGGATGGATGGATGGGGTGCTGTGTGTACATGAGGAAGAAAATTAACTTAAAGGATTTTAGCAAATGGTTGCAATATAACAAAGAGTAAAAACTTTAAGGTGGTCTAAATACTTTCTGTACCCACTGTATTTTGGCCCACTTTTCCTTGCAAAATTGAATTCAGCAAAAATGGAGGGTTTTCGAGCGTGAACGGCCTTTTTGAGGTCATGCCTCTGCATTTCAATTGGATACAAGTTTGGACTTTCAATAGGCCACTTCAAAACCTTCATTTTGTTTTTTTAAGCCATTAAGATGCTGACATGCTAGTGTGTTTTGGATCGTTATCCTGCTGCAGAACCCAAGTGCGCTTCAGCTTGAGGTCACAAACTGATGGCTGAACTTTCTCCTTCAGGATTTTCTGTTAAAGAGCAGAATTCATGGGTCCATCAATCACAGCAAGTTTTACATCAAGTTTTCCAGGTCCTAAAGGAGCAAAGCAGGCCAAGACCATCGCACTACCACCACCATGTTTGACTGGTATTATGTTCTTTTTCTGAAATGCTGTGCGACATTTACGCCAGATGTAACGAGACAAACACTTTCACAGGTTAACTTTCATCTCGTCAGTCCATATGTTCTCCCAAAAGTCAGGAATCATTCAGATGTTGTTTTTTTTTTGGTGCAACAGTAAGACAACCTTTTATGTTCTTTATGGTCAGCAGTGGTTTTCACTTTGGAATTCTGCCATGAATGCCATTTTTGCCAAGTCTCTTCCTTAGTGTTGTGTCATGAAAACTAACCCTGCAGTTTTTTTAAAAGTTGTCCTGAGTTCCTTAATGGCCTCCTGGATGAGTCATTGCTGTTCTCCTGGGGTAATCTTTGGAGGCCGCCCACTCCTAGAAAGGTGCACCACTGTTCTGTTTTCTCCATGTGAGGATAATGGCTCTCCCTATGGTTCGCTGGAATCCTAAAGCTTTAGAAGTGGCTTTTATAACCCTTTCCAGACTGATAGATGTCAATTACTTTATTTCTCAACTGTTCTGGAATTTCTTGAGACCGTTGAAGCTTTTTTTTAGATCTTTTGTCCAACTTTATTTTGTCAGGGACAGATACTTCTTCAAATTCTTGATTGAACAGGCCTGGAGGTAATCATGCTTGGGTGTGATCAGTGAAAACTAACCAAAAATTATGAGTAGCCACAATTAATTAATGATTTAACTTGAGGGGGGTGGGGGGTGGGAATTACTTTTTCACACAGGGCCGGGTAACTGAATAGTTTTTTTCGGGAAATCAATGAAATGAAAATCACCATTTAAAAACAGCAATTTAAGTGCACTTGGGTTATATTTGTCTGATATTTACATTTGCTTTATGATCTTATACAATAAAGTGGGGAAACTATGCAGTGAGAAGGGGGCCAATATTATTTTTGATGGCATTGTAGACAAACAACCACTTACACTCACAACTATGGGCACTACACAGTCTTCAATTCACCTGTCATGCATGTGTTTGGAATGTGCGCATTCGGGAGAACAGGCAAACTCTACACAGGAGGGCCTGGGCAGAGATAGCAACACACAACCTCTCAAGTGTGAGGCAGATGTCATTACCTCTATAGCACCATGCCACGTCATTAGATGTTTGCATACTAAATGTATCATTTTTAAAGAAAAACAGGTGTTGTAGGGCTGATCTAACATGGCTGGCCTCAGGGAGGTTCATAATGTCAATATGAAAATGGCCAAAATAGCCCTTAAAATAAAAATAAATAAATAAATAAATAAATAATTTTAAAAATAAATAAAAACGCCTGACTTAGTTGTTTTAAGACTTATAAATCAGTACATGTTATCACAGAATATGCCATAATCCAGTGTACTGAAAGATGTCAATGTTGTATCTAATGACTCTACAGTGAACATAAAACCTATTGCATACAGATATGTAGTGACGGTGACTAACCAGTAGCAGTGATGCAACGGTATAGAGGATCCAAAAGAGGAACCAGCAAGTAGGGCTGAGCAAAACTGGTCTTCTCTTGCACCAAGTAGAGAGTTGCCCAAGTAGCCACACATTGAAACTGTTGGGCTGTAAGCTTGTCTTTGAGGTGCAGGAGCTCAAGGATCTACACCAACATAAACCAATCAAATTCATGCATTTACCGTTGATGAGATAATTAATGAAACGATGACAACAGACAAATTAAATAACCCCAAATGATGTAAACTGTGAATATCCAATTTAGCTTGATTGGTGTGTTCTACGATGGTTCTAAATGAGAAATCTTTGAGTCCCATAATTACAGCTTTGTGTGCGTGCACACTGACCTGAAAACAGACTTGTTTATAGTAAGTTTCGGCTGATGCAGACTGCTGGGGGCATGCTGTGAGAATCTTGGCTATACTGTCACATTTCTTCCAGTCTGACTCGCCCCCTAAGGGACAGGAGCAGTACCACAGGTAAGAAGTGAGACAAGACATTTGTGTTTGGCATTTCGCTCGCTCACCTGTTCCTCCCTCCAGGATGGCTCTGACTACAGCCTGGACTCCGTTAGGCTGCATCAGACGCTCAGACAGCAACTGACCACACAGGCGCCTCAGCCAACCAGGAGCTGTCCTGCTTCTAGAACCACTGGAGCTTCCTATTGGACCACTCTTGAGGAAGGGACATTAAGAAAGAATATTCATCTTATTTCCCACGACTGTATTTGGATCTCATTGGTTATGTTTGTATTTTTCTACCCCATATCTTTCTATTTATTTAATTCACCCATTTTCTATGCCACTTATCATCATTAGGGTCACGGGTGAGCTGGAGCCTATCCCAGCTGACTTCAGGCTAGAGCAGGATACACCCTGGACTGATCGCCGGTACATATACACAAACAACCAGACACATATTCACACGTTAGGACAATTTAGTATTTCGACCCAGAGAAAACGCACGCAAGCACACCAAGAACATGCAAACAAAATCCACATAAAAACACGGCTTTGAACCCCTAACCTCAGAACTGTGAGGCGGATGTGCTAATCACTCGTCAAATGTTTATTTCATTCAACAATCATTCTATAAGAACATTTGGACGAAGTCTTTGTGGTAATGACCCATCACTAAGACACAGACAAACCTGTTTGGCTCCACCTTGTAAAATAAGGAGCTCCTTGATAACGACTGGCTGATACACTTTTACCAGAAGACTTTGGAGAGCCTCCTGAATGTTTCTCCGTTCCTCTTCACTGAGCACCTACAAAGAAAAAAAAACATATTTCAGCCTGGATCAGAGTTTTGACAAAATCGGCAAAAATTGCATACTTAAAATATACACCCACCGGACACATCATTTGCACAATCTAATGAGATCTAATACTAGAGCCGTATAAAAAAATGCTGCTTATACAAATGTAATATTGTTCAGTTTTGACTGGCATCAAAGGCGTGAATTGAGCTCAATCAATTGAGAGCACAAACAAGTCAATATGAGGATGCGCTACCTGAACATCCTTTGTGCTGCTTGCCTTGGACTGCTGCGGCTGATAGCCAAGCTGACAGAGTGCCGCCATCACATCTCCCAGGTGCCGGGTGAATACCAGTGTGGCGAGAGATGACAGTTCAGCAAAGTGCAACAATGTAGTCGTCGTTGTCAAGAGATGGTGTGGTGCCACAACAGCTGTTTGACCACATACGATTTCTTCCACCATTGTGCCAAATGCAGACCTGTGACCCAGTGTCACACCCACTCCTGGAGCCAAGTAAGGACAGAGCCCTAGAGAAACCACAAACTGAAGGGCTGCCCCAACTGTTTTCTGTTGAGTGAAACTGAGGACATCTGGGGGTAAGGAGGGAGCCATCTCTGGGGTGTGTAATTTGGCAGAGGGAGCGGATGTCTGTCTGAAACGCTTGAGTTCAGCAGAAAGGTGGCGTGCTAAGCTGAGCAGCAGAAGGAGACACTCCTGGACAAAGCCCCACGTCACATCCTCCGTATCATTTAACAACCAGGTTGCACCAGCCATCACGTCTTCCCTCAGCCTCCTCGCCTCCTGCAGGCTGTAGTCACTGTTCAGCCGCTGCAGGAGAACATCTCTGTTCGCCTGCAGTGCTGATAGAAGGGCCTCCTCCTTTGAGATTTGAGCATTACACCCAGACACTCCTGCAGTCAAAACGACACGATTATCACCATTACACATAACAATATGTACCGTGCTGCCAAGTAACTTGAGTGAATTAACTAAATCATACTTTATTATGTGATTGAAATAAATGCCTGGTTCTTAAAAAATAAATACAAATAAAACGTTACAAATCCTACAAACCAAAATTCCAATTAAACTGGGGCGTTGTGGGGAAAAAACGTAAATAAGAACAGACTATATATGATTTGCAAAAGAAACAAACAAACCCTGAACCCTGGTCCTCAGAACTGTGAGGCTGCCGCTCTAAACGACACTGTGAGTACAAACTTGAAAAACACTACTTAAAACACATTACAGTTGAGATTATACAAATAAAACGAATGAACGTGTCGCCACTTGAGGTGTTTCCCCCAGTTAGACAAATGCCACATAGGGATTATTCCAGTTCCGTGACAATTTCAGAATGGTATAAATTGTTAACCACGTACCGCCAAGAGGTTTCGTCAGTACATTCAAAGCCGCGATTATTGCCGCAGTCATCTTGTCATCGAATACAACGTAAACTTGTGCACGAGTCCTTATTTTACAGCTGTATTCTTTAATCGCGAGCCAACTCGCTAAAAACACGTTAAATGGCGCTGAAATTATACGTCACGGTTTGTAGCAAGGTTGCATTTAGGTACTGTAGGAAAAATACCAGGGTAAACTCTATAGCAATAAGGGTGGCGATGATGAACACTGACAATTATCTAGGAGCTTGTAACCTTCCTTACAAACATCCTCCTCCATTCTCTCTCTTGTGTGTGTTTGTTTGTTTGTGTGTGAATGGATGAGCGAGAGGAATTACGTCTGTGACAAGCAGTGTAGGGAAAGTTCATTTTCTACGCGTAGTTGAAAGTCCAGTACACCGTTCCAAAAATGAACTTGTTCAGTTCATAATTCACCTTCAACAATATATTAAAACCTTATAAAATCACTCGGGGTGGGCGATATGTTCGTGTGAATATTTTTAGACTCATGTCCGCCAATACAAAGACAACGAAAGAACACATTCCTAGTGTCACCGAACGCACCTTGCGCACACAGGCTGCTGCGACGTGCCTGCCGAATGTAAACACGAATGGCGGTTGCCAAATACAGCGTTTATCCGCCGACACATGAAGGCTCGTATATAGTGTGTTCAGACGGGTTTTGTCCGGGAAGTCCCTAGCACAACCTGGCACACTTGAATGAAAAAACTCTCGTTTGAAAACCGTGCTTTGACAGCAGAATGAGCGCGTTCTCAATTACGTACATCAGACAGAAATGAGCTATATGGACCTGGGTTCAAATGCGGCCTGTTTTAATGTTGTCTGCGATTGCTCGGGGTGGGCGTAGCGATCTAAATATCGATACTATCGATACCAAGCGTGAGTGTTGGCATCGGATCGATACTGCAGTTTGTCTTCTGTCGTCCAGCAGTTTACTCGAATTTCCACTGGAAAATTAATGAGTCAACATTTCCATGTCTGAGTAAGATTGCAAAGAAACGGCTGAGACTAATCAGAATCAGAATCATCTTTATTTTGCCAAGTATGTCCAAAAAAAAAAAAAAAACACACAAGGAATTTGTCTCCGGAAAGGATTTTCTTTAAGGTGGGACAGTTAGGAACTCAGAGAAGAAGTGCAATAAAAGGGAAGAATGTAAAAATCTTACTGTTCCTGAACAAAAAAATATAAATCTGTTGTCAATATGGGAACAGAGCCAAAAGGGCACCTCAAGGGATTCTTCCTTGGAGGGCTTTGTGAGCAGAGAGCTAAAGGTTAAGAATGAGAGCCAATTGTAGTTTACACTTTATTTGCACTACTGACTTTATTTTTCACAATATCGTGCAATGGAAGGTATTTTTGTTGTTGTGATGTTGACATTGTTATATTTATATTTTTATTACATTGCTTCTTTTTTTTTGCTATTTTGCGCTAGTGACTTTTTTTCTGAAACAATTGTGGTAGTACAATTATTTTGTTATTATTATTATTATTATTATTAGCGTGTGCCTCACAGTTCTGAGGACCGGGGTTCAATCCCCGGCCCTGCCTGTGTGGAGTTTGCATGTTGTCCCCGTGCCTGCGTGGGTTTTCTCCGGAAACTCTGGTTTCCTCCCACATCCCAAAAAGATGCATGGTAGGTTAATTGACAACTCTAAATTGCCCGTAGGTGTGAACGTGAGTGCGAATCGTTGTTTGCTTGTATGTGCCCTGCAACTGGCTGGCAACCAATTCAGGGCGTACCCTGGTTCTCGCCCAGTCAGCTGGGCTCCAGCACGGCTGCGACCCTAGTGTAAGCAGTATGGAAAATGGACCGATGGATGGTTTATGAGGGAGATCTGACACATCCAATATGGTGGACACGCTATGATGGCAACAAGCCACACTTCCTTTATCATCATCATCCTGAATAATTTGTGCATACAAACAAGATATTTTCAACTTCTTAAGATTCATTCTTAAAAAGTGGCTCAAAGCAATACTACATTTAGTTTCAAAGTACAGTAATTAAATGATATTGTTTTAAAAACGGTATATCACATGATTTAGCTGTTACTTATTCATGCTTTTTTGCCTGGAAAATACTGAAAGACAAAATGACCAATGACAATGTTGTGTCAAATTACTTGATTTAATTTAATGCTATTAGGAAGTCCATAAAAAAGTCATACTTTTATAATTGAAGAAAAATCAGTTTACTTTTTAGTCATTTACAATATATACTCTTGTTCACTGGCTGATAAATTGAATATTGTTGCACACTGATTTTATTTATGAAGTAGTCTCTAGGAAAAGACTATTCATATGAAAGCATTGCATTGACAACAATGTGCATTTAGATGTGACCCTAGGTAAAAGTTAGTGAGTAAAAAGACAGTGTATGGGGTTTAAATATTTTATGTACAAACTAATAAATACAATAATGGGTGAGAAGACCACAGGCTTTTCTCTACATTCATTAAATACAAGTACCATTATCAATCGCCTGAGAAAAAAAAAATGAAAAAAAATACGGCAAATATTATAACTGGACTGCACTTTGTTATTCTGAGACGTCATCTATAAAATGTCAGAAAGGTTCCAGGACTTGCATCACAAAAGATATTTGAAATCCAAACTACAGATTTTCCCCTTTAAAGTAATCCCCCTGGAGTCTAACACACTTTCCCGGGCTTCTTTCCCACGACTTCATGAACTCCTGGAAGGATTCTTGTGGGATCCTCCACAGCTCCATTGTCAGAGCTACCTTCACGTGGTCCATCCCTTCAAAACAGGTCCCCTTAACCTCCTTGCGTTTGGGAAGGATGGGGCAAGGGGAATCAGGCAGACCCAGGTCAGGCGAGTAGGGAGCATGGAAATGTTCTTTTCAGACAGGAACTCTCAGATGCTCAGGGCACTGGGAGCAGGCACCTTGTCATGGTGCAGCAGCCTCAAGTTGTCCGACCAAACCGCCTCTCTTCTCGTGCACTGAACACGCAAACACCGCACAACCTCTTTGTAGACGTGCTGGTTCATAATCTGGCCCACATTGATGGGTCTGGATTTTGAAAAATATCTTTTGTGACATCAATCTTGGAACATTTCGGACACCTTGTATTTAGCTATACATTATATGTGTGCCACCAAAAGATGTACATTGAAGGGCCTACAATGTGATGTGACGTTTAATTTAATTTGGGGTCGGTCTTTTGCCTGCCTCAAAATGCATTTATTGCCAGGTTGCGATGCACACAAGAGAACGTTAAATCTGTCCCTGGGGGCTATTCAGTATAAAATATAATAGCATAAAAGGTCAACATACACTGCTTTATCTTGTCAATTAATTAATAATTGTCATCCCTCTGGGTTGAATTGCACACACAAATCAGGTGATCCTGTGGTATCTGGTTTCGATCGAGATGTTAATAGAAGCAGGAGAAAGTAGGGAGATGCTACAGCTGATAGCAATGCAAGGTGGTATTGTTAAACAAGGCTCTGTCGCAATATGGCGCTTCTTGTTGCTTGAGTGTGCATCGCTGGATTAAGATTCATCTAAACACTTTAGTCATCCAAATCCATTTTTTTTTTTTTTACACAACAGTTGATCATTTATTTTCACTCCTGCATACTTATTTCTGCAGTCTCCCATTATTTTAGACCAAAATATTCAAGTTTCAAGTGAAATGGTGTTGTACTGTTTGCACTTCCAGATATTTTATATATACACACTCACCGGACATTGAATTAGGCACACTTGCACAATCTAATGAGATCTAATACGGGGAGTGTTTCACTAAAACTGCCTTTACAAATATACTGCTCTGTTTATTATGAAGGTTTATGTTAAGTTTGTAGTTGTGTAAAATTGCATCATACAGACAGGCCCATTAATAAGATTTTTGTTCTCTTATTTCTCAATATAAAGGTAAAAAAATTGGAACAGTGTGTGAAGGGGTGACGTTCTCGACAATTGCAAAATACAACCACAATAAATATATTAAGTACACACTCTGTCAGTGTTAATCAAAACTGAGATTTTTATAACAAAGAAAATGAAAAAGGCAGAATTGTGGTTATAATTATTGCACTGGATCTAATTACATTGTGCATTTGTTCCTTTAATGTTCTAATCGGTGAGTGTATATTTTCCGCATAACCACAAAACATCTCAATTTTAACTGTCCCGTTTTCCCAGGATGGATGTTAAATGTTACTTCTCCTGAAAGATACATGAGAAGAAAACACAATTTGGAGATTTTGGGTCATTTGAGTGACTGGTGAAGTGTTGTTTTCAAACGAGTATTTAATTTTTGGAGCGCCATCTCAAAAATGCAATAATATGTTTTATCACTGTTTTGACATGTTTGTAGAAGCAATGAAGGTTTTATTGTACTGTGTATTAATGTGGATGTCCTGCATGAGTCTCCTCCTCCATTCTCTCTTCCTCCAACTCTAAACCTTCTTCCATCTTTTCTTTCCCTCCTACTGGCTCTCCCTCTTCCTCATCACCTCTCCTATCTCCCTCTCTGGCTACTGTATGGCAGCTGTGTCGCCCTCGCTGCCTCTGGCCACGGCGCACCTTACGGGTAAAACCTTTTCTTCTTGGTCCCAAAGAAGATGTCTGGGTTTGGGCTGTGGCTGGACTAGGAGATGGGGCCAATGTGGAACACAATAAGGACGGCATGCACATCGTGGACCTTGATAAGGGGCTCTGCGCTGGTGTTGAGACTAGTGAAGAAGGAGACTCTACAGCTGCTGAATGGTCTACACATGTTAATGTCATGGCTGCAGAAGCAGGCATATGTGAGTCTGAAGAGTTGCCATATGTGTGTGATAAGCCTCTTGTTGCATCCCTCTCCAGTTCTAGGTGTAAAACAGTGTTGGAAGATGTGCAAACTGTGGATGAATCAGGAGCTGTAGAGCAGCCAGCTGCTTCATCGTGAACTCTGGAGGGAGAGTCTAGGGATGGAGGGGGGGAAAAAAAAAAAACAAGCATGTTGTTTTATCAATTAAATCACTTGTGATGTAATTGTTCTCAATCTGAGTAACAATAAGAAATATGTTGTTCGTCCTCTCACCGGGGCCACTGCTGGTCTGAGACTCATCAGTCATCAGTGGCTCTGCCTCCTCCTGGATTGTTGGTACTGACGCAAGCAAACCTGAAACACACACACACACAGGTTAAACACGATAAAAATCACAATATGTTCAGTATGTTCTAAAATAAACCCATCAACTCACTTTTACAGCTGTATTTCATTTTTACGTTTCTTCATTCTAAATAAAATAAATAAAATAATAATAACTCTAATAACCCTAATAAAATAACAGTTAGGAGAGCACGGACCTCTGCCAAGCCTGAAATGTTATTGCAGATAGTGATTTCCTTCTAAGTTTAGGGCTCTTTTATACCGATTTAAACTAAATTACAAAGGAGAAAAGATTATTGAAACTACGGTGTTTTGGAGGATAAAAATATGTTTTTTAATCGATCCAATGGAAAACAAGGTAAAACGCCTTTCTGCACAATTGGAACGTGACTTGCGCATACATCACATTCAAAGTAATGGTGGCAATCAGGACTGTGTTCGTGCGTGTGCCACTCAAGATTGTGCTTCTACAGCTTCTACGGAAAATGGATGGATGGATGCGTCTTAATGGCTACTGCAATACTGGAAACCGACTGAAAGCCAAACTATTTGTAAATTAAAAACAGAAGCCATGTCTGCCATCTCCCATGGTGTCATAAACAATGATAAAAAAAAAAAAATTCTACATCAACAAGAAAATGACATTCTTTTATCATTCTTTTTTGGGCTAATGGCCCAACCCTACACAAACATTTGTGGAAATTGGTTAAGTAGTTTTTAAGCCATGCAGGTAATTTTTGTTTTTTATAGAGAAGCAGATAATAATTAATGTACTTTGAGATAAGGTGGAATATCAGTTCGCCAAGGCCCAGTTCACGAACAACTTGGTTAATGAATACAATTTTGGAAGATAATTTGTCCTGGCTTAAGAACGATACTTCGGTTCACAAACACGCTTGGCATTGACGTGGAAGAACGAGTTGCGCATTTTATCGTAGAGCATCACATCATTCACGGTGTGCTTATTGTTAGGAATGAAGAGGCAATAAAGGGATCTGATGTGGCTAAAGGAGTGACTCGACTGATACTATAGTCTGTTTATTTGTTTATATATAAAGGCTACAATGTTCCTCAGTTATTGGCTAGCAAACACACAAGTGAAGTGAGAGAGGGGACTGAATGAGACAGGAGAGGTCATGACATGTCTTCAACCAGACATGCCAATAATTTGCCTGCTCCATGCATATGAGGAAACATATATAATCGGTAACAGCTTTTGGCAGCATATAATGTGTATTTTTTTCTGTATGGTAACCAAGAGCAAGGACCCACAATCGTTTGTGCCCACACAATAACAGGTGAGCTAGATGATGAAGTATGTCAAGTGGTGGCATAATGTAACATTATTGCATCTAACTGGTGGCACAACATGTGCTTAACTAAAAACAAATAACAATGATCTTTATACTCGCGCGGGCGGTGACCACGCTGACGTCACTGCGGCTATCCCACGCACAGTTTGCCTTTATAGTCGAGTGCGACGCACGCGCGCAGTTTTGAAAATGTGCTGCAGTTCTCCTCCAAGTCGGGGGTGTCGCTACGGCTAGTATTGGCTAGGATGTCACAGGGTGGAGTCTCCTTTGCATTTTAAGTGGGAGTTGCAATGGAATGTTATTTACTCAATACACTGATTGGATTTTAATGATGCTTGGGCTTAATCGACACATTGGACGTGTAAGGATTATAACTGACAGTCATTACGGTTTCGACTTCAAGGAATAATTAACCATATAGAAGAATATGGCTGTGAGGGAGTAAAAGGAAAGGAAATCTCTGACTGTAAGTTATGGAAGAAAATAGCCGAGCTGAGGCTCAAGCAAATGGTGTGGCTGAAAGAACCATTGGCCTAACTAAAAATTGGTTAGATAAAAATGCTAAAAGATAAAGAGTGGAGTACAAAATCGCTTGATATGGCTTCCGACTTGAACGGGAGAAGCAGGACAGGGAGACCCTCCCCTTCCGAGGAGCTGAATCAACGCCCCTTTGTGTCGATGGAGGCGGGACAAAGCCGAGCAAAAGACGACAGCTCACGAGCAGCAAACCCATTCAGAGTTTGACAGCAGGTGTGGCTCAAGGCCGGAGATCAACCCAATAACTCAGCAGTGAAAGTTAGGTATGATGTTTCTGACATAGATTCTGGATTCGAGTACAGTGCGCTTGAAGAAGCGGGGATTCCAAGGGGTAGAGCAGTTGAAACCAAATCCAATTGCTCCAACTCAAGCCAAGAAGTAAGCAGAGAAAAGGAGAGATGGCAGACGGCGCAGCAGCTGTGCCACCCTTTGTTAGATTGGCCACGATCAAAGGAGCAATTATCACTAGGAGAACAATCACTGGAATAAAGGCCTGGAGAGCATTGACTCTTTTGAACAATGCAAAGAGGGGATGGTTATCCCCCAACAAAGAAACAATTTGGTGGCAAACAACCCACACAGTATGGATGGGACTGGGTTCATGAAGCCCAGATGCCCACCAGACGTACTCAATCACGTACTAAACGGAGGACCAAACCCAGTCAAAGTACTGGGAGCATACGTGTGTGCCCACTGCCAATACAACTTTCTCCTAAGGCTGAGAATATACGCCCAATGGAACCTCGGCGGTGGAAATCGACTGCTTGACGCGTGTACCTGTGCCTGGGAAGGGAGCCAGCAGTGGCAGTCTGTGACCTGCTTAGGCGTGTCAGCAGCCGGTCAACTTATTTCACCCGGAACCGCGGAAGGATGGCAGCTCACCAGGGCTGTCACCCCGATGGCTCCACTGCTCCCATTCATGGGAAGCCAACCCCGTCCGTTCGCCGGAGACTAAGAATACTTATACTGTAGCTGCAGTGGAAGAGGCTTCATGACTCCTTCTGGACTCCACGCGGTACCCAAAAAGATGTGAATGTACAAATTATGATGTTTCTGTGTGTGTGTATGCAGTCAAAACTACAACAACAACAAAAAAAACATCTGCCATTTACTGCGTGGTGTTTTCTCAAGTTATAAGTGAGCTGAAATATCCACGTTTGGGCAGATAGTGCCAGACAAATACTACAAAACATGCAAGCTGTTGTTTTTGTTCCATCTAAATGTAAACAAGAGTAGCGCGCCGTTGGCTTCATGGTAACGACGACCTTCCCAATATGGCCCCCACGTACGGACGACGATCAGCGGGCAGGTTTATCTAGTGTGAATACATATGTCCGGGAAGTCCAATGGAAGATGTTGTGTCAGGTCATGTGACTTTCTTGTGTCGTTTGATTGGTGAACTAGACTTAAACGTCACTAGCACTTAAATTGGATGACGCAAACAGCGCCCGATGGGGAAGTCGAAGTCATAGTCTCGCCCACGAAATAGTTGATAAGCAATAATTGATAAATAAAAGTAGCAAGCGACATTTAGATCATTGTAATGGTTGTAATGGAGTAAAAGTACCGTGACTAATTAACAGTTTAAGTTTTTTTCTGTTCTCGTCAACTCCTGTGACTTTGAGCGCACAAGCGGAACCTCAGACCACATATTAGTCCGCCGTGGAGTAATATTCACAAATACAGCTGTGTGTTTGTTGATGGCGGATGTGTGGAATGGATCGAGCTGCCAGTGTTCAATGTTCAAGGAGTACGAAACAGCCTATGACGTCAGTGACCCCCCCCCCCAGGAAAAATCTATACGATTTATGTAAATGGCCTGTTTTGATTTCAAAATGGCTGATTTCCCCGAAAAGTGAGTGATTTGCACATATGGAAAGGAGCATACAGTTCTTTTTCTCTCTCCTCTGGGGAATCTGTCCTCAACTTTAGATCTTGAGACCACCAACAGGCCGCTGGTGTAACAGCAGGCGGCAAATAAAAGGACTGTCAATTTCCTGCAGGACTGTTTAGATGTCACAGACTGCTGTTATGTTTCTAAAGCGATAGATTGTTAATAAAAATTAATTTAAAATTAGTTAATTTATTTTCATCTCGGCGGCCGACTGGTTAGAGCGTCAAACTCCACACAGGCGAAGGCTGTGTGGAGTTTGCATGTTCTCTTCGTGCCTGCATGGGTTTTCTCCGGGCACTCCGGTTTCCTCCCACATCCCAAAAACATGCATTAATTGGAGACTCTAAATTGCCCGTAGGTGTGACTGTGAGTGCCCGTAGGTCTGACTGTGAGTGCGACTGGTAGTTTGTTTGTTTCGCGACCCTAGTGAGGAGAAGCGGCTCAGAAAATAGATGGATGGATTATTTTCATCTCTTATTTTTTAACTGCTGTAACATGTGAATTTCCCCTCTGGGGATCCATAAAGAATATCTTATTTTAGTGAAACCGAAATTTACTTCTGGGCACCTCATACACGCTTCACACATAAATCAAGACAGACTTACTGAGTCCTCTGTAATGTGAGAGTTGCTGGTAAACTTGTTTCATCCTCTCAATGTTGAGTCTGCTGCTCTCTGCATGGTTGATCATTGGTTTCGGATAATCCACTCCCACCATACAGTTTGCCGCCTTCTGGACTGACTCTGGCGCGTTCCAGGGCTCGTAGATGTAACGATTTGGGTAGTCCTTTAAGATGGGGATGTAACGCCTGCAGGAAAGTTCAATCTTTTACCTTGAATACTGCTTTCTAATAATCTATTAAAATATCAATGTTGGCTTTAACAGCTTTATTATTTTATATATATATATAAACATTTCCATAGATTTAATATGAAAAGTGGCATAATCCCAATAGTGATTTAGCAGGGGAAAGGGACTGAACTCTACCACGAACAGCAAAAGTCTGCGAATAATTGACTGCACAAAAAAGGTTTGTACTGTAATTGCCGATAGATGCCACAACATGGTGGCAACTGCATCTAGCTCCTCAACTCACTTAAATATAGTTCCTTGATACCAGGGTGCCACAAGATGGCAGTAAAGCAATATGCTATATAAGACAAAGCGTTTGCAAAATAGGTGAATATAAAAATTCTCAACCACGAATATGCAGTAGTTCACTGTACAACTTCCTACCTGATGTAGTCTCCTGTTGGGTCAGTTCTTCTTCCGAAACCAACAGGACAGTAGCAGTGGAAAAACTGTTGGAAGAAGGCACTACAAGACAGCCACATCCAGCTGCCAGCATTTACACTCCAGTCTGCATCCAGTAGCAGCTCCTCAAACACCTACAGGAACATAAGATGACTCAATTCTCAGTGCTGCACCATCCATGTATTACATTTATATTACTTGGCAGACATCCAAGTTTCAGACCCTGTCCCACCTTCATGCCGCTCTCCCAGCTGATCCACAGGTCACCCCTGGTGAGGAAACAAGCCACAGCGTGCCGAGCCAAGTGGTGGATCCACCCCTCCTCTCTGAGCTGGGTCATGATGGCGTCAATCCAGGGGTATCCAGTCCGGCCCTCAGCCCATTTGGCTAATGCTTCTGGATTTTGATCCCATGGAATCTGGAGACAAGTTTATCATTGCCATTTTTTATTCTTGCGGTGCCTTAATATTAAATGTATTCCTCTTGTTCTGGGGGTAAAAAAACCAGGCTCACTATATATCCATCTAACCATTTTCTATACTGCTTGCCCTCAATAGGGTCGCAAGTGAGCTGAAATCTAACCCAGCTGACTTTAGGCAGGAGGCGGGGTACACCATGGACCATTCGGAAGTTGGAGTACCCAGAGAAAAGCCAAGATTCAAACCCAGGAATTTAAACCCGGGACTCACAGTCTCAAGTGTCCTAATGACCTGTGCCCATACACTGTCCTCATATTCGCATTGCTAATGACGGATTCGTTTCCAGCAAGCATCTAGTTATAGGTTTGATCTCTGCCCACCTGAACACAAATCGGGTTCCCATCCATACGGTCAAAGTTTGGGTTGTTGGTGGCAGCAGTGTAGAAGAATTCCCTCCATAAGAGTTGACCAAACAGGGACAAAGGAGGACTGCAACGCTTTCGGAGCTAATGGCAAACAAGGCAGAGTGGAGAGACCGCAATTGTGATGCAACAGGTAAGAAAGCAGACCAAACTAGGACCAGTTATGGGTGGTACCTTCATGTAGAGCTCTCTTAGGTTGTAGTAGAGGACCCTGCAGGACAGGCAACCAAAGCGCAAGTAAGGACTCAGTCCTGTTGGACTGGCATACAGTGAACACATGTTCCCCCGAGGATGCTCAAAGTGAGCCACCCACACCTGCACACAAAGAAACAGTCAAAAATGTAAACATTGAATTTATATTTTCTTCTAAGACACGAGAGCCAGTAGATTTACTAGCCGGAAATACAGACAGAAAAAAACAGAATAGCCACCAGGGTTGCATGATAATAGATTAATTGAACGTTGAAAATTTAGTTGGTTGTGTGGAATTGATTTTTTAATGTGTTTTGATGCCATTCGAAGACAGATTCTCCCATCACATTAAAAATAATATTAGAAAGGTGAAGGGAATTTAGTCAAATTAGGGACTGGCTACGAGTCACAGGAGCAATCTGATGTGTAAAATGTATGCATATAGATCACCTTTTTGTCCAGATGTTTGTTGAGTCTGTCCAATGCTTCGGACTCTCCTCCACGCCACACTGCTGGGGGCAAACCTTCGGTCCTGAAGCCTGGAGACATTGATGGCGACAGTTTGCACAAAGAGCAAAAAGTACCCCTTTACCATTCTATTATGCTTGACTCTACTTCCTATAAACAATTATTGCCTGTCATCAGTAAGAATATTTCATGCTTTGGTGCACAACTGATAAACACTAGTTCACTCTAGATTTGTGGTATGGTAATGCATAATGTCATCTCTATACAACAGCAGGAACTTTCATCACTAATGTAACACATTTGTTTACCCAATTCTTCCAGTGAAGGTATACTGTAATGCTGGTCATGGTTGTCTGTTATTTTAGTGTGACATTTGTCCATCTGCTTTTGGTTGATGGAAGGCAGTGGTCTCCTGGGCAACTCCAGCCTGCTCACAATGGTCTGAAACCGTTTAAAGGTCAGAGGAGCGCTGTTATTGTTAATCTCTATTATCCTGCAAGCAATGGGAAAGGGAGATAGAAAGTAACACACATTAGCAGTCTTGTCACAGATAAAATATAAAAATGTAAACTCCACAGACCGAGACATGCCCTACTGACAAGGCTGACGAGCAGTCTTGGGAGTTAAAAGATAATATAAACATACTGTACATGAAAACTGCAGTTTCTTGAAATTATTTTTTACATCATAGCATATTGCTTAAATTCTTTCTTTGAGTTCTTCAATATTTTTCATTCTATTATAAATTCTATATTCTACATTTTAATCTCAGAATATGCAGAGTTTAAATTTCTGACAAGAGAGAGCTTGCTTACAAAATGGCAGAACGGACAAGGAATTACATAAATGTAATTGAGCATAATTATTTATATTCATACTAATGACAGTCATATTTTTATGACCATAAATATCATTCATGTTCTGGGAATTGTTGGTAAATGTCCCGTTATGACGAGCTCACACATCATTCATCTACCGTCAGACTATGGTGACAAATTCACATTAAACGGACTTCACTACAATGAACTGCATTTTATGAATGATGAGAAATAATTATTAGAAAGCTAAGTCACATTCAGCAGCTATTCAGCTAATGCAGCGTGGCTAGTAATATCTCTTCCGAGTATACTGTGTCGTTCGCTTTCCGTATAGTTAAGGTGTAGCCTATAACCACTCATATGTAATGCAGCAGTTCATCATTGTGAAGCCGTTAGCTTAGTGTTTAAACATCCTTGTACGACAGCGGGTTTACTAAACACACAGGAGGTCTCGTCAATCTTGTAAATAACCAGACGCCTTTTCCTCCACAGGGACGTGAGACGACAACCATTTTCCACAAAAGCACACAAAATTCCAGAAATACAAGCCCAGTGCCAAAATGACAACAGTCGCAAAATGCAATTATAAAGTTTCTTTTTGAGGAATATGAACAAAAACAATGGAAGCAAAAGAATAAAAATAAAAAATGTAAAATGTAGACACAGTTTAATTTTGTTGTTCAAAATTGAACATTTTTGTTCATTTCCCAAATGTCAATAACTTGCATGTTCTATAAATAAGTGTCTTTTTGATCATTGCGGGCTTCTGTTTTACCTCAATCCTGCAAATTATGAGACGCCTAACTGATAATCATTGTTCCTGTGACAGTGACAATACACTCATTTTCTATTCTATTCTGTTTGAGATACTTCGTTCTGTGCGTGTTTACAAATGTTTGGTGAGGTGTTTTGTGATGGTTGTTGTTGGTGAGTTTTTTTATTGGGTGACGTTAGGCCCTAAAGTCACATTGTCAAAATATGTTCCTTCTATAAAACTGTTTCTAGAGTAGATAAAGATGAAATATAGCAATGTATGCACCCTGTGACGTGGTCAGAAACATTTATTATAAACATTTTTTAAATACCAGTCACCTTTAGAAACTGCAAAAACAGACATTTAAATTAAAAAGCAATTTATAATAGTAACATTCTTTTGACACAAGGTGGCATCTTGGGAATGTAAATTGTCATGTCACCCTACGACAGAGCCAGCAGGAGCTCAGGGGTGTTGCAATGTCGCCCTTGTTCCTAGGGCCATTTACCCCTCCAAATGAAGGGATAAGGGGAAGGGCTGATTGGGATTGGCCCTTGGTCTGCACCAAATTATGAGATTCTCCCATCTTTCAATGTATTACTATAACACAATAATATAATTCATAAAAATGTTGTAAGTGAAGTTCCTGTTATTTGCATTTTAACTTCATTTCTTATTTCTGTATTTCCACTGGGGCTGATGACAAAGCTGTATATTTTTACCTTCCATCTTATACAACCTGTGTATATCTGCCAGTACTGGATCCGGGGTGGGGGATTTGCATCAGACATGGCTTCCTATTGGTCACTTCACTGTGACCGCTCTGAATGATCACAGTAAGCACATGTGCACAAGCACTCAACCCCCACCAACCTGGTGTGCACACACACACACACACACACACAGTAAGCTTCCTTCAGTCTCATCCACATGTACGGTATATACCAAATCATTATGTAATAAAGAGCTAAACTGAGTGCTCTTCATGTAGCAGACAAGGCATGAGGAGAGAACCTGCATAAGGGCCATTTTCTCACTTTCACACACGCACTGTCTTCAATCTAGTGTCAGCATTTAAAGAGCAGTGTGACCTAACAGGAGCATGACATATTTCTTACAGGTACTTTATACGTCTAGCTTCTCAGAATTCTGTGCAGGCGCCAATAACCAAACAAAAAGAGAGCCAGTGGAATTACACCAGTATGATTGTTGGCACACCAGCGACAATGTTGTGTTTTAGAGTGCAGTTTTGTGTTATCTCTTCAGCACACTTCATCTCTAGCTGATCCACCAATTTGTTTCACCAGATCAAACTGTTCAACCACTTTCCTCTATTTTTTTCCACACCCAACAATATTTGGTCCTTTTGTCAAGCACTCGAACATGCTTTACATCAACGGATATCGTGTGTGGCAGGACGGTGGACTACAGGAGGGAACATCTGTCTCACAGTCGAGAGGGCCATGCTTTGACTGGTTTGCATGATTTACATGTGCTTCCTGTGGCTTTCTTCAGGTACTTCAGCTTTCTCCAACATTAAAAAAAAACAATGCATGTTAGGTCAGTTGATAGATATAAATGTAAGGGTGAGTGGTTGTTTGTCTACAGTATTGTATGTGCCCTACGATTGACTGGCGACCTGTCCCCCCTGCCTCTCCCCCAAAGTCAGAGAGGATAGTCGCCAGCTCAACTGCAACACTAATGAGGTCATACAAAAATGGATGGACTGATGTCGTTTTTACTATTGTAAAACCACTATGCTCCGCTTCTGATTGGAGCACTAGATTCTCAAATGTTTTATCCATAACTCCCGTACCACTGAGGTTATGCTTAATAAACAGTTAATGTTCCCGTGTTTGTGTTAATTGGGAACTAACACACACAACTTGGAGAGGCGCTGACGTTTTAGGCAACTTCGCTGCGGTGGACCGAGCTTTTTAACTCAACTTGCTAGCTCAATAGCTCGCAGACTAACTTGTTAGCTCAAAGGCCGGTTAATGATACAGCTGTCCAACCCTTGTCATCTCACTGGTTGATCCGCACACCAGCTCAACACAACAATGGCAAATGTATCAAGTCGAGAAAAACTATCGTGTCCATTTTATTTATTGAACGATAAGTCGATATAGTAATTATCAAGACAGGCCTACGGAACACGTTGACGGCCGGCACACAGTGTGTGTGACAGTTCAGAGTAAATAATTATTTACCATTAACAAGCAATGCCATATAGAGCACTGCTGAATATCCAGTTGAATTGACTGGGAGGTCATTTTCTTACACACAGCCTACACTAATGGTGTGATAATCACATAGTATCATCAAACAACCATAAATGTGAACTAATCAGAAATGTCAAATAATACAGTGGGGACAGAAAGTATTCAGACCCCCTTAAGTGTTTCACTCTTTGTTATATTGCAGCCATTTGCAAAAATCCTTTTTCATTTTTTTCCTCAATGTACACACAGCACTCCATATTGATATAAAACGGAATTCTTGAAATGTTTGCAGATTTATTAAAAAAGAAAAACTGAAATATCACACACACACATACACATACTTATGGCTATAAGTATTCAGAGCCTTTGCTCAGTATTTAGTCGAAGCACCCTTTTGAGCTGATACAGCCATGAGTGTTTTTGGGAAAGATGCAACAAGTTTTTCACACCCGGATTTGGGGATCCTCTGCCATTCCTCCTTACAGATCCTCTCCAGTTCTGACAGGTTGGATGGTGAACATTGGTGGACAGCCATTTTCAGGTGTCTCCAGAGATGCTCAATTGGGTTTAAGTCAGGGCTCTGGCAGGGCCATTCAAGAACAGTCATGGAGTTGTTCTGAAGCCACTCCTTCGGAATTTTAGCTGTGTGCTTAGGGTCATTGTCTTGTTGGAAGGTGAACCTTCGGCCCAGTCTGCGGTCCTGAGCACTCTGGAGAAGGTTTAGGTCCAGGATATCCCTGTACTTGGCCGCATTCCTCTTTCCTTCATTTGCAACCCATCGTCCTGTCCCTGTAGCTGAATAACACCCCCACAGCATGATGCTTCCACCACCATGCTTCACTGTTGGGACTGTATTGGACATGTGATGAGGAGTGCCTGGTTTTCTCCACACATACCGCTTAGAATTAAGGCCAAAACGTTATATCTTGGTCTCATCAGAACAGAGAATCTTATTTCTCACCATCTTGGGAGTCCTTCAGGTGTTTTTTGTTTTATTACCAAACTCCATGTGGACTTTCATGTGTCTTGCACTGAGGAGAGGCTTCTGTTGGGCCACTTTGCCATAAAGCCCTGACTGGTGGAGGGCTGCAGTGAAGGTTGACTTTCTAGAACTTTGTCCCATCTCCCGACTGAATCTCTGGAGCTCAGCCACAGTGATCTTTGGGTTCTTCTTTACGTCTCTCACCAAGGCTCTTCTCCCCCAATTGCTCTGTTTGGGCGGACAGCCAGCTCTAGGAAGGGTTCTGGTTGTCCCAAACGTCTTCCATTTAAGGATTATGGAGGCCACTGTGCTCTAAGGAACCTTAAATGCAGCAGAATTGTTTTTGTAACCTTGGCCAGATCTGTGCCTTGCCACAATTCTGTCTCTGAGCTCTTCAGGCAGTTCGTTTGACCTCATGATTCTGATTTGCTCTGACATGCGCTGTGAGCTGTAAGGTCTTATATAGACAGGTGTGTGGCTTTCCTAATTAAGTATAATCAGTACAATCAAACACAGCTGGACTCCAATGAAGGTGTAGAACCATCTCAAGGATGATCAGAAGAAATGGACAGCACCCGAGTTAAATATATGAGTGTCACAACAAAGGGTCTGACTGATTATGGCTGTGTGATATTTCAGTTTTTTCACTAAAAGTATGAGTCCCCTTTAGGTGATTTGAATAATTTGACATGATGCACATGGTATCCAACGACTAGCGGCATACAGTACCCACCCTAACTCAGAGGCCCCGGTTAATTATGCCTGTTGCAGATTTTGTAAAATGTTCACAGAATCCTTTAGAAAAGGGCAAAAGATAGTGTTTTGTCAGAACTGTCATCAATTTGCATAAAACAATAAAAATGGTGGAAAACTATTTCTTAAAGTTTTTTCCTTTTGTTGATGGTGTGCGATACTGCATATTTTGTATCGATCCGGACTAGTATCGCCGATACTGATACTTTTCAATCATTAAGGTCGCTGGATTATCAAACTGCTAAATCTCAATTAACCGTAACAAAACAATTTTTTCCCGTGTCTGGATTTTTTTCTTAAAAACTTCCAGTAAATGTATTCATTTAAATAACATTTCAATGGGATGAATGTATTAGATCAAGGTCATAACATAATTTATACTTTTTGAGTGGGTTAAAGTAACAAATGTACAGCTTCACTTTAAAAATTAATTGCTGGTGGGCTGGCGGAACCAAGCCGGCAGCTTGCTTGCTTGTTTGCTTTGTTCTGCTAAGTCATGTGCCGGCACAACATCGAAACACACGAGGCAGGAGGAAGAGCAAATTGTGCCTGCTCAGTGGTGATACAGAAACGGCGAGTTTGGCGTCGCCTGTTTGATGAAACCGAAGCATTGTTTACAAAAGCAAAACTAAAACTACTCTTTCAATATTTTCACACTAGTATCCATCGGATACAGATCCTGACTTGATATCGATATTATTGATATTTGTAGCAATCCGCCCACCACTACTTTTTGTGTCATTTCTAACCCGTAGACACCCACTCCACATATACAATTTGCTTCAACATAAAATTTGGCCTGGGTATGAATCAATATGGGCTTAACTGTATATGTGCTTGTGTCACAAACCTGTCCAAGTTGTAGAGGGTATGAGAGTTTCTGACGATAGTCTCCACCCCAAACTCTTGGGCCATCTTGATAATGGCGCTGTCCTTCTCCTTCCCATACGGCTCTGGGTCGTACTCGAACGTTAACCTTGTCATTTTCCATTCCTGTAGAGAGAGAAGGATTTTTTTTTATTATTTGTGTAATTCACATTAAAACGTATAAGAATAATGGGGGGGAAATGAGGTGATGTAGCTACAGCTTTTGACAGATGAGAAAAAATATATAATATTGATTGAAAGCATTCATTCTAACTATGAAGGTTGGACAAATGAGATATAGTACTCACAGTGTAGAATGGAATATGACTGTAAATGCGTGTTAATGTTGTTAATGTTTCTGTTTCTATCAAAGATTGTACCTGAGCATGTCGTTTCCATTATCATGCCATGTGAAAGTATCATATTTAATATAGACTCAATAAAAAGGAACAGATAATTTTGGTACGGACACATTTTTTGTTGGCCAAGTTATCTGACGTAAAAATAAATAAATAAAAGTGACATGGCCTTGTAGGGGCGGCACGGTGGCCAACTGGTTAGAGCGTCAGCCTCACAGTTCTGAGGACCCGGGTTCAATCCCCAGCCCCGCCTGTGTGGAGTTTGCATGTTCTCCCCGTGCCTGCGTGGGTTTTCTCCGGGCACTGCAGTTTCCTCCCACATCCCCAAAAAAACATGCATTAATTGGAGACTCTAAATTGCCCGTAGGCATGACTGTGTGTGCAAATGGTAGTTTGTTTCTGTGTGCCCTGCGATTGGCTGGCAACCAGTTCAGGGTGTACCCTGCCTCCTGCCCGATGACAGCTGGGATAGGCTCCAGCACGCCCGCGACCCTAGTGAGGAGAAGCGGCAAAGAAAATGGATGGATGGCCTTGTAGGACATGCAGTACTAACCTTGTGCCAGCAGCAATGCCTCGCAGCTCTGGTTGACTATATTACCAAAATAATGTATCTATTCTTACATTACAAAACAAAATCCATGTCATCACAGTGTGATCGTACGGTTGTTTTACAAACCCAATTCCAATGAAGTTGGGACATTGTGTTAAACATAAATAAAAACAGAATACAATGATTTGCAAATCATGTTCAGCCTATATTTAATTGAAGACACTACAAAGACAAGATATTTAATGTTCAAACTGATAAACTTGATTGTTTTTCGCAAATAATCATTAACTTAGATTTTTATGGCTGCAACTCGTTCCAAAAAAGCTGTGACAGGTAGCAAAAAGACTGAGAAAGTTGAGGAATGCTCAAACACCTGTTTGGAACATGCCACAGGTGAACAGGCTAATTGGGAACAGGTGGGTGCCATGATTGGGTATAAAAGGAGCTTCCCTGAATTGCTCAGTCACTCACAAGCAAAGATGGGGCGAGGTTCACCTCTTTGTGAACAAGTGTGTGTGTGAGAAAATAGGACAAAGGACAATGTTGTTGTTTAAGGACAATGTTCCTCAACGTACAATTGCAAGGAATTTAGGGATTTCATCATCTACGGTCCATAATATCATCAAATGGTTCAGAGAATCTGGAGAAATCATTGCATATAAGCAGCAAGGCCATAAACCAACATTGAATGCCCATGACCTTCAATTCCTCAGGCGGCACTGCGCCAAAAACCGACATCAATGTGTAAAGGATATCACCACATAGGCTCAGGAGTACTTCAGAAAACCAATGTCAGTAAATACAGTTCGGCGCTACATCCGTAAGTGCAAATTAAAACTCTACTATGCAAAGCAAAAGCCATTTATCAACAACACCCAGAAACACGGCCGGCTTCTCTGGGCCCGAGCTCATCTAAGATGGACTGATGCAAAGTGGAAAAGTGTTCTGTGGTCCGACGAGTCCACATTTCAAATTGTTTTTGGAAATTGTGGACGTCGTGTCCTCCAGGCCAAAGAGGAAGAGAACCATCCGGACTGTTATGGATGCAAAGTTCAAAAGCCAGCATATGTGATGGTATGGGGCTGTGTTAGTGCCAATGGCATGGGTAACTTACACATCTGTGAAGGCACCATTAATGCTGAAAGGTACATACAGCTTTTGGAGAAACATATGCTGCCATCCAAGCAACGTATTTTTCATGGACGCCCCTGCTTATTTCAAGACAATGCCAAACCGACATTTTGCACGTGTTACAGCAGCGTGACTTTGTAGTAAAAGAGTGCGGGTACTTGACTGGCCTGCCTGCAATCCAGACCTGTCTCCCATTGAAAATGTGTGGCGCATTACGAAGCGTAAAATACGGCAACGGAGAACCCGGACTGTTGAACAGCTGAAGCTGTACTTCAAGCAAGAATGAGAAAGAATTCCACCTATAAAGCTTCAACAATTAGTGTCCTCAGTTCCCAAATGTTTATTGAATGTGATGTAACACAGTGGTAAACATGACCCTGTCCCAGCTTTTTTGGAATGTGTTGCAGCCATACAATTCTAAGTTAATTATTATTTGCTAAAAATAATCAAGTTTATCAGTTTGAACATTAAATATCTTGTCTTTTTTGTGTATTCAATTAAATATAGGTTGAACATGATTTGCAAATCATTGTATTGTTTTTATTTGTTTAACACAACGTCCCAACTTCATTGGAATTGGGTTTGTAACTGAAGCATCCTGATAGAAATAATTCTCCTAGTAATCCACTTTTACAATTATGTACTGTATTACAAAAGAACACACCCTCATTTACGCAGTGTCTCTGAATGTTCCTCGCGCACTCACGCAGTTGCCGCATGCCGGGCTAGTTTCATTCTAAAGAGCGAAATGCAGTAGGGCTGCATGATGTTTTGTTTGAGCATTGTCATCGCGATGTACATGTGCGCAACAGTCACATCGCAGTCTACTGCGATGTTGATGTACTCTAATACTGTGGAACCCCAATAAACTTGACCCGATAACAGATTTTGGATAAAACGGACCGTCGGTACTGAACAATGTGTCCAAATATAGTTTCCATTTGTCAATTAATATGCCATTGACAAAGTCTGTTAGTTCCAAAATTGTCCCCTGTTGTTTACTAGCGTTATGGCGCAATGCAGGCAGAGAATGGGACTGACGTAAACTATATTGCCAAAAGTATTCACTCACTTGCCTTGACTCACATATGATATCATGTGATATCCCTTTCTAAATCTATATGGTTTAATATGATGTCGGTCTACCCTTTGCAGATGTAACACCTTAAACTCTTGTGGGAAGGGTTTCAACAACATTTAGAAGTGATGATACTGCATTATTTTATTTTTGAGGTCACAGACTGATGGATTGGATGAGAGCCCTGCACAATCCCGACCTCAAACCTATGGAACAATTTTGAATTAATTAGAGCGAAGACGGAGAGTCATGTCTTCAACATCAGTGTGTAACCTTATAAATTCCCATCGACCCTCCTAAACCATGTGGAAAGCCTCGCCAGAAGACTAAGATGTTATAATTGACCGGATTAAGAAAAAGATGTCACTTAAATTCATATCTGAGTCAAGGCAGGTGAGTGAATACTTTTGGCAATATTTCCGGGTCACAGATATACAAAGAAAATATATCCAATTCCAAAAGACATGCCTCCCGTGCCTAACATGTTGAATTTGGGGCATTGACATGGAATGGAATGGACGATGTATCGGTCTGTCGTGGTGAAGAGGGAGCGAAGCTGAGCAAAGCTCTCAATTTACTGGTGGATCTACGCTGCTACCCACACCTATGGTCACGACCCACAGCTCGTGACCAGATCATGGATACAAGTGGCCGAAAGTAGTTTCCTCCACAGGGTGCCCAGGCACTCCCTTAAAGATAAGGTGAGAAGTTCGGCCATCCGGGAGGGCTCAGAGTCATTTTGACTGCTCGGACATTATTTGTATATAATTTGGATTTTCATTAAAAAGATCTAAGAATAAATTGGTGGAATAGGTAAAAACACATCAGGACACTAAATAAACTATAATGATGGAGTTTTTTATTTATTTAATTGACGCAACATAACTTTTCTGCAATTACACATGCAAAGTTGCAAACTCGAACTGCATACATTTTCTCTGTGGGGGGAAAAAAGTATCCTGCTTTCAAAGTAGGTTGGCGTCATCATTAGACCTTGACAATGAAAATTATTAAATTATATGAACATTCAAAATGCTGTGATGGCTGCCAGCCAGCTGAAGACACTCTGCTGTTACGATGGCAAGTTGTTTTGCGTATGGCTCACAATCACTCACTGTCAACGCAGGTAACCTGTACCTTCCATGTGCAGCTCCCACACCTACTACCTTGTGGCATTTGACACAAGTATCCTTTGCTTTGTTTTTCTTACACTTTCTTCGCACTTGGCACTGCCTTCTCCTCTCCATCTTCTGCTGCTCCAACTAGGACTCCCGCACCATCATTTGTCTGGCTTTTGCTCTCATGTGTCCTGAGCGAAGTTCATTTGCGAGTCGCATTATGAAGTTTCTCCGTGACATCATCTCATTGGTGCATTTCGGGAACAGCTGACCAAAAGCTGGCCAAGTCCAGGCCTTTTCCACCATGTGCACACCATGAATGTAGATGAGAGCAATGAAGGCCTTTAGCTTATCGACAGTCATATCCCATGAACTTTCCTCTCTGACTCTGTGTGCCTCAGCAACAGTGCAGGCCCTGATGTGTTTCAGCATAGCATCATCAACCAAACACAGAAAAGAGGTGAGGGCATCTTCAGTGTTGCGTTTGGCATGTGCTGTGGGGCCTGCAGCTTCTTGTAAAGTCATTGTGACTGACGCCTTCCGCTGTTTTCACCTAACTGTATTACAGTCAACACTGTGCCATCTTTTGTGGTTTCCTGCCTCTGTGCTGAAGGTTGTGGGACAGCTCCTTCACCCAATGGCTGACTAAGTGCTGTTGTGGTTGACACAGTAGGTGTCGCTGAAATTTCAGGATGTTCCACTGTCACCAAAACATTATGGCCTAATTATTTTTATTTCATGGAATATTCATCTTAGCAAGCCTTTTCCAATTTCATCAGAAAAATCAGGCTGTTTTGTACATTATTTTGAGCAATGCCTAAATAAAGGCTCAGAAGCTCACAAGATTACATAAAACTAGCACAGGCTTACATTACAGAAATATGCTTTATAGAAAAAAATAGCCTAATTATAATGATGATAATAAGTTGTCAGATTCTTCCTCATCAAGTCTCTGAAGTAAGGCCAAAGCCTCCATAGCTGTCATTTTTCTTTTATTTATAATTTTTGTCTCTCTTGGGTTGAGAGTGAAGCTACTGTATAGCTAGCCTTTAGCATCAGAGAGCATGAAAAACAAACAAACAGAGCAGGAGAAAGAGCGGGAAAATGTAAGTGAAAGAAATATGACACCCCCTGTAAAAAGCATGCAGACAATTTAACTGCTATGGTCATTCGAGGTAGTAATACACACATTTAGGAAAAGTAAGGGTCCTATTGGTACATTGGTTGTTGTTTTTTTTAAACCAAGTTATGACGTTGCAAAATTTGAATGCAGTCAAAAAGACTGCCTTGGTAGTTCAAGTAAGGACAAAAGTCCTGTTATTTTTTTAATTCCTCATTTAAAAAAAAAAAAAAAAAAAACACCATTAAAGCAACAAATATTTCCTCATGTTTTTGAGATTCTAGGGTGAAAGCTACAGTTGCCAGAATTTTGAGGGTAATAACCCATCATCAACATCCATCCATCAATCCATTTTCTGAGCCGCTTCTCCTCACTAGGGTCGCGGGAGTGTTGTAGCCTATCCCAGCTATCATCCGGCAGGAGGCGGTGTACACCCTGAACTGGTTGACAGCCAATCGCAGGGCACATACAAACAAACAAACAACCATTTGCACTCCCATTCACACCTACGGGCAATTTAGAGTTGTCATTTAACCTACCATGCATGTTTTTGGGATGTGGGAGGAAACCGGAGTGCCCGGAGAAAACCCACGCAGGCACGGGGAGAACATGCAAACTCCACACAGGCGGGGCCGGGATTGAACCCCGGTCCTCGGAACTGTGAGGCAGACGCTCTAACCAGTCGCCCACCATGCCGCCAAAAAATAGATCAATAAATTAAAAAAAAGGAAAAATAACTAAAAATCGCAATGTCATTTTTTTTTTTTTTTTTTTTAAATATCATGCAGCCCTACAAGCAGTTGTACAATCTTTTAATCTTTCGAGCATGTCCAAAGAGGTCCCTCTGCTGGTCACTTTTAATGTTACTGTTAATTCACTGTACATTACAGTACACCAACATAGCAGCAGACACTGAGATGTGACTGTTGCACACATGTACAAGGCGATGACGATGCTCAAAGGAAATATCATACAGCCCTAGTTAGCACAATATCTTCTGGTTTACAACAAATGACAAAGATGTTAGGGTTGGATGGATAGGACTCTACCACCCCCCCCCCCAAAAAAAGAGAGAATAAAATACTCCAAAATTTAGTATAAAGTTCAATGGAATTTCTTTGTCAGTTTGTGGAATCTAACTTACTACCAAAAAAATAAAAAATAAAAATAAAAAAAAAAAAACCCTAACACGTTGCGATCAAAACAACAGCGCTCACACTTGCTTTCCATTATGGTGGCAGTAACTCAATGTATTTTTGAACTAACTTGAAATGCATAAAGACATTGCCAGTGGGTAATTTGAGGGTATCAACATACTACCCAAAAAACTAACTAACAAATTGTGATCAAAACAATTGCACTCACACTCTTGCTTTTGGGTTTGGTGGTAGTAATTCATAATTTATTTTTGTACAAATATGAAATGTAAAGAAATTGTCAGTGGATAATTTTGGGATATCAACGCATACTTAAGAGTAAATATTTGGATGAATAACACTTCAAAGCCATAAAAATTGACAATGAAATGAATATCATTATGTATGGCAGAAACTGAGCATGCTTTCTTTTGCCGCACAATGAGGTACTGTATTATTATGCCACTGCCACAAACAAATTCATTGCATGCCATATTATGGTACCATGGTAAGCACAATGCTGACATGAGTACAGAACAGACCTTAAAAAGTCTTGGAAAAACCTCCGCTGGCTGCCCTCTTACAACAAACAATCTGGAGTTGAGCTTCTTCAGACTGCAATCCAAGTCCTGCAGCGCCTCCAACAAAAACCTTCAGGCACAAAAAGCCATTAGACAGGAATTGAATAAAACTCAAACCCAATCATGTCAGCTGAACTGAGACGTGATGGTAATATAACACGGCATAATAACATATTTTTACAAAATGATAGTTGCTTCAGTTGTGCCGAATTAATTTATGTGAATCTGACAACAATAAAAGGGAGTGAAATGCAAATCTTTAAAAAACAAAACACATTTACTGCGGTATTTTACATCATTAAGAAGGCACAATTAAAATAATTGCAGCAAAGTTTAATGTTTAATTTACGGTGCATGTAATTTTTATTTCATTAGGTCACACATTAATTACGCCGAGGAGGCTGGCAATAAACGGTTACTAAGCGCGTCGACGCAATTCATTACATAAATCTAAAATGACATCATTTACACCAAATTCCAACCTCCACTACACGTTGTCTGCTTTATATAACACAGTCACCGTAAACTATTCACGTAAAATGTGATTACCACAACAACAACAAAAAAGTGCCAGTGAGACTTGTTCGATCAGTAATTTAAGACATCAGTGGAAAGAATATCTGTCAATATCTAGCCCCATTCTGAATTAGCATTAGCTACCTGACGTCAGGGGGGGAGGCCCGAGCCTCAAAGCCACACGTCCCATATCCAAACCAAAACGCGGTGAAGCATACAAACTCCGGTGTGATACTTGACATGAATATATGCGTTGTAATCAACGAATACATAGCAAACCTCCATCGGTTGATTCCCACGTTGGCGGCGCCAGCAAACCACGGGTCCAGGATATAAACACAACGTACTGTATCAGCTTCATTGAGGGCCTCCTGTAACGCCGGATTATCGTGTAAACGAAGACATTTGCGAAACCAGTGCACTGAATTCACCACCATGATTCCTTCTCATTCTATCATAAGAGTAAATCAAGACGGTTCAGTCGAGAAGTAACCGTAAAACTAAATCAGTCAATAACGAAGATGACTGGTCTAAATCGGTCCCAGATGACGAGTCCTCGAAAGTTTACTCGCTTGTCAAGAGTTGACTGTCACCAGAGGCGACGCAGCAGCACAACGCAGGAGGAGGAGCCCGATTTCTGTCGGCTTCGTTGGTTGGCTGGCAGGATCGTGCACGTCCATGTCAACACTGGATTGGTTCGTTGCGAGACATTGAGACATTGGCTAACTGTCGGGGAAAGCAGTATCATATCGTATTTCGAAATATCAAAATATTCACGCGAAAGTGCACACTGTAAACTACGGAAGTACGGAAGCGTATTGCATTCAATTGGATAAAAAAAACCTCCTGTTTTCCTGAGTAACTTTTTTGAGGGCTTTGTTTTTCTGACTATTTTTTTCTGTTTTTGTGACAAATTTTTTTTCCACCTGTTTGTCTGAGTTATCGGGACACATCGAACTCACGCGAACTCTTTGCGGAATCCGTAGTAAGGAACATGACCGGCTTATTCAATTTGATCAAGTTTTATTTTGATATGGGTTTAAGACACTGGGAGATACTCCTGTCTTTGAGTCACATAGATGGTATTGTTATTAGTTTGTCGACATTACGCAGGCACCTGCGGACTTTGCGTTTGTTCAGGAGGAAAGCCCATTCAGATTTGCTAGATACAGCAATGTTTGTCCAGAATCAGTTGGACAGATATGGTAAACAGAAAAAAATAGTCAGAAAAACAGAAAAAAAAGTCAGAAAAACAAAGTCCTCAAAAAAATTACTCAGAAAAACAGGAGGTTTTTTTTATCCAATCGAATGCAATACGCGTACATAAATAATACATTTATAGAGAGCAAAGTAACGTAGTTACGATAAAGTTTAGCCAAAGGGGGAAAAAAACAAAACGTTTTCTTTCTCTCCTCGTCCGGGTCACAGTTGATTCCGACCAGCTGTTTCTAGTTAGCAATCAAGTAGTGTGAGGCCATACCCCTTAAAAGAGGCTCCCGGGGCTTGGCATGCTATTGCAGACAGGCTCCTGCGCAAGTTACTTGGTGGGCTCCTCGCAGGTATGCAAACGTCTTTGTTGGGTCTTGGTTTACTTTGCCTTAAAATGCTATTGTTTTCAATCTGGCTCTAAATACTGTTTGCAGTCATATCCTGACATCATCACGCCTCCTCCAACATCATGATGCAAGTGATTTTTTTTTTTTTCTCGTGACTTTTTTTAATTTATTTTTATTTTTTTTATTTTGTTTATTTTTTTAAGAAGGAAATTCTTGCATGTAGCTAATTTTTTTTAATCTATATGTATCTCAACAGGATGTGGATTTCACGTCTGCTGATTGGAAGCATAATCTGTAATCTTTTGCAACCTGGTAAATTCTACCCTTTCTTTACATCAAAGGCAAAGTCACGTTGTGTCTCTCTTAATGATAGTGCGTTTCGTTTTAGATTATGGCTCTGATGCTGCTCCTCCTCCGGTAGCTGACTCTGGATATTGGACAAGACGCTACTTTAATCCATCCCAGTCACATGTTCCTCTAAGGGGCAATTTGAATGCGGAGCCTGCCAGTGATGATACCCAAAATGTGGCTCAGGAATATGAGCTTCATAGTCCTAGTTTTGGGGAGGTTCCTTATTTGGGCCGTGACTATGAGGCTGGTGGATACGATGGTGTGTTCCCAGACACGACTGTATTTGTGCCACCTCATTCGGATGAACAGTGGCGTAGTGCTACTGGCTATGGTGACAGAGATGAGCTGTACAAGCCAGTCTTTAGTCATTCGTCACCTCTGGAGCCAGTCTATACCTTTGACTCTGGCTCAAGATACAAACGAGGAAGAGTTGTGTTTGCTCAAACGCGTTACATCCCTGGGGAGCCCCGTTATCCCTTTTGGCCAGTCTACAGGCGTTTTGGCAGAACTAATTGGAGGAGACCTGCTAAAACGGCAAGCTATTGAAAAGAGGCTGCCGGTAAGACTTTAAACAACTTGTCCAATGTGATGCTGTCAGTGTGAATTTATTTTTTTCTTTCCCCGCTCTCTTCAGGTCTGGCATTCAGCGGACTGACTGCAGCTTCTGTTCCTTGGTGTACCAGTAAAAGACTAAATTAATAAATAAAAAAAGTGTATATATAAAAGCGAAACTTGACTGTTTCTTTCTCTTCCACACTGCGTTCTTCAAATGGACTCAATGCTTTAGTGACATAATGGAACCTTTGACCTAATGGCTGTTAAGAGTGTGAACTGAGCAGTACCTTTTTCCCCCTGCTTGTGCTCCTTGTTTTGTGAGCACCTGCACATTAAAAACTAGACTGTCTTTAATGCTCGTGTACACTGACCAGGACATGCATCCAAAGGTCTGTTATGCTACCAACATTGTCGTTTTGACAAGCGGCACTGTTGCCACAGCAGGGCAGAAATGCAAGAAGCTAGGGGCTGACTCTTTATGTTGTGCAGTCTTTTTTCCTTATCATTTTGTGGTGGATGAAGGGATGCTTTGAAGAAAACTCATTTGATTTTCAAGACTGCAATGCTAGTAAGGGTGTATTAAGGTGACTTTACTTCTCAAGGGACAGAAGTTGTGAAATGACTTCAATTGCATGTTCCTTGATCCTGTTTGTACTTTTTTTAAACTATACTTTATTCATCCTGAAACTAAACCGGTTATATTTGGTCATTGTTATGGGTCATTTGTCCTTGTATAACATTTGAACTGGGTGTCAAATTCTACACTAGATGTACCTGTGTCTATTCCGTGTATACTTTATTTGGAACGGTGTGTTATGCAGGAGTGTTGTGTCTGCTAATGTATTCAATGTCAAGCTGGGGTGTAGCTATCATTTCAGAAGTGGAGGGGGTAAATTATTTAGTAAGATTTCATGAACAAGTGATCATCCTCTTGCATTCAAACTGCTCCTCTCCAGAGTGTCCAAAGGACTGTGTGTGTGTGATATATATATATATATATATATATATATATATATATATACATATACACACCATGAATTTATGGGTCCAGTAGAAATTCTGACAAGGCCACCACAATTTGGCTTATGGTCGACCTGCGGGGCCACCACTCAAAAAAGGCTTAACGTCAGACTCTGTAAATGTGCAGAAACCTTTTTTGCCAAATTCAATTTGTTTAAAAATGTTGTAAACAGAACTGCAATGATTACTGCGATTGGTTTGTGTTCACCATTAGTCCATTTTCAGATAAAAGTAAAATTACTTTTGATCTAAGTAGTGACACTATGTCACATTGCAATGCCGATAGCAGATGCTGTCCACTGTACTAATAAGGAATGGTTTATTTAAAATTTTAACATTATTGAACTACAGACATTCTGGTAACAGGCAACTCTGCAGTAACCGTTTCCATAGTGTATTGGTTATGTTCGCTTCAGATGCGAAAGCTACCCGGTTTGAAACTGGGTGGTAAACCAGGCCTGTGGGCTGTTTTTTTTTCTTTTTCTTTCTTTTCTTCCCCTAAAGAAAAATTACTCCACCAAAAGCTGAAACTGACAAAAAGACAAAAAAAAAAAAGAAAAAAAACCCCTCCCCGTCGGGGAATCGAACCCCGGTCTTCCGCGTGACAGGCGGAGATACTGTCCACTATACTAACGAGGAACACATACAAAACTGTAATTCCACAGCAGTCAAAGCTTTGAAATGACTGCGTTGTCACGTATTTTAAACTAGGAAAGGCAGGGAGATGATTGCATGCGCGATTATTTTTGAGACAAACGTATAACGCAGAATAGATTCACACGTGTAGGAAGGCCCTCCCTCCATCCGCTCGGCGGCAGTGTTGCTTTCTCCGTTGATGACATGACTCCAAGTCATTTTTATAGGAATCCGAATCCAACAGTCTATGGTCCGACCCATCTGAATTCCCCAATAAATTGAACAAAGTGGACAACCAACAGCCCCGTCATTAGTAAGTAAAATATAAGGAAATCACCTTCATCTCTCAGCAAGCTACAACAAACAGCTCATTATTACAGAGATTGCGGAGACAGCAACACTGCCGCCTAGCGGATGGAGTGAGGACCTTCCCACGCGTGTGTTTTTTTTTTCTTTTTTTCCCCTCAACTTGAAACTGCGCTACTTTTGTGACTTTGTCTCAAAAACAAATGCACGTGCCCGCTGATCCACAAACGCACCTTCAACAATTCACAAGCAAAATGTAATTTTGATTCTAACGTTCACCTCACATGTGAAAAGTCCCCGGGTGGAAACAAGGCCAGTGGGTTATTTAATGGGTTATTTATTTATTTATTAATTTTTTTGCCATTATTTTTGTGTGAACGCCTGTCTATGGCCTTTCAACACAAAAATGTTATTTAACGCTGAAAAAAAAAAACACGGTTTACATCCCGATTTAACATGTTGTTATACGCATTTCCGAGCAGCTCTTGAACATATCACCAATTGCGCGTACAAAAGGAGGTTGCCAATGTACACAGTGACTGGTCGTGGCAGCAGAGCTGTTCTAATCTTTCACAAACAAGTCATGTAGAGCCGTTGATAAGGTAGACAATTGAAGACAAATTGGTGTAAATGTTAAGGGACCACGTGGATTGTGGGGTAAGTAGGTCATGAGGGTGAAGCTTACGCATGTCAAATAGAACATAAACTAATATGAAATCAGGTACATTATTCTCATGATCAAGTTTGACATCTGGATAAGCAAATGACATGCACCTTTGCTGGAAACCTCAACACCTGGTGTCCTCAAAGGGAAGTGTCATTTAGTTTGATCTGGTCAATCGCCTGAAAAACTACTGTTTTTGAAACAGTCCATAGAATTGGAGTCTTGCATTTTGGGTCCTGTCCCTTGTTCCGTTCATGACAGAACGAACTGGCCAAAACATGGACCCAGCAGACTCAGATCTGGTGCGTAAAGCCCTTCAAGCACAAGGTAAACGCATCTTGAAGCAGGATGAGCAGCTTGCTGCCCTCCACCTTCATCTAAAGGAAATGTCGGAGCATCAGGACGCTACGATGAGACAGGTGGCCTCACAGTTTGAAGTTCTAATGAATATGGTTCAAAAGAGGGAATCAGCTGGCACAGTACCCGATGCCGCCACAGTACCACCATTTCCATGTGAACCAGTTACCATCCCGCCACCTGTCATCTCTGCTGCAGTCTGCCCACAGCTCGACTAGAGAGGTTCTATTGAGATTCCGGGAACATTAAGCTGTTCATCACCCTGCCGGCAGCTGTGGACCAATGGTTAAGATCATCACCTACCACCGTGAGGGACCTAGGTTCAAGGCCCTGACTGGACCATCTGCCAACATCCCCTGGACTCATGGCTGTGGTGTCCTTGAACAAGACACTGATACCCTGAAATGCTCCCCGGGTGCTTCAGCCCCCTCCTCCAGTGTGTTCTACTAACATGTGTATGTGTTCATTGTGATGGGTAAAATTAAGAGAACACATTTTGTGTGCATGCATGCATGTTCATGATAATAAAAAAAAAAAGGTCATTCTCCCCTTTGAGCTGCAGGCAGCTACCTTCCCCACGGAGCGGGCAAAGATAACTTTTGTCATTTCCCACTCGACTGGTCGTGCGGATGCGTGGGCTACTGCTGAATGGAGCCGCAATTCTGCAGCGTGTCATTCTTGGGCTTCTTTTGTAAAGACTGGAGCAAGTTTTTCAGTATTCCACACCAGATCGTGAGGCAGCTCGCTCCCTTGTCACCTTACAACAAGGCAAGTGCAGGGTGTCAGATTAAAGCTTCCTAAAGCAGACATGCCCAAAGGCCGGCCCCCGGGCCAAATCTGGCCCGTGTTCATATTTCCACTGGTCCGAAGCCTCTGTAAATAAAACCAATAATATGTGGCCCAGCAGTACAAAATACACGCGCAATTTTATATTTCACCACAGAATGGCAGTAAACTTGTGGCTGAACTCTCGCGGGGCCGTTTTGCGCATGATCTGTTTTTTGCCCATTTCTGAAATGGCAACTAGAAGTAAGAAAAGGAAAGTTGATAGCGAGGGCCGACGTTTCCAGGACAAATGGAAGTCTGAATATTTTTTCACTGAGTTTAGAAACATCTGCGTCTGGGTAATTTGCCAAGACGGCACATGCTACCAGACGGAACATGCTAATTACGACAAGCTAACTGGGAACGAACGCAGTGAAGAATTGAAGCAACTGGAAGCTGGTTTAGCGGCACAGCAACACTTTTTCACAAGAGCCAGTGAGTCGAATGAAAATGCAACAAAGGCAAGCTATGAGGTGGCAACGCTGATTGCCAAGCACTGCAAACCTTTTACTGAGGGTGAATTTATTAAAGACTGTGTGATGAAAATGGTGGAGAACATTTGTCCTGAGAAAAAGCAACAGTTCGCCAATGTTTGCCTGGCTCGTAGCACTGTGTCACGAAGGATCGAAGAAGTTTCTTCTGATATTAAGAGACAGTTGGACGCAAAAGGAGTGGAGTTTGAATTTTTTTCGTTAGCCTGTGACGAAAGCACGGATGCATCCGACAGCGCTCAGTTACTGATTTTTTTTAGAGGAGTGGAAAGTTAAATGAACGTGCATGAAGAGCTACTGGACCTCCAGAGCCTTAAGGACCAAACGAGGGAAAGATTTATTTTCTTCTGTTTGTTCCGCCGTAGATTACATAAAATTACAGTGGAATAAAATCACGGGGATTATTACGGCTGGCGCACCTGCCATGGTTGGCGAGCACAGTGGATTATCAACCCTAGTGTGTAACAAAGTAAGCGAAGAAGGAGGTAAAGCTATAAAACTGCATTGTATTATTCACCAACAAGTTATATGTGCCAAACATCTGAAATATGATCACGTTATGAAACCGGTGATGAAGGCTATTAATTATATTCGCTCCAAAGCCCTGTGCCACCGCCAGTTTCAACAATTTCTACTGGATATTCACGCTGAATACGGAGATGTTGTGTATCACACTGATGTAAGACGGCTCAGTCGGGGGTCTGCACTGCAGCGTTTCGACTCACTCAAAGAGGAAATTGGACAATTCTTGGCAAAAAAGGGACAACCGATGCCAGAACTAACCGATCCTGTTTGGCTGTCTGATTTTAGATTTTTAGTTGACATAACCCGACATTTTATCACCCTGAACACGAGCCTTCAGGAGCAAAATGCATTGATAAGCCAACTGTATTCACATATTAAAGCCTTTCGGACCAAGCTGCTACTTTTCATAACCCACCTGTCACAAACGCAGCCCAATACCACACATTTCCAATCTCTGCAAGAAATAATGACGTGTTTTCCAGCGCACAATATTAGTGCGCAAATGAGGAGGTATGCCGCAAACATCTAATCTCTGACTGAGGAGTTTCAACGTTTCAGGGATTTTGCAACTATTGAAAAGGAGATCACGCTTTTTTCTTCTCCTGTTTCCTTGGATCTCAGTGACGTTCCAGCCCACCTGCAGTTGGAGCTCATTGAGCTGCAGTGTGACACGGAGTGTCGCAGCCGGTACCAACAACTCCCTCTTGTCAACTTTTACCAGCAGCTGGATAAAGACAGGTTCCAAGAGATTCGTACATTTGCTAAGAAAATGTTGAGCTTGTTTGGCTCGACATACTTGTGTGAGAAGACATTCTCAGTCATGAACATGAATAAGAACCGCGTGAGGACAAGACTAAGTGACTCCCACCTGCGTGACATCTTGCGCATTAAAACCACCGCTTTTGAGCCAGACCTGCCCCATTTACTGCAGTCGAGATCTCAGTATCACCCTTCACATTAATGCAAACATGTTGTTTGTTGATTCTGATGAATAAAGTTTGAGTTTGAGTCAAATTTCATAAAATACTTTATTTGGCATTTCATTAATTTTATTTTAACCTTCATTTATCCAGGTCAGGCAGTTATCAGATCTACCTAGCAGCAGACAGCATAGTAAAACAAAGTAAAATAAAAATAAATCCAAAAATCATTCCCCTCGTCGGTAGCATGTAAAATTAATGCTGGCCCGCATGACAATTTTTTTACGTCAATGTGGCCACTGAGCCAAAAAGTTTGGGCACCCCTGTCCTAAAGTGACACTATGCTCTCCAGTTGAAGAGATTCATACGTCTGTATTTATTGACTCTGGTTCTGACGCAAATTTACTCAACTCTCTCCTCGTTAGGCGAATGCACCTCTGAACCTTTTGAGTAAAACGCCAACGCAACGCTTATGCTGCAGACGGCACAGTTTTATGGGCAAGATCACTCACCGCACACAAACTCTCACATTGACATTTCCTGACTCTCACTCAGAACGCATTAGTTTTCATGTTTTTGACGCTATAAATTATGACCTTATTTTAGGGAACCCTTGGTTGAAATTACATATCCCCTACATTGACTGGTCCTCTGGGCATGTTATATCATGGGGCAGCAATTGCGCCCAGAACTGTTTCAAGCCTCCATGTAATGTTAAGGGATATGTTTCAAATGAAATTCCACAGATCCCATCTGAGGATACTGACTTGTCTCAAGTGCCCTCCTGTTACCATGACATAAAAGGTTTTTTTCCAAGACCAAAGCCAAATCCCTTCCATCCCACAGACCCTATGACTGTGCACTTGACTTGCTGCCTGGAACCACACCTCCATGGGGGAGGTTGTTCTATCTTTCAGGGCCGGAACACAAGGCTATGAAGGAGTATGTGGAGGAATCACTGGCAGCCGGGATCATTCGCCCATCTTCATCCCCTGTGGGAGCGGGCTTTTTCTTTGTGGACAAGAAGGACAAGACCCTGCGACCCTGTATCGATTACCGGGGTCTCAATGAAATAACTGTGAAAAACGGGTACTGTCTTCCTCTCATCTCCACTGCCTTTGAGTTCCTGGATGGAGCCAAGGTTTTCACCAAACTAGACTTAAGAAATGCGTATCACCTCGTCAGGATAAGGGAGGGGGAAGAATGGAAAACAGCATTCAACACACCCACGGGACCTTATCAGTATTTGGTAATGCCTTTTGGACTAACTAACGCTCCAGCTGTTTTCCAAAACTTTGTCAATGATGTCTTGTGTGACATGTTGAATGTGTAGGTTTTTGTATATTTGGACGATATTCTCCCCAAACGAGGAGACTCACATTATTCATGTTCGTTGTGGAAGCTGATGCGTCTGATACTGGAATAGGAGCAGTGCTCTCCCAGAAATGCCTCAAGGATGGTAAGTTACATTCGTGTGCTTATCGCTCTAAGAAACGTACTCCAGCCGAGAGAAATTATGACATAGGTGACTGTGAACTGCTGGCTGTCCAGGTGGCTTTGGTGGCATTAGCTAGAAGGGGCTCAGACCCCATTTTTGGTATGGACAGACACAAGAACCTTGAGTATCTTAAGTCTGCTAGAAGATTAAAGGCTAGGCAGGCTAGATGGGCTCTATTCTTCACCAGATTTAATTAAATTTTATCCTACAGACCTGGTACTAGATGGTAAACCAGATGCTCTATCGCATATTTTCTGTCAGGAAAGATCTGTGTCTGACCCTAAAACTGTTTAATTTCTGTTTTTGTTTGGGAAATAGAAACTGTGGTCAAAGAGGCTCTGAATAATAGCCTTAGCCCTGCAGATTGCCCTGAAAACAGGCTTTATGTGGGCCCTTCCTTAAGGGGAAGGGTTATCCACAGGGCTCACACTAACAGGACTGTATGTTACCCAGGCATTGCCAAAACACAATCAGTCATCAAACAGCACTTTTGGTGGCCCAATGTTAGAAGCGATGTTATCATTTATGTCAATGCTTGCCAGCTATGCGTTGCGAACAAGCCTTCACGTCAACGTCTTTCTGGGGAGTTGCGACCCCTGCCAATACCACAACGTCCTTGGTCAGACATTTCCATAGACTTTGTGACTGGATTGCCACCCTCTAAAGGGAATACCACTGTTCTCACTGTTGTTGACAAGTTGTCTAAGATGGCACACTTCATTGCACTTCCTAAACTCCCCTCAGCAAAAGAAACTGCTGAGTTGATGATAAACATGTGTTCAAGTTTCATGGTTTTCCCAAGAATGTGGTATCAGATAGGGGCCCCCAATTTATTTCACAATTTTGGAAGGAGTTTTTCAGCATAGTAGGCGCAACCATCAGTTTCATCCCGAAACCAACGGAAAAATGGAGAGGCTGAACCAGGACCTGGAGACTGGGCTCTGATGTCTCGCTTCACAAGAGCCACAATCCTGGATTCAGAAGCTGGTTTGCGTCGAGTTCTCTTACAATTCTCTCCCCTCTGCATCCACTGGTCTATCACCTTTTCACATCGTGCATGGTTACCAACCATCTCTGTTTCCTGCCATAGTCCCCGAGTCCACGGTTCCATATGCACTGACCTTGGTGAGATGCTGCAGGAGGACCTGGGAGCGAGCCCGCCAAATGCTGCTACGCAAAGGATAGTCCTGCAACACTGCAGCTGACCGTAAGAGGACACCGGCCCCGAACTACAAGGTGGGTCAGCGGGTTTGGTTCTCCACCAAGCATCTTCCACTTCGGGTGGAGTCCTGGAAGCTCGCTCCCAGGTCCTTTGGGCCCTTCCCCATCACAAAAGGCCATCAACCCGGTCACCATGAAGCTTAGGCTCTCGAGGTCGATGCGGGTCAGCCTGCTCAAGCCTGCCCAGGAGTCCCCTCTGGTCCTGCCTTCCAGGCCCCCTCCTCCCCCCCGTTTTGTGGACGGGGGCCCCGTCTTCACGGTCAGGCGGCTGTTGTCGTCTCGTCGGAGGGAGAGGGGGTTGCAATATCTGGTGGACTGGGAGGGATACGGGCCTGAGGAACGTTCTTGGGTGCCTTCGAGGTTTGTCGTTGACGACTCGCTCATTCTGGACCTCCACATTGCGCAGCCTGAGGCTCCGGGGAACCGGCCGTTAAGGGGGGGGGGGGGGGGGGGGGGTTACTGTCATGAATGTGTGTGTTATTGTTGTTGTCTCACCCCTGCCTTGTACACACCTGCTCCTGAGGGCATCTTCCCCACCTGTGCCTTATTTATCCTTTTACCCCATGCATTTAATCTCGTGTCTCATTCTTTCTGGTCGCCAGTTTGTTGTACCTTGTTGTCACGTTCCAGCATTCCTTATTTCCATGTCACTGACTCTTAGTAAGCCGAGACCCTGTTTTGATTATTGACCTTGCCTTTTGCCTCACGTTTTTGGATACTGTTGCCTTTGCGAATTGCCTGTCTGTGTACTGATCCCTGCCCGTTTATTAACCTACTCTTTTTGAAAATGTCCATTGAATTCGAGTCTTGCATTTTGGGTCCTGTCCTTTCTTCCGTTCATGACAGGATCTCTTAATTTGCTTACCAAATTTTCCAGCAAGGAGGTACAAATTTGTATTGCGTGGCCACAAATTAGAATTTTGTGCCAACGTTATATTTACATAGTTTCCACAATAATTTTTTTTTCCATGTGCCCCCTTTTTACTTCAAGCACCTGCCCCTCCAAAGCTCTCTGCACGATCTGCAAGATGTCCATCGCATACAAGCTCCGTCGGGAGCCGCCATATTTACGGCGTGCGTAAACGATGACATCACCGTGCATTTACATTGAGACGAAGCATTCCTGTAAAACCGAATGAAATTCCATTTGGATTCGGCCTGTTTGTTTTGGTGGAGCATTTTTATTCCGTTTGGGCTTCTAAACCAATTACAGTATAATTGAAATAGAAGGCTTCATATGAACCAGGCTGATCTTGCAGTTCTTTTATTTGTTATTTGAGATTCAAGGGGATCCATATCACAGAGCAAAGAAAAACTATTTCGTAGACAAAACGAGGAAATTATAATAACAATACTGATTTAAAAGTAAAAAACAAAATGATACAAAAATAAGGGCGGGCCTTAGCGTTCATGATCGTTCTGCTCTGATCTGCAACTACAGGAAACATTCGGTTGAAGTTATTGCTGCCAAAGGGTCAACCAGTTATTAAATCCAAGGGTTCACTTACTTTTTCCTCCCTGTCCTGTGAATTATGTTATGCTTTAGAAAAGTATGAAAACATGCTGTATAATTGTTTGTGTGGTATTAGTTTAAGCAGACTGTTTATTCTTGTGCTTTAGAAAGTCAGATTACATTTTATGAACAATTTATGCAGAATTGTAAGACATTCCAAAGGGTTCACATACATTCCCTCCCATTTTAGTTGTGACAATAGGCACGGCGAGGGGTACTTTGGGTGAGTGGTCATGCTGTGGAGGGCACTACATCCTTGGAGTGGCTTGCTCTTCAACCATCCTGGACATGCACACCTTTGTAGTTCTGCAGTGGTGCCAAGCGGTTTTCCCTTTTTCCATCACCTTCAGCCTGTTTGTTGCTCAACATCCTTACTAAGCCATATGAAAGTCATCATTTTCCGTCGGGAATTTTTCTATCAACACATTCTATACGGTGTACGCTTGTTCAGTAGAGCAACTAATGCACACTCTTAGTGCTTTCTGCTAACAGGATGCCTGATAAACAGGGCAAAACCAGAGGAGCTGATGATGTCATGCCTTGTGATGATTGGTTGGTGACGACTTCCTTTCCTCCCCGTCTGCCTTCTTTGAAGCGTCCATCCTCATTCACCCCATCCATTTACGACATCATCCACCCACTCTTTCTCTCTCATCTCTCTCATTTTACTGCTGTCTCTCTGTCTCTCCTCTCTGCTTTGCTCCTGCCAGGAAGATGATGGTGACGATGATGATGTGACAATGAGCCTGGCCAATGATCAAGCATAAAGGGAGTGCGATGGGTGTGTCCACAGTCTAGCTTGGGGCTGATTCAGGAGTCAGAGAAGGAGGAAGGACAGAAAGAGGGAGGTAGAGGAGACGGAGAACCTATACTGGTTTAAAAAGGGGTATACGAGGAGGAGGAGGGAGGGTGGAGGCTGTCACCACTCCACGGGGGCTCAATCTGTGCTGTCATGGAGAAATATCGGCCAAAGAGGCCCACAACGCTAGCTCTAATGCCACAGCGACCACAACCTGGCACCCAGGTAGGGATTATGGATGGCCCACCCTGGTGATTTGTATGTCATTGAAATGAGCGGTGGGAATGTGTGGCTGTTTTTTGTGTTTGAGAGAGTATGGGTGGATGCTGTACTTAGAAGCACGCATCATTTGCCTATTCTTTACGTGTGTTTGTGTCCTGGGATCCTTTCTTCAGCATGATACAGCAATGGGTGTGTGTTTGTGTCTGTCTTTGCGGTCAGGTGGATGTGGGCACAGTTTCTGAAAAACATTCCAAATTTACCAGCAGTGCCCATCGAATAGGCATTGTACCTGTTTTGCGTCTGTTAGTATTTGTTAGCAAATTCACACAAATATAAATACATACCCTATCATCTCTGTAACAGATCAGCGCACAATAGATGATTGGTTTGACACTGAATATGCTGTTTTGGTATCGTCAACAGAAATATATACAGCACAGTACAGTACAAGATACATACACGCAAAGCCAGATGAATCACAATTTCATGAAAGATATATAAACAAGCTTAGCATTTCTTAGTGTTCAGTAATGGGTCGTGTTAGGAGGCCAGACCTTACAGGAGCAGTATCCCTTTAAATGAGCTGCATCCTGTTTACGGTCTCAGTTCGTATCGGAGCCGAGTCATCTCACAACAGCATCCCTTTAGCATCAAGATTCAAGTTTCTTAATAGATCATGTTCTGTCACTTCATGCAAAAACAGGAATAATAGACAGAATGACTTGTTTAGATCATGTACAAGAATGTAAAAGGCAGTGGTGGTTGTTCAATCTGTAAGGACTTGCCTTTAGACCAGTGGGCTTAAACCTGACATTATTGATTGACTTTTTTTGGTCAGTGGACACAGACTGTTATTCATGCTAACATAGATATACTTAAGTCTTGCATAAGTTGAAAAACTTTCACTTACACGTTAAGCTTGACATTTTCTTTTAGGCTACTTTTATTATTTGTCCTGCAGATATACATGGATACGCAAAAGTACATAAATGTGTAGCTGGAGTGTTATGTTTATGTTTCCTCAATTTGTACATGGTCAAATAGAGTTGTGTGTAAAAAAATATACAGATTTTGTATTGGTGGATGGAAACGATAAAAAATAAGGTCAACGGTTCAGTTGAGTGTCCCTTGACAAGAACTATAGGATGATGATGTGAGAGTAAATTCAGAAGGAGACTGTAATTTGACTTCATTACTGCAGCCCTGTTGAGAAACTGAGATCAATAGACCGCAAGGACAAAAGTATTGCCGAAACTACTGATATTATCTGTGACACAGAAAATGAAAGACAGTAGTGACAAAGTAGTGCTGTACAACTGCAGAACAGTAGACTTTTAAAGTAAAAAGGTCCTTGTGAACAATAATATGGGTGAAAAAGTGCAACAATTATTTTGACCACTGCTATTTTAAGCATCTTGGATTGAATGTCGTCAGTCGGGGTTTATATCATTCAAAATCAATAATGTTTTTGCACTGCCATGCAATAATCCCAGATTTTTTCGACCTCTGCTTTAAGAAAAAAATGGAAAACCTGATTTACGTACATTAAGTACAAATACTGGGATTTACATTTTAACAAATACATTTTTCACAACCTGATTATTGTCAGTGTCGTTGCAGTAGCGTAGAACTGCACTGCATCATATTGGGGTGTGCTAATACCGTATTGAATGATTTACTACCTATGTATTGGTTTATTTCATAATTTAATCATTGTTTTTTTAAATGTAGAAATGCATATTCTAAAAACAAATCTTTACATGCATTAACGATTTTATGCTAGATATGTTTATTTACAGCATAATAACCCAATTAAGTGGTATATTACACAGTTACTTCAGGGCTTTCTACTGGATAGAGTCCACTTCCAACTTCCTACTTGGCTGAAAGCTGTTTGACTGGCTGCTATAAACTTTGTCCTTTCTAAGCAATGAGCCAGCTGGACTGACCCCAGGACCTGCATGAGCTAGATCACATGCAATACCACTTAACACTAACCAATGTAATACAGCACTGACTTATTTGCAGACTGATATATATATATATATATATATATATATATATATATATATATATATATATATATATAGGCGGTACGGTGGCCGACTGGTTAGAGCGTCAGCCTCACAGTTCAATCCCCGGCGGGGTCAAAGGTTGTTTGCATGTTCTCCCTGTGCCTACGTGGGTTTTCTCCGGGCACTCCGGTTTCCTCCCACATCCCAGAAACATGCATTAATTGGAGACTCTAAATTGCCCGTAGCCATGACTGTGAGTGCGAATGGTTGTTTGTTTCTATGTGCCCTGCGATTGGCTGCCAACCAGTTTAGGGTATACCCCGCCTCCTGCCCGATGACAGCTGGGATAGGCTCCAGCACGCCCGCGACCCTAGTGAGGAGAAGCGGCTCAGGAAATGGATGGATGGATATATATATATATATATATATATATATATATATATATAGAGAGAGAGAGAGAGAGAGAGAGAGAGAGAGAGAGAGAGAGAGAGAGAGAGAGAGAGAGAGAGAGAGAGAGAGAGAGAGAGAGAGAGAGAGAGAGAGAGAGAGAGAGAGAGAGAGAGATGCCGGCATGGTGGATGACTGGTTAGCACATCTCCCTCACAATTCTGGGGACCGGGGTTCAAATCCCGGCCCCACCTGTGTGGAGTTTGTATATTGGCGTTCCCGTCGGTCCACCTCGCGAATGTACGCTCCCTACCCAACAAAATGGACGAGCTTCATCTTCTGTTAAAGACCAGTAAAGACTTCGGCCGTACCGCCGCCATGTGCTTCACGGAGACCTGGCTTTGCGACGTTGTACCCGATGGCGCTGTCATGCTTCTCGGCTTCCATACTCATCGAGCGGACCGCAACATGGAATCATCGGGGAAAACAAAGGGCGGCGGGATATGCTTCTATATCAACGAAAAATGGTGTACGGACGTCACGGAGCTCAGCACACACTGCGGCCCGCATTTGGAGTCGATGTTTTTGAACTGTAAGCCATTCTACTCGCCGCGTGAGTTCGCATCATTCATCCTGGCTGCAGTCTACATTCCGCCTCAAGCTAACACACTGCTAACGCTCGCCGAACAAGTCAACGAAATTTAAAAAAAACACCCGGACTGACCCCTCATTATTCTCGGGGACTTTAACAAAGCTAAACTCAACCACAAACTCCCGAAATACAAGCAACACATCGACTGTCCTACCAGGGAAGATAACATCTTAGACCACTGCTACACGACGATAAGAAAAATGCATACCGTGGCTATACCTCGTGATCACTGCTTAATTCACTTAATACCGACGTACAGGCAAGAACTTAAATGCGCGAAGCCTACAGTGAAAACAGTGAAAAAGTGGAACAATGAAGCAAAGATGGAACTTCAGAGCTGCTTAGACTGCACAGACTGGAGTGTCTTTGAAAATTCAGCTGGCAGCCTGGATGAATAAAGAACACTGTTACATCCGATATCAGTTTCTGTGAAGATGTGTGTGTACCAACAAAATCATTTTGCACATTCAACAACAACAAGCCGTGGTTCACTGCTAAACTTAAGCAGCTTCGCCAAGCTAAGGAGGATGCATATCAGAGCGGGGACAGGGCCCTGTATAATCGAGCTAGAAACCAGCTGACTAAAGAAATTAACATTGCAAAGAGGAACTATGCAGCAAAGTTGGAAAAACAGTTTAGCGCTCGCGACTCTAAATCAGTCTGGCATGCATTCCAATCGTTGACTAATTACAAGCGACGATCCCCCCAAGCTGAGAACAATAGCACACTAGCCAACGACTTGAATACCTTCTACTGCAGATTTGAAAAGGACAGTTTCACACCCCACACCTACCCGGCTGCACCCCCGACCACAATCACACCTCTGACTTCTGCATTAACCATCCATGAACAGGATGTGAGACGCATCTTCAAACAACAAAGGATTAACAAAGCGGCAGGCCCAGACCATGTGTCCCCGCCCTGCCTCAAAGTCTGCGTGGACCAGCTCGCGCCAGTCTTCACTCAGCTCTTCAATAGATCTCTGGAACTGTGTGAAGTACCATCCTGTTTCAAACGCTCCACCATCATTCCAGTCCCCAAGAAACCTGCAATCTCAGGTCTAAATGACTATAGGCCTGTCGCTTTGACATCTGTGGTCATGAAGTCCTTTGAACGTCTCGTGCTGGACCACCTCAAGAGTGTCACAGGTCCCCTGCTGGACCCCCTGCAGTTTGCCTACCAAGCGAACAGGTCTGCGGATGATGCAGTCAACATGGGACTGAACTTCATGAAGAACACCTCGACAGTGCATGGACCTACGCGAGTATCCTGTTCGTGGACATCAGCTCAGCGTTCAACACCATCATCCCTGAACTCCTTTCATCCAAGCTTCTCTAGCTCAGCGTCTCACCTGCCATCTGCCAGTGGATTTACAGCTTTCTGACGGGCAGGACACAGCAGGTGAGTCCACCAGATATTGAAACCCCCTCCTTCTCCGACGAGACGACAACAGCCGATTCACAGAGAAGACAGGGCTCCCATCCACAAACCAGGGGGGAGGAGGGGGCCTGGAAGGCGGGACCAGAGGGGACTCCCGGGCTGGCTTGAGTAGGCTGACGTGAAAAGCAGGGTGGACCCGCATCGACCTTGGGAGCCTCGGCTTCACGGTGACAGGGTTGATGATCTTTGTGATGGGGAAGGGCCCAACGAACCTGGGAGTGAGCTTCTTGGACTCCACCCGAAGTGGAATATGTTTGGTCGAGAGCCAAACTCGCTGACCCACTTTGTAGTTCGGGGCCGGTGTCCTCCGACGGTCAGCAGCGGCTTTGTTGGACCGCGGAGGTAAAGCTCGACTTAAGTTTTTGAAAAGCTGCCTGACAAAGCGGGTTCCATATAAAAGGTTTGTGTGGCGAGGTAAGATCATGCAAAGGAGAGGCTGACATTTCTGATGAATATTTGATGAATTTTCTGTAGAGGTTTGCGAACCCTAAGAACCTTTGTACATCTTTGCGTGAAGTGGGAGTAGGCCAATTAATAACGGCATCGACTTTGCAAGGATCCATTTTGACTTCACCTTGAGCCAGGACGAAACCCAGAAAAGAAAGGGACGCCTTGTGGAACTCACATTTCTCAGCCTTGACATATAGTTGATTCTGCAGTAACCACTGCAATACAGAGCGAACATGAATCATGTGAGTCTCCTCATCCGGGGAGAATATCAAAATGTCGTCCAAATAGACAAAAACATAAACATTCAACATGTCACGCAGGACATCATTGACAAGGTTTTGGAAAACAGCCGGAGCGTTAGTAAGTCCAAAAGGCCTTACCAAATACTCATAATGTCCCGTTGGTGTGTTGAATGCTGTTTTCCATTCATCCCCCTCCCTTATCCTGACTCGATGATACGCATTTCTTAAGTCCAGTTTGGTGCAAATCTTGGCTCCCTCCAGGAACTCAAAGGCGGTGGAGATGAGAGGAAGAGGGTACCTGTTTTTTACAGTCATCTCGTTGAGACCCCGGTAATCGATACAGGGTCGCAGGGTCTTGTCCTTTTTGTCCACAAAGAAAAATCCTGCTCCTGCAGGGGATGAAGATGGGCGAATGATCCCGGCTGCCAGTGATTCTTCCACGTACTCCTTCATGGCCTGAAAGAGAGACCAACCTCCCTCGTGGGGGTGTGGTTCCAGGCAGCAAGTCAACAGCACAGTCATAAGGTCTGTGGGGTGGAAGGGATTTGGCCTTGGACTTGGAAAAAACGTCTTTAATATCCTGGTAACAGGTGGGCACTTGAGATAAATCAGGATCCCCAAATGGGGTCTGTGGATTGTCCTTAGAAACATAGCCCTGAACATCACATGGCGGCTTGAAACAGTTCCGGGCGCAATTGCTCCCTCATGACATAACCTGCCCAGAGGACTAGTCAATGTGGGGGTTATGTAATTTCAACCATGGGTTCCTTAAGATAAGGTCATGATTCATGCCGTCAAAAACATGAAAACTAATGCGTTCCGAGTGAGAATCAGGAAATGTGAATGTGAGTGTTTGAGTGATCTTGCCCATAAAACTGCCGTCTGCAGCATAGGTGTTGTGGTGGCGTTTTATTTGAAAGGTTCTAAGGTGCATACGTCTAACGAGGAGGGAGTTAAGTAAGTTAGCGTCAGAACCACAGTCAATTAATACAGGTGTCTGAATTCCTTGATCAGGAGAGCATCGTGTCACTTTAGGAAGAACCCGTGTAGGGTCTTCCTTTATGAAATTCAGACTCACCTCTCCCGTGCCCTTGCTACCAGCACCGGCAACTTTGACGTGACAGTTGCTCACGGAATGACCCAACTGACCGCAGTAGAAGCACCGCCCTTCCCTCAGCCGGCGTTGACGTTCCTCAGGGGAGAGACGGAACCTGCCCAGTTGCATGGGTTCATCCGTGGGGATGCTCGTCAGTGGGTTGAGACCGGAAACAGGGGATCTGTCTTGGTTTGGCTGGTCACCGAGGCTCGTCCTCCAAGTGCGCGGTGACGCAGCCCTCCGCCAATCTCCATCCAGCTCGCGATCCAAAAGCCTCGTCGATTTTTACGGCGAGAGCGATGAGAGTGTCCGAGTCGGTCGGCAGGTCTAGCGGGACTAAATGATCCTTGACGCCGGGGGATAGTCCTTGAAAAAAGGCATTGAGTAGCGCCCGATTATTCCAATGACTCTCAGTTGCTAGAATGCGAAACTCAATCACGTAATCTGACACCCTGCGCTTGCCTTGTTGTAAGGTGCCAAGGGAGCGAGCAGCCTCACGATCTGGTGTGGAAAATTGAAAAATGTGCTCCATAGTCTTTCCTAAAAAAGCCCATGAATGACACGCGGCGAAATTGCGGCTCCATTCAGCAGTAGCCCACGCCTTCGCACAACCAGTCAGGTGGGAAATGACAAAAGCGATTTTTGCCCGCTCGGTGGGGAAGGCAGCTGCCTGCAGCTCAAAGTGGAGTTCACACTGCGTGATGAACGGCTTATTGTTCCCAGAATCTCCAGAGAAACACTCCGGTCGAGAGAGCTGTGGGCAGACAGCAGCGGAGGTGGCAGGTGGCTGCATGGTGAGTGCTTCACATGGAAATGTTGGTACCGTGGCGGTATGGGGTTTGGTGCCAACTGGTTCCTTCTCTTGAATAATTTTTATCAGAAGTTCAAACTGCGAGCCCACCTGTCTCATCATATTGTCCTGATGCCTTGACAGTCCCTCGAGATGAAGGTGGAGGGCAGCAAGCTGCTCATCCTGCTTCGAGAGGCGTTGACCCTGCGCTTGAAGGGCTTTGCGTACCGGGTCTGAGTCTGCTGGGTCCATGTTATGGCCAGTTCGTTCTGTCATGAACGGAACAGAGGATAGGACCCAAAAATGCATGACTCCAAAACAAATGGACAGTTTCCAAAAAGAGAGGTTTTATATACAGGCATATAACTACTCACTATAGTTGTCTCGCCATGCTGCACTATTTGCATATACTGGCCACTCATGCCAGAGTAGCATCTGCTCCATTTGCACACTGATTGAGGAGTATTGTCCCAGACTATCGCACTACTCGTCACATTTGCACCGGACTATTGCAATATTAGTCATTCGAACTGCTCTAAGTGCGAGAACAGATGCCCAAGCCTCCACATCTGACACCTCTCAATGCAGAGGAACAGCAACTCTACTCTGAGCCCCTCCCGGATGACCAAGCTTCTCAACCTATCTTTAAAGGGAGAGCCTTGATACCCTGCGGAGGAAACTAATTTCAGCCGCTTGTATCCGGGATCTTATTCTTTCGGTCACGACCCACAGCTCGTGACCATAGGTGAGGGTACGAACGTAGATCGACCGGTAAATTGAGAGCTTCGCCTTTCGGCTTAGCTCCTTCTTCACCACAACAGACCGCATCACTGCAGACGCTGCACCATCCGCCTGTCGATCTCCCGTTCCATTCTTCCCTCACTCGTGAACAAGACCCCAAGATATTTGAACTCCTCCACTTGGGGAAGGATCTCATACCCGACCTAGAGATGTCATGAACGGAACAGAGGACAGGACCCAAAAATGCACGACTCCAAAACAAATGGACAGTTTCCAAAAAGAGAGGTTTAATAGACGGGCATAGGTCGGTACACAGGCAGGCAATCCAAGAAAGGCAACAGTATCCAAAAACATGAGGCAAAGAGGTGAGGTCGATAATCGGAACAGAGTCAAGTCTTACTGTGAGTCTGTGACGTGGAAATAAGGAATGCTGGAACGCGACGACAAGGTACAACGAACTGGCGACGAGAGGGAATGAGACACGAGATTAAATACAAGGGGTAATTAGGGTGAACGAGGCACAGGTGGTGAAGATGTTCACAGGAGCAGGTGTGTGTGAAATAGGGGGAAGACAAAAACCGGAACACACACCCATGACAGGAGAGGGCACTCCACCCTTTTCCGACTGAGTACCGTGGTCTCAGATTTAGAGGTGCTGATTCTCATCCCAGCCGTTTCACACTTTTGTGAACCGCTCCAGTGAGAGTTGGAGATCACGGCCTGATGAAGCCAACAGAACCACATCATCTGCAAAAAGCAGAGATGCAATATTGAGGCCACCAAACCGGATACCCTCGATTCCTCGGCTGCGCCTAGAAATTGGTGACAAAGGGCAGCATTGGCGGAGTCCAACCCTCACTGGAAACGAGTCCGACTTACTGCCGGCAATGCGTACCAAACACTGACACCGGTCGTACAGGGACCGAACAGCCCGTATCAGGGGGTTCGGTACTCCATACTCCCGAAGCACCCCCACAGGACTCCCTAAGGGACACGGTCGAATGCCTTCTCCAAGTCCACAAAACACATGTAGACTGGTTGGGCGAACTCTCAATGACCCTCGAGGAACCTGCCGAGGGTGAAGAGCTGGTCCACTGTTGCACGGCAGGGACGAAAACCACACTGCTCCTCCTGAATCTAAGATTCAACTTCCCGACCGACCGTCCTCTCCAGCACCCCTGAATAGACCTTACCAGGGAGGCTGAGGAATGTCATGCCCCTGTAGTTGTAACACACCATCCGGTCCCCCTTCTTAAAAAGGGGGACCACCACCCCAGTCTGCCAATCCAGAGGCACTGTACTCTAAACTGCTGTTTGGTGCCGAGGCACAAATAACAGTCAGGACCCATCCCTCCCACCCAAAGGCGGAGGAAGGCAACCCTCTCGTCCACCGGGTGCACCCCAACGTACAGGCGCCAACCCGGGGGGCAATAAGTATACCCACACCTGCTCAGCGCCTCTCACCGTGGCAACTCCAGAGTGGAAAAGAGTCCAACGCTTCTCAAGAGGACTGGTACCAGAACCCAAGCCGTGTGTGGAGGCGAGCCCGACTATATCTAGTCTAAACTTCTCAACGTCACAGACCAGCTCGGGCACCTTCCCTGCCAGAGAGGTGACATTCCATGTCCCTAGAGCCAGTTTCTGTAGCCGGGGATCGAATCGCCAAGGTCTCCGCCTTCGGCCACCGCCCAGCTCACACTGCACCCGACCCCTCTGGCCCCTCCCACAGATGGTGGGCCCATGGGAAGGGGGACCCACGTTACCCTTTCAGGCTGTGCCCGGCCAGGCCCCAAGGGTGCAGGCCCGGCACCCAGACGCTCGCCTTCGAGCCCCACCTCCAGACCTGGCTCCAGAGGGGGGCCCCGGTGACTCACGTCCGGGCAAGAGAAACCTAGATACATTTATTTTGTTCGTCATCGGGGTTTTTGGAGCCGTGCTTTGTCTGGTCCCTCACCTAGGACCTGTTTGCCATGGGTGATCCTATCAGGGGCGTGAAGCCCCAGACAACGTAGCTCCTAGCATCATTGGGACACACAAACCCCTCCACCACGACAAGGTGAGGAGAGGTACATTTCATATACAGTAGGCAATCGAAATGTTTGTAAAAATCTCAATTATTTTAATACTGTGCTCTTAAAATTCTCTCAACAATGAGTTATGATAAAGTATGCTCTGCAGCCAACAGTAGAACACAAAAATACAGATACAGTATGAGACACGTGAATATGCTTAATGTTATTGTCGTTAGGGCTTGGCCGATTTGATCTGTTGATATTAGTCCTTTTCAAATTGGCAAAAAGTTGCCAAATTTTTGGCCTATATATATATATATATATATATATATATATATATCAATTTTTTAAATTTTTTGGCCTATATATATATATATATATATATATATATATATAGGCCAAAAAATTTACTAATATATAATAATATCAACAGATTAAATCGGCCAAGCCCTAAAGATAATAACATTAAGCATATTCACGTGTCTCAAATTTATTCTATATATATATATATATATATATATATATATATATATATATATATATATATGCAGGCCAAAAAATTGGCAACTTTTTGTTGCAAATATATATATATATATATTACATATTAAGACACTACAACATTACACAAAGATAATTACATTCAAACAAACATTAAAACAAATCAGAAAAAAGTTATAGAAACAAAAAGGAATTGGCCGATTTATGCCCATTTAAGCATGTAAGCATTAAAGGAGCAATAAATAAGTTATTTTATTCATTATATATATTTTTTATTAATTTGAGGATAATAGGTTAGCAGAATTTTATTCTGCCAAATATCAGAATTGGCATAATCTTAAAAAAAATCCATATCGGTCGGGCCCTAATTGTCATAAAATATTGTCAGTCCAACGCCATAAAGTATATCATTTAAGGCAGGGGTGTCAAACTTGTCATCACAGCCCACACATCGATCACAGTTATGGTTGTCATCAGTGGGCCACTCATAACGATGAAACCACGTGGCCTTTAAAATGAAAGATCGGAAGCCTCATTCTTTTCGTCTTACAGAAGTGCAACATCAATTGTCTTTTTTTAGAAATGCTTTGGCCCCATATGAAGGGCCAGGGAGAAGCTGTTTTAAATTGTTTTGGTATTTTTTTGTTTGCATTTTTGAAATATATATTGTTTTCAAACATATGGCGAGCCATGATATCTTTTAGCCAGAAGCTGAGCTGCACTGTGTTTGTTTACAGACTAGTTGTATGGCTAGAGCCTGAGGCAGTTACACTTCACACCTACAAAGGTTACCCAAAGAGAACGGCAACGACTCATTCAGGAGCCCATAAAGCAACTCAGGACAACTTCTAAAGAACTCCAGGCCTCCCTTGCCTCAGTGAAGGTCATTGTTCATGACTCAACAATAAGGCCAGCCATGGCAGGAAAATATTAAACAAAACACAAACCAAAACACAGACCATGACAGTGTGTGTCTCATTACATCTGTCAAAAATGTAAACAGCATTTCAGAAAAAGAACATCATACCAACAGTCAAACATGGTGGTGGTTGTGTGATGGTCTTGGGCTGCTTCTTTCCTTCAGGATCTGGAAAACTTGCTGTGATTGATGAGTCATGAGTTCTGCTCTAGAACAGAAAATCCTGAAGGAGAATGTTCAGCCATCAGTTTGTGACTGTGACCTCAGTTTGCATGTTCTCCCCATGCCTTCGTGGGTTTTCTCCGGGCACTCCGGTTTCCTCCCACATCCCAAAAACTAAATAGACAAGGGATTAAGTTACTGGCTGCCAACATTTTTTACTTTGTACGTCATTCCGCAGCCCGAAAAGAAAACACTGGGCTTGTTGACACGGCTGAAGGACAAAAGGATGCAGTTGTTCCCAAACAATCAGAGGAACAAGAGATAAGGTCACACGGGGCGCAGACGGATTAATCAGCGTCATCCAAACAATCGGAGGAGCAAATGACAAATGAGATGAGCCAGCACTTTCAACCTCCCACATCCCTCCCTGCCCCATTGGATCCAAGCCCAACGCAAAACTCACTCTCTACTAGCCTAAATGCCATGTTAGGTCTGACGGACAAGGTGAAGGTTTTTGTCAATATTGGAGTCCAGCCCACACCACGCCAAGATCTTCCTCCCATCCCCCCTCGCCTGAAACCACAGTCCACTAAGATGCAAAGGGCCCCACCTGTCATATTCTGCCCCGCAGTTCCATTATAGTAGCCTGGAGGGCTCTTTGCGTCCTCTCTCTCTCCACCCTCCCCTCTCTGTTTTCAGCACCTGTCTCCAATCAGCCTAATCAACACCGGTATTTAAGCCTGCCTGTTCCAGGAAATCCTCGCCAAAGTATTGCAGCCTCTCCTAGCGGTACCACGGGCCACCGGACTCAAGTAAGCCACTCAACTCCTCGTTCCCTTGTTAACTCTTGTGTCTCCTCATTCCCAGTGTTCCTGACCCACATCATTCCTGCCAGCCGCCTGTTCTGTCCACTGCCTGCCACCTATCCATGCCGCCGCCTGTCAACACATCCAGGACCACCTCCATAACCTTTGCTCAATAAACTGTTCATCATTTTACATCAGCCTGCGCCTGCTCTTGGGTCCAGCTACTTCCCACACTTGACAGAATACTTTGGCCACTATCGACTCAGCAACTCTGGAGGCACTGAAGAACGCCCTCACCCTCAAGGCGCCCACATTGGACGACAGGACAAAATACTCCAAGAAATCACTGAAACGCTCCACTCCCTTTCGCAACACGTCTCCCTCCTTTCCCAACAGATGCAATCCATTCAACCCCCTGTAAGTACTCCTCCCAAGCCCGCAGCCTCCGAGCCACCCCGCTTCCCGTACAAAGAACCTCATGTCCCTCCGCTTGAGCCCTACTCCGGGGACCTAGGTGCATGTAGCCAGTTTCTTCTTAATTGCTCACTCGTATTCAATCTCCAACCGTACAGTTATCCCACTGAACGTTCCAAAGTAGCATATGTCACTAACCTCCTCCGCGGCAAAGCAAAATGGTCCACTTCATTATGGCACAACTCCTCCTTTCGTTCGATTCCTTTTCTGCCGAACTCCGTAACTTCGATCACCCCGTTCAGGGCAAATTAGCCACCCGTCGTTTCCTCACACTCACTCAGGGCGCTAAGTCCATCGCGGAATATTCCATCGACTTCCGTATCCTTGCTGGTGAATGCGGGTGGGATGACGCAGCCCTTAGGGGAATCTTTTCAAACGGTCTCTCCGAACAAATCAAAGACGAGCTTGCGGTCCGGGACGAGCCCTCCTCTCTCTCGAGGCTCTAATCGCCCTCTCCATCCATCTGGATAACAGACTGCGAGAGAGAGCCCATAAGAAAGGGCTATGCTCGCGTTAACACTCTCCCACTCTGAGCACCACGCCATCAGCTTCTCACCTGCCTCCTGCACCGTCTTCCGCACTTTTGTCACATCCGATGAATCCATACAAATTGGTCAAACACCTTTAGATCCACAAGAACGTCAACGTTGTGTCAACCAGCAGCTGTGCATCTACTGCGGTCAATCTTTATTTCCTCGTGCCCCCTCCGACCAGAAAGACCAGGCTCACCGCATCCCGAGAGCGTCGCGGTGAGCCAAACCTCCGTTCCCGCAAGGTCTCCCTCGCACATGACCGTTCCCCCTTGCATTATCATTTCTGATCATAACGCCAATATCGCTGCCCTTATTGATTCCGCTGCCGATGATAATTTTATTCACGAAGAAATAATTCACCAGCTCCAAATCCCTCTCCAACCACTTCCATCCTCGAAAAAAGTCACAGCCCTGGATGGCAGAGTAATTTCCCTGGTCACCCATCAAACAGTGCCCATCACACTCCTTATTTCAGGCAATCACCGTGAAAATATTTCCCTTTTTGTCCTTCCTTCCTCTGAGACCCCCTTAGTTCTTGGTATTCCCTGGCTCAAACTCCACAACCCCGCCATAGACTGGACTCATTTATCCATCACCGGATGGAGTACTCATTGCCATTCCCACTGTCTGCTCTCTGCCGTTCCACCCTCAGAAAACCCACCACCCTCTGCCACCCCAGTGGACCTCTCCCAAATTCCAGAAGAATTTCATGACCTCTCCCCAGTATTCAGCAAGGACATGGCCATCTCTCTACCCCACCCACCGCCTGTATGATTGCGCCATAGACCTTTTGCCGGGAGCTCCACTTCCCACCAGCCGACTCTACAATCTCTCCCGTCCCGAAAAAAAGGCTATGGAGGATTACATCAGCGAATCCTTGGCTGCTGGCCTTATACACCCCTCCTCGTCGGTCGGGGCTGGAATTTTTTTCGTAGAGAAAAAAGACACCACTCTCCGCCCATGCATCGACTACCGAGGACTCAATGACATTACAATTAAAAATAAGTCACCGCTACCCCTGATCGACCCGTCCTTTGAACCCGTCTGCAAAGCCCAAATCTTTACCAAATTGGACCTCCATAACGCCTACCACCTCATCCGTATCCGAGAGGGGGACGAGTGGAAGACCGCCTTCAATACCCCTCTCGGACACTTCGAGTATCTAGTCATGCCATTCGGTTTAACCAACGCCCCTGCAGTTTTCCAAACATTAATTACTGACGTCCTCCGTGACATGCTCAACCGGTTCGTGTTTGTGTACCTCGATGACATCCTCATTTTCTCCCGCTCTCCCCAAGAACACCGCATCCATGTACGCCAAGTTCTCCAGCCCCTCCTCGTTACCGGCCTGCCCCCCTCTGAAGGTAACACTGTTATTCTCACAATCATCGATCGTTTTTCCAAGTGTGTCCATTATATGCACTTCCCCAAACTCCCATCCGCCCTGGAAACTGCTAACCTCCTTGTCTTACATGTCTTCAAACTCCATGGTATCCCCATCGACATAGTCTCCGATCGAGGTCCCCAGTTTTCCTCTAGGGTCTAGAAGGAATTCTGCAAGGCGGTGGGTGGGCGCAGCAGCCAGCTTATCCTCGGGGTATCACCCGCAGACCAACGGCCAGACGGAGCGGGCCAACCAAACCCTGGAATCGGCACTCCGCTGTGTGGCCGCCCGCAACCCCTCCTCATGGAGTTCCTTCCTCCCATGGATTGAATACACTCATAAGTCCCTCACCAGCTCCGCTACCGGTATGTCCCCATTCATGGCTTTCTACGGTTTCCAACCTCCACTGTTCGACCTACAAGATCACCTGCAGAGAGCCCAGGTGGTTTGGAAGGACATCCGGGCAGCGCTGAACCGGTCCGCGGCACACAACAAGCAGCTAGCGGACGGTCATCGCTCCCCGATGCCCGAATACAAGGTGGGTCAGTCCGTCTGGCTCTCTTCCCATGACCTTCGCCTGCAAACAGAGTCCCGTAAACTCACTCCACGCTTCATTGGTCCCTTTCCCATCACCAAAATCATTAATTCCACTTCCGTCCAGTTAAAACTGCCACAGTCCCTAAAGATTCATCCCACATTCCACGTCTCGTTGCTCAAGCCCGTCTCCACCTGCGCCCTAAACCCTCCGGCCGAATCCCCTCCAACCCCCCGGATTATTGACGACCATCCGGCCTTCACGGTGTCGCGCATCCTCCACGTGAGGCCAAGGGGGAGGGTGTTGCAGTACCTGGTCGACTGGGAAGGGTACGGGCCTGAGGACCGGTCTTGGATTTCCCGGAAGTTTATACTCGATCATACCCTTTTGGACGACTTCTAAGCGGCTCACCCGGGGAAGCCTGGCAGGACGCCAGGAGGCGTCTGTTGAGAGGGGGGTACTGTCATATACTGCCCTGCAGTTCCATTATAGTGGCCTGGAGGGCTCTTTGCGTCCTTTCTCTCCCCCCTCCCCTCTCTGTTTTCAGCACCTGTCTCCAATCAGCCTTATCACCACCGGTATTTAAGCCTGCCTGTTTCAGCAAATCCTCGCCAAAGTCTCGCAGCCTCTCCTTGGGCCACCGTACTCAAGTAAGCCACTCAACTACTCGTTCCCTTGTTAACTCTTGTGTCTCCTCGTTCCCAGTGTTCTTGACCCATGTCATTCCTGCCAGCCGCCTGTTCTGTCCGCTGCCTGCCACCTGTCCACGCCGCTGCCTGCCAACACATCCAGAACCACCTCCATAACCTCTGCTCAATAGACTGTTCATCATTTTACATCAGCCTGCGCCTGCTCTTGGGTCCAGCTACTTCCCACACTTGACACCACCTCCACCAATGAAGAATCTTATCTGCGAATCTGACTGATATCTGTGGGGTCTTTTCCAGAATAAGTCAGACCCCTATGGAGATCAGGCATTTTACATCCCTGTAATTACAAGGGACAGAAAGTTGGTCAAAGAAATATGGCAGAAAAATAGTAGAACTAAAAACTTAGTGAGGTTAAAATGTGAATCGATTAAACCATCGGCTCCAGTTATCTCTGCGAGACTAGCTCTTTTCAATATCAGTTCACTGGGTAATAAATCAATGTTGATTAATGATATCATTATAACCAATGATATGGACTTCTTGTTACTAAATGAAGCGTGGTTAACAGAAAGTAGCTGTAATACCATTTAAAATGAGGAAACACCAGCAAATTTTTATTTTATGAACAAGTGTCGAATAGGCGGCATGGTGGACGACTGGTTAGCACATCTGCTTCACAGTTCTGAGGACCGGGGTTCAAATCCAAGCCCCGCCTGTGTGGAGTTTGCATGTTCTCCCCGTGCTTGCGTGGGTTTTCTACGGGCACTCCGGTTTCCTCCCACATCCCAAAAACATGCATGCTAGGTTAACTGAAAACTCTAAATTGCCCATAGGTGTGAATATGAGTGCAAATGGTTGTTTGTTGATATGTGCCCTGTGATTGGCTGGCGACCAGTTCAGGGTGTACCCCGCCTCTCGCCCGAAGATAGCTGGAATAGGCTCCAGCACGCGCGTGACCCTCGTGAGGATAAGCTGTACAGAAAATGGATGGATGGATGGAAGTGTCTAGTAGGGGGAAAAAGCGGTGGTATTGCTGTTATTTTTAAGTCATTATTTCAGTGTAAAGAAATTATACTGGGTGATTTTAGCTCTTTTGAATATCTCTGTTTTTTAGTTAAAGGTGACGCAATAATTTATAGATAACAATAGAAAATGTATGGAGGATTTTTCAGAACTGCTGTCAGTTATTTGTACTGACTATTTTGTCATAACGGGAGACTAACATTCATGTTGACAATAACATGGGGGAAAACAATCTACAGAACTCTGCTATACTAGACACATTTGACCTCTCTCAACATATTAAGCGTCCAACCCACACTTAAGGCCTCATATCTTAGACCTGGTCATCTCTAAGGATGTTGAAATTCTATCAATTGACATTAAGGATATGGCTATTTCTGACCATTTTTATGTATTCTTCCAAAAGTTCAGACAACCTCTATGTCTATTAAGAAAAGGTACATAAATGAGAGTACCGCCACTAAGTATGTGGAGACCATTGCTGTGCCACAAACTGTGAATGTTGAGAGTTGATGAATGTTTGGATAATTTCCCCGGGAAAATCTCAAATGTCATGAATGCTGTCGCTCCTATTTAAACAAAGACAATCTTGAGGCGACCTAGAACACTGTGGAGGAGCACTACGATGGTAAAGACCTCTAAATCAAAGTATAGGAAAGCAGAACGTAAGTGGAGAAAAACTAAACTCCAAATTGACTATGACCTCTACAGTCAAAATCCTTGTCATTTTAATCAAGAATTATTCAGGGCTAGACAGCAAGAATTTTCTGAAATCATCAGTAAGAACTTCAACAATACTGTTTGTTGTCGTTGACAAGCTCACAACCCCCCTGAATCAGATAGCCTCAGAACTCCTAACAGCTGATAAATGCAATGAATTTGCTTGTTATTTTAGTGAAAAAATACAATCCATCAGGTTAAATATCAGCAAAATGATACTACATCGGAAGCCACCCAGGAAAAACTCTATTACCATGTCAGAATTTGATACAGTTGACCAAATTGGAGAGAAAACGGTTTAGCAGCTGAAACCATCAATGAGTTGTCTTGACTCAATACCATCTGACTTTTTCAAAGCTATTGCAAATGTCTGTGCCAGCTGATTTTCAGCAAATAATCAATTGCTCACTTCAGTCAGGCGAGTTTCCTAAAACTCTTAAAGTAGCTGCCATTAAGCCTCTTCTAAAAAATAGAACACTGGACGCTTCCATGTTAGCAAGCATATAGACCCATCTCAAATCTCCCTTTCCTAGCAAAGATTGTTGAGAAAGTTATTTTTAATCAACTCAGCAATTTCTTGAACTTAAATTGACTTTTTGACAAATTTCAATCAGGTTTCCAAACTCACACAGTACAGAATCTGCTCTTATCAAAGTGCTAAACGATATAAGGTTGACGACTGACTGAGGAAAGGTGTCAATTCTGGTTTTGTTGGATCTCAGTGTGGCTTTTCATACGGTGGATCATAATATACTGCTGAACAGGCTGGAAACGTGGGTAGGACTACCTGGAACAGTCCTTAAATGGTTCAGGTCCTACCTGGAGGAAAGGAGTTATTTTGTAACCATTGGAAGTGTTCAATCTCATCGAATGGCAATGACCTATGGGGTCCCTCAAGGGTCAGTTCTTGGACCCCTCCTGTTCAGCCTATATATGCTACGCTTGGGTCAAATTATTCAGAACTTTAATTTTGACTATCATAGCTATGCAGATGACACACAGTTATATCTAGCTGTGTCTCCAGATGACAGCTGACAGTTCAATTGAGGTGTTGTGTCACTGTCTAAAACCGATAAATAACTGGATGAGCCAAAATTTTCTTAAATTCAACCACAACAAAACTGATGTAATTGTTTTTGGCAATAAAGAAAAGAGGATTGCTGTTCGTAAATACCTGGTCACTCTTCAAAAACCGAAGAAACCTTGGTGTTCTGATAGATTCCAACCTGACGGTGGCCAACTGGTTACAGTGTCTTCCTCACAGTTCTGAGGACCAGGGTTCAATTCCCAGCCCCCCTGTTTATTGCAGACTATAAATTGCCCATAGGTGTGTATGTGAGTGTGAATGGTTGTTTGTTTATGTGTGCCGTGTGATTGGCTGGCAACCGGTTCAGGGTGTACTCCGCCTCCTGCCTGATGATAGCTGGGATAGGCTCCGGCACTCCCGCAACCCTTGTGAGGATAAGCGGCTTAGAGAATGGATGGATGGATGGATGGATGGTTTAGGTCCTGAATACATGAAAGAAATGCTAATGGTATGTAAACCCAGTAGGGCTCTGAGATCGACAGACTCATGTCAAATAGTGGAGCACAGAGTCCAAAGCAAACATTGAATGCCCGTGACCTTCGATCCCTCAGGCAGCACTGCATCAAAAACCAACATCAATGATATCACCACATGTGCAAAGGAACACTTCAGAAAACCAATGTCAATAAATACAGTTCGGCGCTACATCCGTAAGTGCAACTTGAAACTTTACTATGCAAAGCAAAAGTCATTTATCAACAACACCCAAAAAAGCCGCCGGCTTCTCTGGGCCTGAGCTCATCTAAGATGGACTGATGCAAAGTGGAAAAGTGTTCTGTGGTCCGACGAGTCCACATTTCAAATTGCTTTTGGAAATTGTGTATGTTGAGTCCTCCGGGCCAAAGAGGAAAAGAAGTTCAAAAGCCAGCATCTGTGATGGTATGGGGCTGTGTTAGTGCCAATGGCATGGGTAACTTACACATCTGTGAAGGCACTATTAATGCTGAAAGGTACATACAGGTTTTGGAGAAATATATGCTGCCATCCAAGCAACGTCTTTTTCATGGACACCTCTGCTTATTTCAGCAAGACAATGCCATACTACATTCTGCATGTGTTACGCTTGCGTGGCTTCGTAGTAAAAGAGTGCGGGTACTAGACTGGCCTGCCTGCAGTCCAGACCTGTCTCCCATTGAAAATGTGTGACACATTATTAAGCGTAAAATACGACAACGGCGACCCCGGACTGTTGAACAGCTGAAGCTGTACATCAAGCAAGAATGGGAAAGAATTCCACCTAAAAAGCTTCAACAATTAGTGTCCTCAGTTCCCAAACGTTTATTGAAAGTTGTTAAAAGAAAAGGTGATGTAACACAGTGGTAAACATGACCCTGTCTCAGCTTTTTTGGAAGGTGTTGCAGCCATAAAATTCTAAGTTAATTATTATTTGCTAAAAACGATCAAGTTTATCAGTTTGAACATTAAATATCTTGTCTTTGTAGTGTATTCAATTAAATATAGGTTGAACATGGTTTGCTAATCATTGTATTCTGTTCATCATTCTGTATTCCCAACTTCATTGGAATTGGGTTTGTAACTGAAGCATCCCGATAGAAATAATTCTCCTTGTAATCCATTTTTACAATCATCTACTGTAGTACAAAAAGAACATTTTGTTTGCTATCTTTGACCCCTGAATACTTGTGGTTTAGCACCCGCAGATTCACCTATTTGCTGAATTTTATTTTTTTATTTTTTTATATTTTGGGGAGGCATGCACTGGTTAGAGCGTTAGCCTCACAGTTCTGAGGACCCGGGTTCAATCCCCGCGGGGCCCCGCCTGTGTGGAGTTTGCATGTTCTCCCCGTGCCTGCGTGGGTTTTCTCCAGGCACTCCGGTTTCCTCCCACATCCTAAAAACATGCATTAATTGGAGACTCTAAATTGCCCGTAGGTGTGAATGTGAGTGAAAATGGTTGTTTGTTTGTATGTGCCCTGTGATTGGCTGGCAACCAGTTCAGGGTGTACCCCGCCTCCTGCCCGATGACAGCTGGGATAGGCTCCAGCACGCCCGTGACCCTAGTGAGGAGAAGCGGCTCAGAAAATGGATGGATGGATATATTTTGGGGGGAAAACAACCACAAAAGCGCTTATTGGCAGTTAATCCCCGCGTATTCAAAAATCTTGGGTTTAAAAAAAAATAAAGTTTTCACTCTTACATTACTGCTAATTTCTCATCATCTCTACCCAGGACACTATCAACAACAATTCTTTAGGGAAAAAGGACAGCTGGAAGGAATCACGATCTTCATCCCCACACATTACAGGTATGGACACTACATATGTGGAAAAATGGAAAGGGAATAGAAAGCAATAGTGGCTGATTTGTAAATCATCAATCATGGTGAGCAGAAAATTATGTCCAATTCATCAACTTTGAGAAAATTATGAGCATTAATCTTACATTACATATCAGTCCTTCTTTTCCTTTCGGCTTGTCCCTTTAGGGGTCGCCACAGCGCGTCATCTTTTTCCATGTAAGCCTATCTCCTTCATCCTCCTCTCGAACACCAACTGCCCTCATGCCTTCCCTCACGACATCCATCAACCTTCTCTTTGGTCTTCCTCGAGTTCTCTTGCCTGGCAGCTCCATTCTCATCATCCTTCTACCAATATACTCACTATTTCTCCTCTGGACGTGTCCAAACCATCGAAGTCTGCTCTCTCTAACTTTGTCTCCAAAACATCAAACCTTGGCTGTCCCTCTGATGAGCTCATTTCTAATTTTATCCAACCTGGTCACTCCGAGAGCGAACCTCAACATCTTCATTTCCGCCACCTCCAGCTCTGCTTCCTGTTGTCTCTTCAGTGCCACTGTCTCTAATCCGTACATCATGGCTGGCCTCACCACTGTTTTATAAACTTTGCCCTTCATCCTAGCAGAGACTCTTCTGTCACATAACACACCTGACACCTTCCTCCACCCTTTCCAACCTGCTTGAACCCGTTTCTTCACTTACTGACCTCACTCACCATTGCTCTGAACGGTTGACCCCAAGTATTTAAAGTCCTCCACCCTTGCTATCTCTTCTCCTTGTAGCCTCACTCTTCTCTCACCACCCCTCTCATTCATGCACATATATTCTGTCTTACTTTGGCTAATTTTCATTCCTCTGCTTTCCAGTGCATGCCTCCATCTTTCTAACTGTTCCTCCACCTGCTCCCTGCTTTCACTGCAGATCACAATGTCATCTGCAAACATCATGGTCCACGGGGATTCCAGTCTAACCTCATCTGTCAGCTTATCCATCACCACTGCAAACAGGAAGACCTTCTGACCTTCTCTGTACTTTTCCATCAACATCCTCAAGTCAAATAATGCATCTGTGGTACTCTTTCTAGGCATGAAACCATACAGTTGCTTGCAAATACTCACTTCTGTCCTGAGTCTAGCCTCCACTACTCTTTCCCATAACTTAATTGTGTGGCTCATCAACTTTATTCCTCTATAGTTCCCACAGCTCTGCACATCACCCTTGTTCTTAAAAATGGGCACCAGCACACCTTTCCTCCATTCCTCAGGCATCTTCTCACCCGCTAGAATTCTATTGAACAAGCTGGTCAAAAACTCCACAGCCACCTCTCCTCGATGCTTCCATACCTCCACAGGAATGTCATCAGGACCAACTGCCTTTCCATTTTTCATCCTCTTTAATCCTCATCTAACTTTCTTCTTACTAATCATTGCCACTTCCTGGTCCACCACACTTGCCTCTTCTACTCTCCCTTCTCTCTCATTTTCCTCATTCATCAACTCCTCGAAGTATTCTTTCCATCTATCTAGCACACTACTGGCACCAGGCAACACATTTCCATCTTAATCACCCTAACCTGCTGCACATCCTTCCCATCTCTATCCCTCTGTCTGGCCAACTTGTATAGATCATTTTTCCTTCTTTAGTGTCCAACCTGGCACACATGTCATCATATTACATTACATATCAGTCCAAGTTATAAAAATGATAATGACCTTTCTTAAAAAAGTAAGTGAAAACCTAAATAAAAGTTTCCTGAGTTTCCCTATTTCAACATCAGGTTACCTAATTCCTAATCTGATGTTTTTCTTTGTCTTTAAGGGGATCAAACACAACCTGATAGCCAACCAAAAGCAGAGGACAAAGTCCGACCCTACACCCGCCGCCCAGCCCCTAAACCTTCAACTGCCAATGGGGTCATTAGCAGAGCCAGCACTCAAGCTGCAGTAGGCGACACGAGGGCTCGAGCACGGGAACGACAGCCACTCGGGGCCACGCACACTCAGTCCTTAAGCATGCCTAGAAGCCAACGGAGAGGGGGAGCAGTGGGAGCAGGAAGAGGAAGAGGGGGAGGTAGAGGAGCAGATGGGATGAGAGAGAGGAGATTGGGGGACATCAGAGGGAAGGATGGAGTGACATCAGGGAAGGAAGAACGAAGAGGTGGAAGACTGTGTGAGGACTCCAAGGGGAAGGAGAAAGCGAAAACCATAAATCAAAGCGCAAAAGAAGCAAACGGAATTAAAAGCTTGGGCTCAGATGGGAGGGGAAAACTGTGTACCAAAAAGGATAACCCGGGTGGAAGGGGGAAACCCAGTAACTCACTTCCTAACCAGGTTTACCTGACAGCCATGGTGGTCCCACGCACACCTGTAGCACCCAGAAAAGAGGACAAGACCCAGGTCCAAGGTAATAAATCACCTTTGACCTCAAATTGGGGATTGGCTCTACTCATGTGTCCTTGCAGTGGGAGCAAAAGGTATGTGAACCCTTTGGAATTTCTAAAATTTCTGCATAAATTGGTCATTAAAAAACATGGGGAAAAATGGTTATAAAATGTAGACTGATCTTCATCTAAATGAAAATAAGCAGAGTGTTTGAACTAATACCACCCAAAAATGTATGTTTTCATATTTTTGTATAGAGCATAATGTAAACATTCACAGGACAGGTATGAGCTGAAATATGTGCCAACAGGAATTGAATTTGAATTTACGAACAGGATTTGAAAAACATAATTTGAATTTGTCTTAACTGAAGTCCAGTAAACTTGAAAGTGAATGTAAGATTTTTTTATCCACAATGGAATTTCAAATGATATATTTTCACATTCAGTTTGATCATTTCAGATTCAGTTCGACAAATTCTGTTTCAAATTAGCTCTGACGGACATCCGGGAACTGTAAGGAATAGCAATCGATCGGCGATAAACAAATCTCGTCTTCGGCCAGTCACCGCCTTTATTTTTTATGACGTGACATAGGGATTCTCCGGGAAGTCAAATTTTCTAACAGGCGACACTACTTTAACCTTTTATTCTTATTTACCAATTTATGCAGAAAAAAAAAAAAATCAGGGTTCAAATACTTTTCCCATCCACTGTATACAAGACAGTTGTCGACTTTTTTTTTTAGACTTTTTTAGACCGTTTCACTCATAATAATCGCTATATAAATAATTTAATAACAATTCGTATTGCAATTTATTGTTAATTTCAATTTAGTTTTATTATAAAAGGGTAGCTGTTGAATTAAAAGCAAATACCTGTCAATATTTTTATTTTTATAATTTTTTTTAGGGGTATAAAAGAAAATAGTCACACTATAAAAAGCCATATTAATGCAGCTGCTAATATGATATGACAAATGATCTCTCTCTCCACCAATTTGTTTACTGCCACGACAGGCACCGATCACCTTAACTCCGGTTGGCCACCTTCACAATGGAGGCACAGGAAATGGCCCCCTCGGACTCAATGTCCCCTGCCTCCCCCAGGACGTGGTCCGAGTTCTGCCAAGTGCTCATATGGATACACATGTGCTCGAACATGGTGTTCGTTATGAACAATCTGTGACAAGCGTAGAAGTCCAATAATAAAGCACAACATGCACATTAACTAATCTTTGTTTATTTGTTTGTTTTCTCAGGCCAAAACCATGACAGGAAAAGTCAAAATCCCTCTGTTCGTTCTCAGTCTTGCCATGACCGGGCATCCAACAGAATGTCCCTTGGCTCAGACACTGAGGGACCTCCACCAGAACCTCAGCATTCCCCTTTATCCCATCGAGCAAACCTTGACATCCGCGAAGAAGAAGGGGGTGGAGCGTCTTCCACCCTGAAAGCCCATCCAAGTACAGAATCCTGCCCTGAAAATAATGCAAAATCAGAGAAGACCCAGTCCAAAGTGAAAACAGTGCATGGAAAGGGTGATAATGTGACTGAGGCTGAGAGCACCAAATCTGTCACACAGGGAGCTCTTGCTGGCACACAAACTGTACCAAAGAGTAAAGAAGCATCTGCAGGGTTAAATTATGACTCTGTTAAAAACACTCTGGTGGTTGATGAACACGCGCAACTGGAACCAGTCAGCGGTAAGGACTGCTTGCACAGTAAGAGTGGACACAATGACGAGAGTGATGCAGAGACGGTCTATCAGTCAGCCAAAGAGGAGGAAGACCCTGAGTATGAGGAGGAGAGGAAAAGGAAAGAAGCAGCAGCAAGGAAGCAAGGTGAGACATTTTGAATTCAAACTCGCAAGAGGGAGTGCTCATCGAGGAATTTTCATTCATCCTTCATATTTTGTTTTAGAATGGTTGGGTTTGAATGTTTTCTTGTGGGGCATCTCAGTGTTCTTGTGGTTATCACGACTGCCTTACACTTTTGAAGTTTGAGGTTCAAATGGCTGTTCTCGCAAACCTGTGTGGGATTTGCATGTTCTCCCTATGCTTGCGTGGGGTTTCTTCGGGTATTACGGCTTCCTCCCACATTCCAAAAATACATACGTGATAAGTTCATTGACACATTCACAGCTGATGTCAGCTGCGCTAGGTTCCAGCTCACCTTTAACCCAAATAAAGACAAGCAGTAGAAAAAATGGATGGATGGATGTTTTCATGTGCTCTCCGAGCCAAGTGTACCAACAGAAAGCACAATTCTTTTGAGTAGTGCTGTCCTAGAGAATGTAGCGTAAAGTCCCGCACAGCTCATCAAGAGTCCCATTATTAGGATTTTGAAATTAACAGACCAAATGTGTTAAGTAGATCTGAACAGTTGCCGTCTTTTGTGCTCCCAAGGGCGGAGGAAAGAAGAAGAAATGAGAAGAAAGGAGGAGGAGAAGAGAAAGATGAGAGAAGAAGACTTGAGGCGGCAGCGGGAGGAGGAAGTGAAGAGGAGGAGGGAGGTTGTGGCGAGGGTTAGCAAGCAGCCTAAAATGTTAACCAAAACATTGGACCAAGAGGAATCTAATGGAGGCAGAGCAAGCGTTCCCAGAAGCAAGAAGTTCCTCAACCTGTTCTCTTCTGACAACAACTACAGTTCCACTGGTTTGTTATGGATTGTTTTGTGCTATTTTCTTCTTCGTGAATAAAATATAGGAACAAGCCACACATTGTGGGTATTAAGTCCATTGAGAAAGGTGATAGTACTCATTAAATGTAAAAAAAAACAAAAAACATGTCACTGAATGACACAGGTCTGAATCAGGGATGGAGGGGGCCACAGTTTTTCCATCAGCCCCCCTATCAGGGGGCCACTGTAGGACCGAACATTTCCAAGCCAGATTTATGACAAAAATGCATTTTCAAATATGGCCATGCAGAATGGTTGATGTGTATGCCTTTTGTGCTGGAACAATTTTGCTGTGGAACTCGGGAGTTTAAAATATTTTTTAATTAAAAAAATATATAATTATTGGCTCTCAACACAATAATACACTGTTCACATCAAGACCCCATGCGGGTTCCTATAAAAGGATAAATGTGGAGAAACAGAGTGACGGTGTGTATGATACAGATCAAAATGTTTCAGGTGCTGGCTCCTTTGGTGTGTTTTCATGTGTCATGGATGGAGTGGAGCAACAGCAGAGCCACAGAGCTGTATACAGGTTAACACATGTACTTGCTGACTTGTGTCAATGAAAACATTGGACTGAAATGCGTTGCCCTTTATCCGTGTTTAGGTTTGTTCCCCGTCATTCTGATGAGCTGTACCTGGAGACAGATGACCCAGTCTTAATTCTCAACCAGTCCGAGGATCTGTGGTGTCAGGGTTACAACATGAGGACCGGAGCTGCTGGAATCTTCCCTGCTTACTATGCTGTCAGACTAACCAAAAATACTAACAAAGGTGAATAATTCAATAGAAATGTCAGAATATCAGTGTTGACGTGAGACAAGTATGACATTGGTGCAATAAGCGGTAAAGTCGCCACTGGTTTGTACTGTAGCCTCAAAGCAAGCAAGTGGCTTGTTCAAATGTCTACGTTCTGTGGGGAATTTATGTTCTCTCTATGCTGTTTGGGTTCTTCCTCCCACAGTCCAAAAACATGCAGGCCTATGTAAGAACAGCCTTTCCAGAGCCAAAGGATATATTTTAGATGAAATAAATCTCACTGCACCTCACTCAACTAAAATGTCCTAGAAAGTATATATACTCAAATAATGATGATCTCTTCTCATTTTATGCACAAATGTGCATACTCCTTGTGAAATTGAATTGAAACTGTTTAGTTGACCACAAAGCTGTTATTCTGTTTTTTGAATGGAATGCTCAACAGCTAGTTAGGTTAATTGTACCTTCTGCAATCTGGTCGAAGATTAATTAATTGCTCTACTAATAATACTGTATATGTCACTGGGATAGCTGAAAAAAGATACATTATTTATAGTAAATAATCATTTTGGGATTTTAATTAAGTGAAATTCAATCATTTCCCATGGCACCCCTGATGATCTCTCACGGCACACTAATGTGCCGCAGCACATTGGTTGGAAATCACTGTGCTGGAAAACAAAGTAGTCATGAGGTCTCAGAGGTCCATACCAGAGTACTTATTTATTTTTTTCTGAGTGACGTTTACATTGTGTGTGTACGTAAAGAGATGCAAAATACCAATGATATACACGTGGACGGTGACTGTTATGGCTCACTTCTACATTTCCAAACAAAACGAAATATACATGTGCCTTAGAGGGACAAAAAGCCTTAATGCTGGACCGGGAGAAGATATCCTGTTACTGGTCCATGGCGAGGGGGCACAAATACCTGAGCGCTGGCAACCCATGCTCCATCACTGTTGTTCTCCTCAACTGACTAAAGTTTATAGGGTCCATTCAACTCATGCTTGTCTTGAGTCCAGCCTCTCCAATTTCCTTTGCCTTCATAGATTGAATGACAGAATGTATGATTGTCTTTCTTCATCTGTTGCTCTCTCAGGACAAAAGGATGGTTCGATAGAACAATTCCTGGTGCGATTCTTAGGTTCCGTTCAAGTCCCCATCCACAAAGGCAGTGATGTGCTGTGTGCTGCCATGCGCAAGGTAAACAAACGCAAGCATAATATAACAATCTGTGTTAGTGTCATGAATGTTGAGGCTAAAATATCATTTTAAACGTATTAATATTGTATTTAAATTAGGAGCAGCAATATCAAAGCCACTGTGCACATAGTTGTTGATTTGTATCGACAAACGTCTGTTAAAAATGCAACCAAAACAGTGATTGTTTTCATAGTTAGTATTAGAGCTAGTTGTCAGCAGAGATGAAAAAAAAAAAAAAAAAAGAAGAAATACTACATTATCTCTCACCTCTTGATGTCATTTTGTTGTCCACACAGAAATTTACTTGAGATTTGATATGTTTTTCTGATTGAGTTCAATTATCACTGACAGTGATAGCTGCAGGCTCATTGTAGGGAAAATAGTTTGATTCAGCATGGAATAGATCAGAAGATTTGGGTCATCTGATGCAAATTCAAGGCGTATTTGGACAGCAGTACTTGTAGCCAAATCCTCATGAAGGACATTGCGCAGCGCTGGACTCTTGGACTAAAAATGGTTTCGTCTGCATAAAATATGGTTAATTTTCCATTTTATAAGTGAGTCCAATTCCTTTGTTTTTGCTGTAAACTGATCATGTTTGAGTTTGACATAAAAAAATGAATGAGACAAAAGATGAAAATTTGAGCTTTTGTTTCCATGCATTTGCATCTGCATCTAATATACAAATTACAACCTATATTCAGTTGAATACACTACTAAGACAAGATATTTTATGTTCAAACTGAGAAACGTTTTTTTTTTTTCAAATATTCACTCATTTTGAAATTGATGACTGCAACATGTTCCAAATAAGCTGGACAGTGGCATGTTTACAGTACCTCTGTGTTACATCATCTTTCCTTTTAAAAACGCTGAATATGCGTTTGGGAACCCCATTTTTGTTTGATGTACAACTTCAATTGCTCATCAGTTAGGGGTCTCTGTTGTCGTATTTTGCGCTTCATAAAGCGCCACACATTTTCAGTGGGAGACATGTCTAGAATGTTGGCAGGCCAGTCTAGTACTCACTCTCTTTTACTAAAACGCCACACTGTTGTAACACATGCAAAATGTAGCTTCACATTGTCTCGCTAAAATAAGCAGGGACGTTCCTGAAAAAGTTGTCGCTTAGGTGGCGTTGCTCCAAAATCTGTATGTACCTTTCACCATTAATGGTGCCTTCACAGACGTGCAAGTTATACCGAGCTCAGACTACACTCAGACTTTTCTTGTCATTTACGACACTCGCTATGTCAGATTACAAGACACCGGTGTCATAAATTTGTGCTGTGTCTTGGACCGGACGAGTGGCCACATTACAAGTATACACTGACCAGTCCCCGACCGGTCATCACATGTGGTTGCCAATAGTACAGTCCGACAGCCCAGTTTGTGGGCATGCAGGACCACGGAACCCAAGTGTGGGTCGGCGGGGTTTACCAGAGTTTGGCTCCAGAGGAACAACAAGCAAATGGCGCGAGCTCCCGGCATCTGTTCCCGACATTCGCATTCCGCAGAAAAGAGCGAGAGCGACCGTGCACGGGCATTTTGGCGCTCCGTCACACTAGTCACATTCCGTCACACAATCGTAGGACATGTAACACGCCAGACTTTCCACGTCGTGGTCGTGAGGCATCCCAGACGCCAGATCAGCAATTGTTGATTATGTCACACTACACGGGGTGGCGACACTTGATCGGGACCTGTATATGATATCCATTGAGATTTCATACTTGTTTGTTTTTGTTGTTTTGTTGTCCAGATGCTACTACATAAAATTGTTTTGTTACATACTTCTGGAAACACTGCATATATATATATATATATATATATATATATATATATATATATATATATTATATATAATGCTGCTCACAGTTCTGAGGACTGGCGTTCAATCCCCGGACCCGCCTGTGTGGAGTTTGCATGTTCTCCCCGTGCCTGCGTGGGTTTTCTCCGGGCACTCCGGTTTCCTCCCACATCCCAAAAACATGCATTAATTGGAGACTCTAAATTGCCCGTAGGCATGACTGTGAGTGAGAATGGTTGTTTGTTTCTATGTGCCCTGCGATTGGCTGGCAACCAGTTCAGGGTGTACCCCGCCTCCTGCCCGATGATAGCTGGGATAAGGTCCAGCACGCCCGCGACCCTTGTGAGGAGAAGCGGCTCAGAAAATGGATGGATGGATGGATATAATGCTGTTGTGTTTTGCCAAGAAGGTACTGCATACGTATGCTGGTTTGTTGTGGAAGTTCCAACTGAAAGCTTATATTTGCCTCAAAGATTCATGAAAGGCCAAAATACAATTTAAAATGCAGTTTCTGCTGTTTCTATCAAATTGCACAATTAGAATAGGGTGTTTGGAATGGCTATTGGTCGAGTGTAGCTTACTATTCTTTATAGTTGTATCGAAATCCTATTCATCATCCATCCGTTTTCTTTACCGCTTATCCTCTCCAGGGACATGGGAAGCTGGAGCCTGTCCCGGATGACATCGGGCGAAAGGAGACAGGGCACAGATATAAATCCTGTAACACACAACTGTACAATTGTTGTCATTCAAAAGTGAGGGTTGGATGTACATGGTACATTTGGTAGTCACATTTAATGAGGCTAATACTGTATTTCTCTCATGTAGTGAATGATCTTGTCATTGTCTTGATCTGATCTTCAAATTAATTTTGTTCTCATAAATCGAAGAAATTCTGGATCTGTTTGAAACTTAAGCTATTAAAATCCTACATCGTAGCCATGCACTTGCTTTACAATTTACAGGGAACAAAAGTTTCAGCCTTGGTAAATGCGTTTTTAAAAAAACATTTAAGGCTGAATTTTTACATATAGTAGCTTGTGTGTTTGCAACGCTGCTGGTGCGGCTCCTCGGACAAGACTGACCTCAGAACTCGTGCGCCAACAGGTTGCATATAACAGGCGATTAGCAGGGCAGCCTCCCTCAGCCTGTGTGCTCGAAGTCAGTGTGAGGGGTGTGAAGATCAGCGTCCAGGACCAGTGTCACTCTGCTCACAGGGTATGTGCAGAACTACAACTACTCACTTTTTGTGCATGGGACTTTGGTACAAACACACTGCAGAGCGAGGTGGAGGAGGAGACGGCCAATCGCCAGCAAGATCCTGCCCACTGGCCGTCAATCTAAGAAAAGCCAGGCTCACCGTTAGCCCAGCAGTATGAGGGCTGACAGATCTGCCCCTAAATGAGATGATTTCACCACAGCAAGAAATATGGTAGAACAATAGGTCTATAATTCCTGAGCCTTGGGGTACAAAAGGGTGCTGCCGGTGCTTTGCTGCCTGAAATTTTACCGTCCCAAAATTATGCGCTCTGTCCGTCATTGGCCAGTTTTTCAGTCACTGTTCTTTCAATTATTGGGCAGTCTACTGTACATGTCATTAAATTGTAAGCAGTGGCACTGATTGTTTGTGAAATCACTTACATCAAAGATTACTGTTGACAAAGGATGTGGTGTTTACAGCGCAGTCGCTGGTAAGCAAATATTAGTGATTGTTTTTTGTTTTTTTTAAAGGAAACACTTTGAATGGAATGAACGAATATGGTTTGGATTGCTAATATTGGTAGGGATGAATTAATATGGGTTTCGGAGTCATCTGCAGCCAAATCACAAGGGAAAGGTTGTCAGGTGTATGACACATCAGCAGCAGGGCTCAGAAATTACAAAGTACTCCACCGCTTTGATAGTATTTCCAATCGCAGAGCATAACCGCATTCAGTTGCATTCCTATTCTTTTACATATTTTCCCTGCTCTCTCTTTAAGGGAGACCAGTGTTTCCATTTCTTCCATTTGAAGAACATCTCGTTCTGTGGCTGCCATCCAAAACATAGCAAGTAAGTTGAACTCAGGAGTGACCAGACCTACGTGACAGAAGTCATCAAGTTTTAACATTGTCTCTTCAGTGTCAATTGAGGCCTATGCTCAATGCAAGTGACCCTGATTATCGTACCGCAGGTACTTCGGTTTTATCACCAAACATCCTGACCAACAGCGCTTTGCCTGTCATGTGATGATGGCAGATACAACTTTACATCCTCTGGCCAAGTCAGTAGGGTAGGCTCTCTTCTATTCTGTTCTGCTCTTCTTGTAAGATGCTGATATAACTCTTGTTTCCAGCTATGAAACCAAATGAAGTCTAATGTATTATAATGTATTCAGTTTTGATAGCTTTTTTACCCTGACAGTACAAAATGACTGAGTGAATGCCTCACTGACTGTACTATACGTACAATACACAAGCATATAGTGATTTATAAAAACTGACTTTCAAAAATAATAACTGTTTATTGTTGTTTTGCTGTCAATCGTGTGTCAATAAATGTACTTGTAAATTTTAGGCACTGGATCAGACTTTTCTTTAAATCTATTTTTGTCACTTATCTGAACTGTATTCCCTCATGTTTCACAGGAAGGCCTTCCAGGAGTATTACAACGAACACATTGGCTACTCTTGTCCCACTGAAGACATCTTCATTGATTAACACTTCACAGTATGTCCTAAATATTATTGATGTGCACATGCAAGCCATCAGTTTGTGTAGATTCTCAATCATCTACTGATATCAATCAGATACATGTCATCAGATACTCCCCCAAAAATTTTTTAAGCATGTTATACAACCCGGCGGGCGACTGGTTAGCGCATCTGCCTCACAGTTCTGAGGACCGGGGTTCAAATCCCGGCCCCACCTGTGTGGAGTTTGCATGTTCTCCCCGTGCTTGCGTGGGTTTTCTCCGGTTACTCCGGTTTCCTCCCGCATCCCAAAAACATGCATGGTAGGTTAATTGAAGCCTCTAAATTGCCCTTAAGTGTGAATGTGTGCGCAAATGGTTGTTTGTTTATATGTACCCTGCGATTGGCTGGCGACCGGTTCAGGGTGTACCCTGCCTCTCACCCGAAGATAGCTGGAATAGGCTCCAGCACCCCTGCGACCCTAGTGAGGATAAAGCGGTACAGAAAATGGATGGATGGATATTATACAACCCAATTCCAATGAAGTTGGGACAAAAACAATAAATAATAATAATAAATAATAAACATAAATAAAAACAGAATACGATGATTTGCAAATCATGTTCGACCGATATTTAATTGAATACACGACAAAAACAAGATATTTAATGTTCAAACTGACAAACTTTGTTGTTTTTAGCAAATAATCATTAACTTAGAATTTTATGGCTGGCACAGGGTGTCATGAACAGAACAAAGGATAGGACCCAAAAATGCACGACTCCAAAACAAATAGACGGTTTCAAAAAAAGAGAGGTTTAATATACGGGCAGAGGTCGTCGAGGTCAATTTTCAGGTTTAAGAGTGTTCTTCAGAGTCTCCTTTACCGCAGTCTCAATCTCCCAAACAAAAGTGGAACCGAAACATGACTTGGGCAAAATGGTTTTCGGGTCGGACAAAGAATTATCTGCACAGAAAATGCGCGATAAAGCATCTGGCTTACCATTTTTAGAACCAGGTCGGTAGAATAACGTGAAATTGAATCTAGTGAAAAACAGAGCCCATCTAGCCTGCCTCACATTTAATCTCTTAGCAGATTTAAGATAGTCCAGGTTCTTGTGATCTGTCCCTACTAAAAACTGAGTATGTGCCCCCTCTAGCCAGTGTCCACTCCACCAAAGCCACCTTGACTGCCAGCAGTTCACGGTCACCAATGTCATAAATTCTCTCGGCTGGGGTCAGTTTTTTGGAGAGACAAGCACAAGGATGTAATTTACCATCCTTGAGACATTTCTGGGAGAGCACTGCTCCTATACCGGCATCAGACGCATCGACTTCTACCACAAACTGCTGTTTGAGATCTGGCAAAGTGAGGATGGGAGCGTAGGTAAAGCTCGATTTAAGTTTCGGAAAATCTGCCTGACAAAGCGGGTTCCATACTAAAGGTCTGTGTGACGAGGTAAGATCATGCAAAGGCGAGGCTATAGAACTGAAGTTTCTGATGAACTTTCTGTAGAAATTAGCGTACAGTAAGAACCTTTGTACGTCTTTGCGTGAAGTGGGAGTGGGCCAATTAGTCACGCATCAACTTTGCAAGGGTCCATTTTGATTTCACCTGGAGCCAGCACGAACCCCAGAAAAGAAACAGACGCCTTGTGGAACTCACATTTGTCAGCCTTGACTTATAGTTCATTCTGCAGTAACTGCTGCAACACAGAGCAGACATGAATGATGTGAGTCTCCTCATTCGGGGAGAATATCAAAATATCATCCAAATATACAAAAACATACACATTCAACATGTCACGCAGGACATCATTGACAAAGTTCTGGAACACAGCTGGAGCGTTAGTTAGTCCAAAAGGCATCAGCAAATACTCGTAATGTCCCGTTGGTGTGTTGAATGCTGTCTTCCATTCATCCCCCTTCCTTATCCTGACTAAATGATATGCACTTCTTAAATCGAGTTTGGTGAAAACCTTGGCTCCCTCCAGGAACTCAACGGCGGTGGAGATGAGAGGAAGAGGGTACCTATTCTTCACCGTTATGTCGTTGAGACCCCGGTAATCGATACAGGGTCGCAGAGTCTTGTCCTACTTGTCCACAAAGAAAAATTCGGCTCCCGCAGGGGATGAAGATGGGCGAATAATCCCGGCTGCCAGGGATTCATCCACATAGTCCTTCATAGCCTTGTGTTCCGGCCCTGAAAGAGAGAATAACCTCCCTCGTGGGGGTGTGGTTCCAGGCAGGAAGTCAACAGCACAGTCATAAGGTCTGTGGGGTGGAAGGGATTTGGCCTTGGACTTGGAAAAAACGTCTTTAATATCCTGGTAACTGGTGGGCACTTGAGATAAATCAAGATCCCCAGATGGGGTCTGTGGATTGTCATTAGAAACATAGCCCTGAACATCACATGGCAGTTTGAAACAGTTCTGGGGGCAATTGCTGCCCCATGACATAACTTGCCCAGAGGACCAGTCAATGTGGGGGTTATGTAATTTCAACCATGGGTTTCCTAAAATAAGGTCATGATTCATGGCGTCAAAAACATGAAAACTAATGCGTTCCGAGTGAGAATCAGGAAATGTCTATGTGAGTGTTTGGGTGTGATGAGTGATCTTGCCCATAAAACTGCCATCTGCAGCATAGGTGTTGCGGTGGGGTTTTATTTGAAAGGTTCTAAGGTGCATACGTCTAACGAGGAGGGAGTTGAGAACCTCTCCGGTCGAGAGAGCAGTGGGCAGACAGCAGCAGAGGTGGCAAGTGGCTGCATGGTGACTGCTTCACACCGAAATGTTGGTACCGTGGCGGTATCGGGTGTTGTGCCAACTGGTTCCTTCTTTTGAATCATTTTCATAAGAACTTCAAAGTGTGAGGCCACCTGTCTCATCATATTGTCCTGATGTTCTGATAGTCCCTCTAGATGAAGGTGGAGGGCAGCAAGCTGCTCATCCTGCTTCGAGAGGCGTTGACCCTGCGCTTGAAGGGCTTTGTGCACCGGGTCTGAGTCTGCTGGGTCCATGTTATGGCCAGTTCGTTCTGTCATGAACGGAACAGATAGGACCCAAAAATGCACGACTCCAAAACAAATGAACAGTTTAAAAAAAGAGAGGTTTAATATACGGGCAGAGGTCGGTACACAGGCAGGAAATCCAAAAAAGGCAACAGTATCCAAAAACACAAATAAAAACAGAATACGATGATTTGCAAATCATGTTCGACCGATATTTAATTGAATACACGACAAAAACAAGATATTTAATGTTCAAACTGACAAACTTTGTTGTTTTTAGCAAATAATCATTAACTTAGAATTTTATGGCTGGCACAGGGTGTCATGAACAGAACAAAGGATAGGACCCAAAAATGCACGACTCCAAAACAAATAGACGGTTTCAAAAAAAGAGAGGTTTAATATACGGGCAGAGGTCGGTACACAGGCAGGCAATCCAAAAAAGGCAACAGGATCCAAAAACATGAGGCAACATGAGGGGACACCCAGGCTGGCTTGAGCAGGCTTACGGGAAAAGCAGGGTGGACCCGCATCGACCTTGAGAGCCTAAGCTTCACGGTGCCAGGGTTGATGATCTTTGTGATGGGGAAGGTCCCAACGAACCTGGGAGCGAGCTTCCGGGACTCCACCCGGAGTGGAATATGCTTGGTAGAGAGCCAAACTCGCTGACCCACTTTGTAGCTCGGGTGTCCTCCGACTGTCAGCAGCGGTTTTGTAGGACCGTTCCTGGCGCAGCAGCATCTGGCGGGCTCGCTCCCAAGTCCTCCTGCAGCGTCTCACCAAGGTCAATGCCGCTGGAACTGTGGACTCTGGGGCTATGGCAGGAAATAGGGATGGTTGGTAACCATGCACAATGTGAAAATGCTGAGGGGAGGGAATTGTGAGAGAATTCGACCCAAACCAGTTTCTGAGACCAGGATCGTGGCTCCTGTGAAGCAAGACATCGGAGCCCAGTCTCAAGGTCCTGGTTCAGCCTCTCGGTTTGGCCGTTCGTTTCAGGGTGAAACCCAGATGACAGACTGACTATGAGATTACAAAACTCCTTCCAAAATTGCAAAATGAATTGGGGACCCCTATCGGATACCACATTCTTGGGGAAACCGTGGAACTTGAAAACCTGGTGTATCATTAACTCTGCAGTGTCTTTAGCTGAGGGGAGTTTCGGGAGTGCAATGAAGTGTGCCATTTTAGAGAACCTGTCCACGACTGTGAGAATGGTGGTATTTCCTTTCGAGGCCGGTAATCCCGTTACAAAGTCTACGGAGATGTCTGACGTTGTGGTATTGGCAGGGATCGCAACTCCCCAGAAGGACGAGAGGACTTGTTGGCAGCACATACCTGGCAAGCATTGACATAATTGGTGACATCCCTTCTAACATTGGGCTACCAAAAGCGCTGTTCGACCACAGATTGAGTCTTGGCAATGCCTGGGTGACAAAAAGTCCGGTTAGTGTGGGCCCAGTGGATGACTCTTCCCCTTAAGGTCGGAACCACATAAAGCCTGTTTTCAGGGCAATTTTCAGGTTTAAGAGTGTTCTTCAGAGTTTCCTTTACCGCAGTCTCAATCTCCCAAACAAAAGTGGAACCGAAACATGACTTGGGCAAAATGGTTTTCGGGTCGGACAAAGAATTATCTGCACAGAAAATGCGCGATAAAGCATCTGGCTTACCATTTTTAGAACCAGGTCGGTAGAATAACGTGAAATTGAATCTAGTGAAAAACAGAGCCCATCTAGCCTGCTTCACATTTAATCTCTTAGCAGATTTAAGATAGTCCAGGTTCTTGTGATCTGTCCCTACTAAAAACTGAGTATGTGCCCCCTCTAGCCAGTGTCCACTCCACCAAAGCCACCTTGACTGCCAGCAGTTCACGGTCACCAATGTCATAAATTCTCTCGGCTGGGGTCAGTTTTTTGGAGAGACAAGCACAAGGATGTAATTTACCATCCTTGAGACATTTCTGGGAGAGCACTGCTCCTATACCGGCATCAGACGCATCGACTTCTACCACAAACTGCTGTTTGAGATCTGGCAAAGTGAGGATGGGAGCGTAGGTAAAGCTCGATTTAAGTTTCGGAAAATCTGCCTGACAAAGCGGGTTCCATACTAAAGGTCTGTGTGACGAGGTAAGATCATGCAAAGGCGAGGCTATAGAACTGAAGTTTCTGATGAACTTTCTGTAGAAATTAGCGTACAGTAAGAACCTTTGTACGTCTTTGCGTGAAGTGGGAGTGGGCCAATTAGTCACGCATCAACTTTGCAAGGGTCCATTTTGATTTCACCTGGAGCCAGCACGAACCCCAGAAAAGAAACAGACGCCTTGTGGAACTCACATTTGTCAGCCTTGACTTATAGTTCATTCTGCAGTAACTGCTGCAACACAGAGCAGACATGAATGATGTGAGTCTCCTCATTCGGGGAGAATATCAAAATATCATCCAAATATACAAAAACATACACATTCAACATGTCACGCAGGACATCATTGACAAAGTTCTGGAACACAGCTGGAGCGTTAGTTAGTCCAAAAGGCATCAGCAAATACTCGTAATGTCCCGTTGGTGTGTTGAATGCTGTCTTCCATTCATCCCCCTTCCTTATCCTGACTAAATGATATGCACTTCTTAAATCGAGTTTGGTGAAAACCTTGGCTCCCTCCAGGAACTCAACGGCGGTGGAGATGAGAGGAAGAGGGTACCTATTCTTCACCGTTATGTCGTTGAGACCCCGGTAATCGATACAGGGTCGCAGAGTCTTGTCCTACTTGTCCACAAAGAAAAATTCGGCTCCCGCAGGGGATGAAGATGGGCGAATAATCCCGGCTGCCAGGGATTCATCCACATAGTCCTTCATAGCCTTGTGTTCCGGCCCTGAAAGAGAGAATAACCTCCCTCGTGGGGGTGTGGTTCCAGGCAGGAAGTCAACAGCACAGTCATAAGGTCTGTGGGGTGGAAGGGATTTGGCCTTGGACTTGGAAAAAACGTCTTTAATATCCTGGTAACTGGTGGGCACTTGAGATAAATCAAGATCCCCAGATGGGGTCTGTGGATTGTCATTAGAAACATAGCCCTGAACATCACATGGCAGTTTGAAACAGTTCTGGGGGCAATTGCTGCCCCATGACATAACTTGCCCAGAGGACCAGTCAATGTGGGGGTTATGTAATTTCAACCATGGGTTTCCTAAAATAAGGTCATGATTCATGGCGTCAAAAACATGAAAACTAATGCGTTCCGAGTGAGAATCAGGAAATGTCTATGTGAGTGTTTGGGTGTGATGAGTGATCTTGCCCATAAAACTGCCATCTGCAGCATAGGTGTTGCGGTGGCGTTTTATTTGAAAGGTTCTAAGGTGCATACGTCTAACGAGGAGGGAGTTGAGAACCTCTCCGGTCGAGAGAGCAGTGGGCAGACAGCAGCAGAGGTGGCAAGTGGCTGCATGGTGACTGCTTCACACCGAAATGTTGGTACCGTGGCGGTATCGGGTGTTGTGCCAACTGGTTCCTTCTTTTGAATCATTTTCATAAGAACTTCAAAGTGTGAGGCCACCTGTCTCATCATATTGTCCTGATGTTCTGATAGTCCCTCTAGATGAAGGTGGAGGGCAGCAAGCTGCTCATCCTGCTTCGAGAGGCGTTGACCCTGCGCTTGAAGGGCTTTGTGCACCGGGTCTGAGTCTGCTGGGTCCATGTTATGGCCAGTTCGTTCTGTCATGAACGGAACAGATAGGACCCAAAAATGCACGACTCCAAAACAAATGAACAGTTTAAAAAAAGAGAGGTTTAATATACGGGCAGAGGTCGGTACACAGGCAGGAAATCCAAAAAAGGCAACAGTATCCAAAAACATGAGGCAAAAAGGCGAGGTCGATAATCGGAACAGGGTCGAGTCTTACTGTGAGTCTTTGACGTGGAACAAGGAATGCTGGAATGCTGGAACGCGACGACAAGGTACAACGAACTGGCGACAAGAAAGAATGAGACACGAGGTTAAATACAAGGGGTAATTAGGGTGAACGAGGCACAGGTGGTGAAGATGCTCTCAGGAGCAGGTGTGTATGAAACAGGGGGAAGACAAAAACCGGAACACACACCCATGACACAGGGTCATGTTTACCACTGTGTTACATCACCTTTTCTTTTAACAACATTCAATAAACGTTTGGGAACTGAGGACACTAATTGTTGAAGCTTTGTAGGTGGAATGCTTTCCCATTTTTACTTGATGTACAGCTTCAGCTGTTCAACAGTTGTCGTATTTTACGCTTCATAATGCGCCACACATTTTCAGTGGGAGACAGGTATGGACTGAAGGCAGGCCAGTCTAGTACCCGCACTCTTTTACTACGAAGCCACGCTGTTGTAACACGTCCAGAATGTGGTTTGGCATTGTCTTGCTGAAATAAGCAGGGGTGTCCATGAAAAAGACATTGCTTGGATGGCAGCATATGTTTCTCCAAAAGCTGTATGCACCTTTCAGCATTAATGGTGCCTTCACAGATGTGTAAGTTACCCATGCCATTGGCACTAACACAGCCCCATACCATCACAGATCCTGGCTTTTGAACTTTGCGTCCATAACAGTCCGCATGGTTCTCTTCCTCTTTGGCCCGCAGAACACGACATCCACAATTTCCAAAAACAATTTGAAATGTGGACTCGTCGGACCACAGAACACTTTTCCACTTTGCATCAGTCCATCATAGATGAGCTCAGGCCCAGAGAAGCCTGCGGCGTTTCTGGGTGTTGTTGATAAATGGCTTTTGCTTTGCATAGTAGAGTTTAAAGTTGCACTTACGGATGTCGCGCCGAACTGTATTTACTGATATTGGTTTTCTGAAGTGTTCCTGAGCCCATGTTGTGATATCCTTTTCACATTGATGTCGATTTTTGATGCAGTGCCGCCTGAGGGATCGAAGGTCACGGGCATTCAATGTTGGTTTTCAGCCTTGCCACTTACATGCAGTGATTTCTCCAGATTCTCTGAACTTTTTGATGATATTATGGACCGTAGATGATGAAATCCCTAAATTGCTTGCAATTGTACGTTGAGGAACATTGTCCTTAAACTGTTCGACTATTTTCTCACCCACTTCTTCACAAAGAGGTGAACCTCGCCCCAGTTTTGCTTGTGAGTGACTGAGCAATTCAGGGAAGCTCCTTTTCTACCCAATCATGGCACCCACCTGTTCCCAATTAGCCTCTTCACCTGTGGGATGTTCCAGACAAGTGTTTGATGAGCATTCCTCAACTTTCTCAGTCTTTTTTGCCACCTGTCCCAGCTTTTTTGGAACGTGCTTCAGCCATAAAATGTTTAGTTAATGATTATTTGCTAAAAACATTCAAGTTTATCAGTTTGAACATTAAATATATTGTCTTTGTTGTGTATTTGTTGTACGTCCCAACTTCATTGGAATTGGGGTTGTACATGTTTGATGATAATTACTGAAAACGTGCAAAGACTGAGAACTATATAGTACTCACTTGTGGAGCTATAGCACAATTCTCCATCTCAGTTTTATGAATTTCTTGGTTGTGCCTAAAAAGGGGGCCAGTGATGCATTTGGGCCTCAGCATGAGTGGCCCCTCCCGCACTATATAAGAATTTGCGCGCCTTCGTTCGCATCAGGAGTAAGCAAGCCAGCTATGCCTACACCCAAAAATGCATTTGCCTTCAGTTAGTTCGCTGGCGTGGCCGATTTAAAGTACCTCGTTGTCAACCTTGTTTTTTTTTTTTTTTTTTTTTTTTAAAGAGTCTGTCTTGATAGCCAGCATGTGGATCGGGCTTCGGGCTAGGATAGCCACTTTAGAGCACCTCGTTGTCGTCGCTTGGAGAAGCCCTGTGACAACCTGGTGGGATATATTCCAGCTGCCTGAGGTTTTAAGCAGATATTTTGTTTGTTTGTGTAGGCATAAGAAAGATATTAAATGAAGTTGCCTCTATTTCTCCAAGTCCTAGTGGTTGTATTTGATTGACAGTTGAGTCGTAATTATATTGCATTCAGCAGACGCCCACGGCGTTTGAGAGCGGAGAGAACCACTTGATTTTACACCATTTTGAAGCCTAATTTTATACACTTTTATTTTTACACACGTTTTTTTTAATCATCCACTTTTCACTGGGTTGTTAACAACACTTCTCAGTGGTGTCAAATTTAGAAGACATTTATCTTCACTTCACAGGGACATTCATTTTGTTATCATTCAGCAACGGAAGTAATCCCCATCCATCCATCCATCCATCCATCCATTTTCTTCCGCTTATCCGAGGTCGGGTCGCGGGGGCAGTAGCTTTAGCAGGGACGCCCAGACTTCCCTCTCCCCAGCCACTTCATCCAGCTTGTCCGGGGGGATCACGAGACGTTCCCAAGCCAGCCGAAAGACGCAGTCTCTCCAGCGTGTCCTGGGTCGTCCCCGGGGTCTCCTCCCGTTGGGACGTGCCCGGAACACCTCACCAGGGACGCGTCTGGGAGGCGTCCGAATCAGATGCCCCAGCCACCTTATCTGGCTCATTCAAAACAAAAAAGTATGTCATCGCTTGTCATCAGTTTACAACTGTGTCCAAACATCTGTTTGATTTAGGGACTCTGAGACAGTTTGAACAGAAGAAGCCTTTTGGAAAACTGGGGAAGCATCTTCAACCACAAAGAAGTCTCCAGTTGCCTTTGAAGCAGTCTTGGTGGAGGGTTATGCCACAAACTGAATCGCCGCTATGACCTACAGTATGTGAGACTGTTTGCATGTTTGATTTCCTTTCTTGTCTACATCCACATACAGGCGACATCTCTCGCCTGTAGCTACGTCACATAGAGATGTTCAGATGAAAGGTTGGACCACATGTGAACTGTCCAGAATTGTAACGTAACAGCATATCTGCCCTGAACCACATGTACTCAAAACAGAATATACTTTATACCTATAAGGTTAAAAGGACAACAAAATCATGTTTAGACGATCAATAGAGACAATTTAGTGACAAGAAATGAGGGCAAGATTAATCAACTTTAGATCAATGCATTCCTTTAGTCAGTCAGTGAGATTTGACCCTTAAATCATGTATAAATAAATGAGTGACAGCCACAATAGAAGCTCTGTGAGCCACCTTATACTTGCCTATTTGCATACATATTAAAACTTGTATGACCTTGTCATGCAATTGAACAAAACAACATGTACCTGTTCGCATATACTATATTTCTCTTTGCTTTTCAGTCATAAGATTCTTGAGAGCACATAATCGCAGTTGATCTTTGTTCAGAAAGTGGTCAAACTGCATTTCTAGATTCGGATGAAAGGGGGCATCAAGTGCGCATCTACAGTATCCCCAGCAAAGTAAAGGCAGGTCAAAGGTAAAACTTCTCCAAATCCTTGTGCCTCTCCTGTTATTAAATTCTCTTCTTCATTGACTCAGCACAGCAAAGAAGGGCTTCTTATAAACAACTCCCAGCTCCTGTTTTAAAGTTAGCGCTTTAAAGTAGTGTATCATAAACTAATGGCCCTGCTTGTTTCTTTGCACATACGGAAACAGTGTTTTAAAAGGACATATAGAAAAGTATACCTTTTTATCTTATGACCCCAAGACAATCTATTGTTGTCCAACTGTTTCCAGAAGACTTAATTGTTGCTTTTTCTTTTTTTTTTCCCCACTAAAGTAGTATTCCCTACCAGGAGTTCCACGACTTCAGATTTTTTTCATTTGATGCTAATGTGACTAAAGTCGAGTCGACGTTGACTAGTGGTTGGTGACGTCCTTGATATTTTTTGGTATAGTACTGTAATTTTAAAAAATAAATAAATAAAAGGAGCAGGGAATGCTTTGCAATCTATAGTCCCCAACAATGGACAGCTCCAGTGGCGTGCAGAGGGGGTGGGGCACTGGGAATACAAATGGCGGGGAGGCAACTTTAAAAGTGGGGGGCACAGTACTTTTGGGGGCACTTTTTAGTACATCGAGGGCATTTTTAGTCATTTTTACTACCCGCAAACCAATGGTCGTGCGGGAGGGGCTGATTTCACATATTTATCCCGAAAGCCAATCGCCGATGGGGGGGGGGTACGGGGACGGGGTGCTGATCGAACATTTTCAGCCATCATCATACCTTTGCACGCCAACGGACAGCTCATACACTGAATTTACGCTGAAGACGTATGTTCCAACACAAAAGCATTGACGTGGGCTGGGCGAAGGTGCACCGTTGTCGCATGGTATTTTCAGCCAGAGAAAAAATATCCTATCTCTCTGTGTGCTTGCCGCTGGAATGGCCAGGTACCTTTTGTGCAACTTAGCCAAATGGGGAAACCTGTCCTTATTCCAGGCCCACCACAGCAGCGGGTTCTGCATGGTGGGAATTTGCAAATAATCACAGACCTCTTTGTTTGCGATGGAATAATTTCCCGCTCTCCTTCAAATTTCCATCCATCCATTTTCTGAGCCGCTTCTCCTGACTAGGGCCGCGGGCCTCCTTCCAACTTGATAGTGCGAAAAAAATCGTTCAAAATCCTGTGTGAGCCTGGGTTTTTTCCCTTTTACTGGTTCTTACTTACCAAAGCCGCACATTCAGCAATAGAAGAGAATTTAAATCAACTAAGGTGCTGGATTTATTGAATTCAGCACACTCATCTCAACTCACGCAGCTCTGCCTCCTTCTCACACCAAAAACGTGATTCGCAAATAGCCGACGTCACGCCTTAAACGTCATTGTGGAGTAGTAAAGTCAACAAATCGACTAATCTGTACAACCCCTATTCCCGACATGTTATTTTCTTTCAACTCTGTGAAGTGACAAGGCCGAGGTGTTCTGTGCAATCTCGTGTAACGTTAAACCCTGCAGGCTGTTGTCATATCAGTCAAAATCACCCTCAGCTCACATGATCTTAGTTTGTTGTTTCCTGCTTAAATCTGATCACATCAGTGTGGCACTCTCTCAATTAAATATGAAAACATTGACCTCAACTGAATATATAAACTCATCTTTTCAAGCATCTCAGCGTATGAAAATCATCTGGCCCTCACACTGACCAGATCTGAACCCACCAACGTGTAGTGCTGCCTTATCTAAAGTGAGGAATCCACCCATCAGAACATGAACTCCATCATCTACTGTTACTGAGAACACAAGCTGCTTAAATATCAGATTTAAGCAGGAAATGGACATTGAAGTGTTTTATGCAAAAAGAGTGCCTATTTATTTTTTATATGATTATTTCAGTTCTGTCTGTATTTACTGTTGTCTTCAGATGAGTATTTGTGCAGCTTGGTATTAAATTCGCTTATATGGGCTGACATGGCTATGTCATGTGGAAAACATAAGTGGTAACAAAGTCAGCAAACCTCAGGTCTTAAGCTCCAGATGGAATTTTGGAATAAAACAGAACAATTAGAACACCTAACAATAAAGCTACAGAATTGATCAATTCCAAACTTAAAAAAATAAAAATAAAATAAAAATTTAGCTTTTCATCTTTTCCATGCCATGTCTAGCTGCAGTGAAGGTTGTTTTGTCCAACAGAAAGTCTTATTTAATCTCTTCAGTTAAACATACTCGGGATCAACTGTACATAATTAACAATATACATAGAGACTGTATGTTTGTATAGAAGTTATTATTCAATACTGGAAGTTTAAAAAAAAACTGCATGATATTGATGTTGACTTATGCACAGACTGGCGCTGATGATGGTTATTCTTGTCAATAAAACACATTCACAGCTGCAGATATGAGCTCTTCATTTGTATGATTATGACATGCCACATTATAACCATTTGCACAAGCTAATAAGGTCCAATACATCATCCACACCAGATGGACCTTGCCTTGTGCAGTCATGTTGGAAGAGGAAGAAGCCAGCTCCAAACGGTTCCCACAAAGTTGGGAACATGGAATTGTTCAAAATCTCTTGGTACGCGAAAACATTCAGAATTCCTTTCAGTGGAACGAAGGGGCCAAGCCCAGCTCCTGAAAAGGCAACCCCACACCATAATCCCCCCTCCACCAAACTTTACACTTGGCACAATGTAATCAGACAAGTACCGTTCTCCTGGCGACTGCCAAACACAGACACGCGTCCATCAGATTTCCAGATGGAGAAGCGTGACTCGTCACTCCAGAGAACGTGTCTCCACTGCTCTCGAGTCCAGTGGCGGCATCCTTTAACCCACTGGGTGCTTTGCATTGCACTTGATGTATGGCTTGGATGCAGGTGCTCGGCCATGGAAACCCATTACGTGAAGCTCTCTGCGCACTGTTCTTGAGCTAATCTGAAGGTCACATGAAATTTGGAAGTCTGTAGCGATTAAATCGGCAGAAAGTTGGCAATCTCTTTGCGCTACACGCCTCAGCAGCCACTGACCCCACTCCATCAGTATGTGGCCTAATACTTCGTGGCTGAGTTGCTGTCGTTCACAAACGCTTCCAAATTCTTATAATACAGCTAACAGTCGACTGTGGATTATTTAGGAGCGAGGAAATTTCATGACTGGATTTATTGCACAGGTGACATCCTATCACAGTTCCACACTGGAATTCACTGAGATCCTGAAAGCGAGCCATTCTTTCACGAATGTTTGTAAAAACAGTCTGCATGCCGAGCTGCTTGATTTTATACGCCTCTGACCATGGAAGTGATTGGAACACCTGATTCCGATTATTTGGATGGGTGAGTGAATACGTTTGGCAATATAATGTATGTTGATAAATACCTCTTCAACAGTGTCAGAACTGAACATTATCTTTGTTGTCAGCTCCAAGACTGATTTGTGGCAAATGTGTTGTGTGCCAGCCTAAAAACCACAAGGCTTCTGGCATTCACAATTCTCTGTCTAATGAGAAAAAAAAAAACAAGCACAATAAGCATATTTTATTCAGCTTTCATGAGCTAATTTAGCATTTTTTTGTTATTTACTTTACAATGTTAGCAAATCTATGAGAAAATATTTTGATAACATCAGAATCATCTTTATTTGCCAAGTATGTCCAAAACACAAGGAATTTGGAGCCGCTCTAGTACAACAGACAGTCAATTTACAGAACACTTTGGAGACATAAAGACATTGACAAAAAACAATTGTGCAAAAAGATGCAGAGTCCTCTAGCACTTAGAGCAGTTCGAATGACTAATATTGCAATAGTCCGGTGCAATGACCATTGTGCAAAGGGGGCCGAGACTTCAAGGAGTGTATGCAGTTTAAAGTGACGAGTGGTGCGATAATCTGGGACAATGTTGGTTGTGCAAATGTTACAGATACTCCTCAATCAGTGTGCAAATGGAGCAGATGCTACTCTGGCATGAATGGCCAGTATATGCAAATAGTGCAGCATGGCGAGACTACTACAGTGAGTGCACGAGTAATACATAATTGGCTCCACAGAAATGTGACAACGAACTCAAGTCAACAAATTGCCAGGTTGTTGTAATGGAATTATAGGTTAGGTGTTTAGAACTAGTAGACATTCCAACAGCTTCTTCCCTCTTGCGATCAACTTCTTAGTTTGCATTGATCGGTAGCGCCTACCTGAGGGAAAGAGCTGGAAGAGCTGGTGACCGGGGTGCACAGGGTCCGAGAGGATTTTGCACGCCCTTGTCTTAGTTCTGGCAGCGTACAAGTCCTCAATGGTGGGTAGGGGGGTACCGACAATCCTTTCAGCAGTTTTGATTGTCCGTTGCAGTCGGAGTTTGTCCTTTTTTGTAGCAGAACCAAACCAGACTGTGATGAAAGAATGCAGGACTGATTCGATGACCGCTGTGTAGAACTGTCTCAGCAGCTCCGGTGGCAGGCCGTGCTTTCTCAGAAGCCGCAGGAAGTACATCCTCTGCAGGGCCTTTTTGAGGACTGAGTTGATGTTGGTCGCCCACTTCAGGTCCTGAGAGACTGTAATTCCCAGGAACTTGAAGGTCTCGACGGTTGACACAAGGTAGCTGGACGACGTGAGGGGCAGCTGTGGCGAAGGATGCCTCCTGAAGTCCACGATCATCTCTACAGTCTTGAGCGTGTTCAGCTCCAGGTTGTGTCGGCCGCACCACAGCTCCAGCAGCTCCACTTCCTGTTGATATGCAGACTCGTCACCGTCCTTGATGAGGCCGATGACAGTGGTGTCATCTGCAAACTTCAGGAGTTTGACAGTCGGGTTCGCTGAGGTGCAGTTGTTCGTGTACAGAGAGAAGAGCAGCGGAGAGAGGACACAACCTTGGGGCGCCCAAGTGCTGATGCTGCGTGTGGAGCCATACAAGTTGAGCCAACGCTTAAAAAGAACAAACCGGCTATTTTGTGTGTAGTTTTTTTTTCTTCTTTATGCCACGTTATCAAAAGGGTATTGGACAGTTTTTAATTGACAGCAAAAAAAAAAGTTTTCCTTTAGTATATTTGAGTTTTGAGTCTTTACTTTTTAGGACATTATTTGAATTATGCAGGTAGTGATACATGTTGCTGCCTTTTGATTTGTGTGGGTTTGATTCTGCGTCGGTACCCCCATGACCTGCCGGTCTCAAGGTCAGATAGCGAATGGATGGGTTGCGTCAGGAGTTGAATCAGTACTTATACTTTTACAAGTATTTTTTGGGGGACACAAGTATCTGTACTTTGACTGAGAGAGTGTGAGTACTTTAGCCTTTACACATGTCAATACTGTAGTCAGTTGTATGGGTATGACAAATCTCAGTCGAAACCAGTCTCACAGTTACATCTTTAATAGCTTGATCAGTCCAATACCCCAAAATAAATAAATGGCATGATGTAATTCAGTGTATAGTTAAAGGACAGCAGATGAGAGGATAAAACCTTTTCGTCACTGCTGTAAAACAAGCTTAACAATACACATTTGTTCAGTGAGCTCTTCTTGTCATACTTCTTTCTTAAATTAGAGGTTCCAGTATTTGCATGCCACCACGCTACATAGGAATGAAACTAACTGGTGTGAGTTTACGCAGGCAAGAAAGTTTGTCGTGTATCATAACAGAACCATGATGGAAGGTGAAAGGTCAGTTTTCAGACGAGTCAGTCTCCTCTGTAGAGCCATCACTCTCAACCTCCATCTTCCTCCTGTGGTGGATGTTCCTTCTGGGGGAGGCCTTTCTTTGCACCTCCTTCACCATCCCCACTGCACTGCCACTGCTGTTGCTGCTGGGGCTGACTGAGATCTGGGCGATGCTGCATGGAGAATTGGAAATTGTTTGGGGCAATTTAAGGAAACAGAGCAAGGAGAACAGAAGGGAAAAGCCATGAGAGAGGAGTCATGATACAGAATACGGTCTATGCAGATCTCACAGTTTGTCCAGTTCCTGGTCCATCTCTGGATCATTCAGTACTTCTGTCTTACTGGGTAAGGCTCCTGTGACCAACGGGCAAAGACAAAAGATTAGAATTTTGAACGCTCTACATATCCATCTAACTCATTTTCATTGGAGTCACTGCTGTATGAAAGTAATGAATCTTATTTTGTTTGGTTTATTTCCATTTTTAGGATTTGTCGCTCGATGGGATCAAATGAAAAAGACTATCTGAACCATAATGAGGTAACTCTGGATATCTAAATACATGAAAACCACAAAATTACTCTTTAATGATTGAGATTGATGAGACTTTTTGATGATGGAGAGTCAATGAGAGATTTTTGTTTAAAACCAATTTTCTGGTTGTAATTTGGACTGGAGTAGAGATTATGGGCAAACAATGGGTTGCATGCTAGTCGTGTGAAATAGTTGAAATTTAATACAATAATCTTTAATCCCTGGAAGTGTAGTTTTTTTTCTTTTGTTGATAAGATCATGAAAGAAGTTAATGATCAGGTGGAGAATGAGTGAACTTGTGTAGTGAAAAGATTAGCAAGAGATTTACAGCGCAGTCGAAACCGTTGAACGAGTCTCGCCAGATGATCTGGTCTTCTGCCGCAATCTGTCTACTTTTATCTGTCTCACTCTGCCCACAGAGTGTGGAGGAATTTCCATATCAAGCGAATTGGCACTGACCTGACATGTTATTATAAAATGGTTCATAATCTACCTGTCAGAAGGTAGTTGAATCCTTTGATAGTACAAAATGTGACGATAAGTGCTCAAATGATATATAATAATGCTCAAGTGATGTTTGAAGCAAAAGCTAGATTATCCAACGATACAATTATAATAAATGAAAGAAACATGCCAGCACCATTAAGTTCTTATACAATTAACTTAAAATTCCATTGTAACATGTTGCCAATTTTACATTGTTTGTGCACTCACTGTAGTAGTCTCGGCAACAACATAGCCACTCGTGCTTGAAGAGTATCTGCACCATTTGCACAATTGACATTGTTCCAGTTTATCGTACTGCTAGTCACTTTAAACTGTTTCAATTTCCTGAAGTCTCTGCATCATTTGCACAATTGTCAAAAAAATAAAGTCTCGGCATTATCACATTACTGGTAACCTTTTATTGCTCAGTGACTCTTCATACTGTGTTTATGTTTTTATGTCTAAACTATTCTCTGTCAAATGGCTGTCTGTTGTCGTACTAGAGCGGCTTCAACTACCAGAGACAAATTCCTTGTGTTTTTGACGTACTTTGCAAACAAATAGGTTTCTGATTGCCTTTTCTTCTCAACCAATGAGACATTTGAAATAAATGTGGGCATAAAGAGAATATTTACCAATAGTTTGGTTTATAGTTTCATGTTTAGCCAGACTCATCAGTAAGCTGTAGTATGACACCTTGCCATTCTCTTCTAGGGCTTCTTGTAAACAGGACCTGGGAGGATGACTGCACAAACCGCACGCACATGCGCACACACGCACGCACGCACGCACACAGACACAGGCAGAGAGTTTTCGGTTAAGTAAGGCCCTCTTCTTGTGCCGATTCTACCCCTTCCCGACCAAGCACGTCAAACGCCAGACAATCTTATCAGACAGTCTTATAAGATTATCCAAGAAGATTGTCCTTAGGTCTGATGTGTGTTAAGAGTGGATTTGTCCTGATTTTAGCGTCTGAAACGGGTCGGGACTGACAATCTTAAATAATGAACGTGTTCAATATCTTACAACCGAATCGCTTCATGTGTGTGGGGAACGCCGACTTCTCCTGAGTCATGATGATGAGATGGTGACGTGAAACACAATGTAGTCAGTCAAAGAAGCACCCAAGACTGACGAACACGGAAGCGACCGTAAATGAAAACAAAAACGTATTACCGATGTCGTTTTATGTAGAAAAGTGGCTTCCCCAGACGGCAAGAGGTATTTTTCAAAGCAAGTCATTTTTTGAGAACATCGCCATTTTACAAGGCTCTCGAGACCATTTTATAAGGCCTTCGGGACCGTTCGGGAAACATCGGCGCAACGCCAGAAGTGTTTCTTCTTCTTCGGTCTTGTGAGAGCACGCATGATCATGCAAGACTTCGAGATCGGGGGTGCAACAGAATCTTTGTGTGTGTGTGGTCTTCTGTATTGAGATTCTCGGAGCAGACCAACACACATGATGACCAAAACTGTTGAATGCCCAATTTTTAACCTTTATGTGTTGGGTCTGTAGCAGATAAAAAAAAAAATTTTTTTTAAATCTTTGAAGAGTGGAAAAATCTTGATGTGTGTACCAGGCCTAAGTCATCAACTTCAGAAGGTGCTTTGATGAGGTAAACAATCAGAAGGGGTGAAAGTTTCAGAGCATCTACAGAAAACAAAATAAGTAAGAATTTGTTGACAAGCACAAAATGGAGAAAAGAGGGTATTGTATAACAAAGCTTCTGAATCCACACTTATGTGAAAGCCTTTGGGCAAACATTTCAACATTTTTGTCCCCTCATCTTCACTCAGTACTGGCAGAGCAAATTCAAAAGGAAAAAATACATATCCCATGATAATGTCATTCAACAGCATATTCCGATCTCTCCACAACTCATGCTCAATTCAAGGACATGCCGTGTTGCTTCTTAACCACCACCGGTTTAGGTGATGAGTGGTGCCTGGTTTCTGTAAAAACACCTGCTCGAATTGAGAATTTGACAGCTTTTGACATAGTGTCAGAGGCAGAACACCGTCAGCCGTCACCAGAGTGTGAAGTTTAACATCAGAGACTTACTGTCCACAGCCTATTGTGTTGAAAGTAATTGTCGGTGACACACTGGTGTCATCACGCATCTAATTATCTGAACGCAGGATTCTGTCTCAGCTGTGTGAAAGCACACACGTTCCTAGAAACAAGCTGCTTCGGTGGGTGCTGTTCAAAAGGAACAGATGAATACATCAACCACCCGCTACACGACACAGAACGGGCAGAAATATGGCAGAGCACGTTCAGGGGCAGGCTGCTGTCGCTGTCCTGCACAACGAAAAGATGAACATTCCTTCTGCCATATGGGTCTACAACTCCTCCGAAGATGATGGGAGGGCAGCCAAAGGTCACTTATCTGTCTCACCCATATTGCACAGACTGTACATAATTCTTCTGTTTTCACCATTGTCACTTTTACAATAAGCATTTCAATTGCACTTGATTTGTATTTTTTTATTTATTTTTTTTAAACTGATCTCTTTTTTTAATTATTATTGTTGCATACGAGCCTTTTAACCAGGCACGTGCACAGACATTTTCAGAGGCAGGTGCTCGAGCCATTGCCAATACTCACAATCAGTGTTGGCGCCAGTGTACATCCGATGGGAGGACATTTGATCGGTGTAGGGGACACATTTTACCGCTCAAAAAAAAAAAAAAAACACAGCGCCCTGTGCTGTGGTCTGAAAACGTGTTTCTCACAGTGGAGAATGGATTGTCGCATATTGCTTCTGGAGGTGCCAATATACCTTATCAGACTGTCATGTAGCTCAACTTAAGACCTAACTTTCATTTCAAACTAGAAACCAAATTCGGGTAGACGATAATAATGGTGAGATTAGATCTGGGGGTGTCGCCGATCTTGTGAGGCCCTTTTATACAAATCAACTTGACTTGACGATCGGCCTAATATTATGCCAATAAAATCAAACAGACAGCTTTTCCTATTTCTTAATCATTCTTCTGTATGCTGCTCTATATCAGAGACGACATAGAGAGAGATGTTTTACAAAAGTACTTGGAAATGTAGAGCTCAAATGTTTTACTGTAAATGTTTGCATGAAAATATCTCCTTGAGTACATGTGACTTGACCAGGGTGCTTCTCCTGGCTTCCAGCTCAACCTAATTAAGAATTTAAATGAAATAAAACTGGTGAAATTGTTTCATTTGCAAAACTGTCTTTAAAATTTCTGCCTGACGGGTCTGTCTTTCTGTTTTTCTGCTGCAGCTTCCTGTACGTTCTCTCTTCATTAACATGACATGACAATTTGAAATCACGGATTTCATTCGTACAAAACCTTAAATACGTTCCCTGAAAGTGGCTATATAAGATAAGCATTATGCTAGCAATAGATGCCTGACGAGTGTTGTCTGACATGCCACGCCCCTCCGCTTCTTTGGGTGCGTTTAGAAAATGCTCTAGTAGCCATGTCATATTTTTCATGGTGCAACAATCTTAATGATTGAGTTAACATTGACATTTATTTTACTTTTGTTTTGTACAACAGTGCGTGCATCCATTCCCCTTTAAATGTCACGGTAATTTATTTAGGATTGTTTTTACATGCGTTTCAGTAAAAGGGACAATTTTCCAAAAGGAAGAACTTATCACATTATCCATCCATCCATCCATTTTCTACCGCTTATCCGGGTCGGGTCTCGGGGGCAGTAGCTTTAGCAGGGACGCCCAGACTTCCCTCTCCCCAGCCACTTCATCCAGCTCTTCCGGGGGGATCCCGAGGCGTTCCCAGGCCAGCCGAAGGACATAGTCGAAGCCGAAGGACATCGTCTCTACAGCGTGTCCTGGGTCGTCCCCGGGGTCTCCTCCCGGCTCAGGGCTGATCCCTGATGCAGTCCCACCTCCCAATTGATGACAGAGAAGGATTTTTTAAAATATTGATGACTAATAATAATTTTAAAAAGGGCTCCATGCAAAAGGGCACTTTTCTCATCCAAGGCAAGAGGGACAATGCGGAAGCACCAGTAAGGGTCTATCTGTGCACATCCCCATTTTAAACTTTTGCCATGGACTGTACATATGTACATACAGTCTGTGTGTGGTCTCTAACTGTTTGCCTTCAATAGGTTTTCTTGGTGTAAAACAGTAAGTTGATGTTCTACAATTACGAGCACTGCTACTGGATACCAGAATTTCATATGGGATCAATAAAGTACTTACATACCTACCGAAATCAACAGTCACCAAGGTTGTTGTTCCTCTATTGCACAGTTCTGCTGATTTTTTTGGGGTAGCCTTGCAGCCTGTCTGTCAACCCTGTCTGTCTTAATTAAATTAAATAAAGACTAAAATAAAGACTAAAATGAGTCTACCTGTTTTTAATGCGGTCAATGAGTGGATCTATACACTCAGCCAGAGTGGATGCCTCCACCGCTGTATCTTGCTCCTTTTTATTTTCCTCTGTGGCCAAGCAAGGAAGCTGTTCGACAGAAGCTGATGTGGGGACAATGACGGTGTTCGGACTCTTCCCAGCTAACAGATCCTGGTAGATCAGCAGCACACTATCCAGGAATTCTAGAAGCAGAATTGGGAATAAGGCAATCGATGTAAGACTTGTGCTTGAGTACAGTAGCAACACAGAGAAGAGATTAAAGAATGTAGAGTGTGAAATAACTTTGTATCGTATTGTCCTGATTTTTAAACAAAAAAGACTGATTGAAGGTAAATCTATCAATAAGTAAGGCTGTGTGCTCCATCCATCCATTTTCAGCACCGCTTTATCCTTACAAGGGTCACGGGCGTGCTGGAGTCTAATGGCCTTAAAATAAAATCAGATTTTTTGTTTTCCACAAAAATAAGATTTCTGATTTTAGAGATTTCCCCTTTTGCTTATAGAAAAAACAAATGACAATGGCATACAGCGGACCAGTCCGGATAGCAAAAATCTGCAGATAATTGAAGCATTGCACCGGACTATTGCAATATTAGTCATTCGAACTGCTCTAAGTGCTAGAGGACTCTGCATCTTTTGCACAATTGTCAAAATAAATAAATAAATAAATAAAATAATGTACCGGCATTACCAGATAACTATTAACCCTTTATTGCTCAGTGACTGTTTTTTGGCGGCACGGTGGCCGACTGGTTAGAGCGTCAGCCTCACAGTTCTGAGGACCCGGGTTCAACCCCCGGCCCCGCCTGTGTGGAGTTTGCATGTTCTCCCCGTGCCTGTGTGGGTTTTCTCTGGGCACTCCGGTTTCCTCCCACATCCCAAAAACATGCATTAATTGGAGACTCTAAATTGCCCGTAGGCATGACTGTGAGTGCGAAAGGTTGTTTGTTTCTATGTGCCCTGCGATTGGCTGGCAACCAGTTCTGGGTGTACCCCGCCTCCTGCCCGATGACAGCTGGGATAGGCTCCAGCACGCCCGTGACCCTAGTGAGGAGAAGCGGCTCAGACAATGGATGGATAGATGGACTGCTTTTGTAAATGTCTTTGTCTCAAAAGTGTTCTCTGTCAATTGACTGTCTGTTGTCGTACTAGAGCGGCTCCAACTACTGGAGACAAATTCCTTGTGTGTTTTTTGGACATACTTGGAAAATAAAGATGATTCTGACTCTGACATTATTATTGCATTGGGGAATAAAACAAAATAATAAATGGGGATAAATTGCAATTTTTTGGGGTTAGTTCTTCCCCCAAAAAAGTAAAAACAAAAAGAAAAACATTTGAAAAAATTCCACTGTAATTAAAGTTTTTTCACTCTTATTTGCTTTCTTTCTCTTGATACCAAATAAGCTTTTGTTTTTTCTTTTTTTCCCCAAGCATTATTTTGCAACAACTCCCACATAAATAAATGAAAGAAATATGTTTTTCCTTACAGATAATGTGAAAACCCCCTCCTTGAGCCGTCACCTTGTCGTGGTGGAGGTGTTTGTGTGTCCCAGTGATCCTGAGAGCTACGTTGTCTGGGGCTTTATGCCCCTGGCAGGGTCACCCATGACAAACAGGTCCGAGGTGAGAGACCAGACAAAGCACTGCTCAAAGACCCCTAATGATGACGACAAACAATGGACTTAGTTTTCCCTTGCCCGGACGCGGGTCACCGGGGCCCCCCACTGGAGCCAGGCCTGGTGGAGGGGCTCGAAGGCGAGCGCCTGGTGGCCGGACCCATGGGGACCGGCCGGGCACAGCCCGAAAGGGTAACGTGGGTCCCCATTCCCATGGATTCACCATCTGTGGGAGGGGCCATAGGGGTCGGGTGCAGCGTGAGCTGGGCGGTGGCCGAAGGCGGGGACCTTGGTGATCCGATCCCCAGCTACAGAAGCTGGCTCGAGGGATGTGGATTGTCACCTCTCTGGCAGGGAAGGAGCCCGAGCTGGTGTGTGAGGTCGAGAAGTTCTGACGAGATATAGTCGGACTCGCCTCCACACACAACTTGGGCTCTGGTACCAGTCCTCTTTAGAGGGGTTGGACTCTCTTCCACTCTGGAGTTGCCCACGGTGAGAGGCGCCGAGCAGGTGTGGGTATGCTTATTGCCCCCTGGCTTGGGGCCTGTACGTTGGGGTTCACCCCGGTGGACGAGAGGGTAGCCTCACTCCGCCTTCGGGTGACTGTTGTTTGTGCCTATACACCAAACAGCAGTTCAGAGTACCCACCGTTTTTGGAGTCCTGGGAGGGGGTGGTGGAGAGCGCTCCCACTGGGGACTCCAACGTTCTGCTGGGGAACTTCAATGCTCACGTGGGCAATGACAGTGAGACCTGGAGGGGAGTGATTGGGATGAACGGCCCCGCCAATCAGAACCCGAGTGGTGTTCTGTTAGTCTTCTGTGCTCACCACGGATTGTCCATAACGAACACCATGTTCAAGCATAAGGGTGTCCACACGTGCACTTGGCACCAGGACACCGTAGGTCGCAGTTCGATGATCGACTTTGTGGTTGTGTCACCGGACTTGCGGCCGCATGTCTTGGATACTCGGGTGAAGAGAGGGGCGGAGCTGTCAACTGATCACCACCTGGTGGTGAGTTGGTTCCGATGGTGGGGGAAGATGCCAATCTGACCAACCAGACCCACGTGGCGGCAATCCCCGAACCCGTTGGTGGACACCAACGGTGAGGGATGACGTCAAGCTGAAGAAGGAGTCCTATCGGGCCTTTTTGGCCTGTGGGACTCCTGAGGCAGTTGATGGGTACCGGCTGGCCAACCAGAATGCAGCTATGGTGGTCGCTGAAGCAAAAACTCAGGTATGGGAGGAGTTCGGTGAGACCATGGACAAAGATTTATGGACGGCTACAAGGAAATTCTGGTCCACCATCCGGCGTCTCAGGAGAGGAAAGCAGTGCACCACCAACATTGTGTTTCGTGGGGATGGGGCGCTGCTGACCTCGACTCGGGACGTTGTCGGTGGGGAGAATACTTCGAAGACCTCCTCAATTCCACAGACACGCCTTCCAGTGGAAGCAGAGTGTGGGTTCTCTGAGGCGGGCTCTCCCATCTCTGGGTTTAAGGTCACAGAGGTAGTTAAAAAGCTCCTCTGTGGCAGGGCCCCGGGGGGTGGATGAGATTCGCCCGGAGTTCCTAAAGGCTTTGGATGTTGTGGGGCTAACCTGGGTGACATGCCTCTGCAACATCGCATGGACATTGGGGACAGTGCCTCTGGATTGGCAGACTGGGGTGGTGGTCCCCCTTTTTAAGAAGCATCTGATTCGAATGCCTCCCGGACGCCTCCCTGGTGAGGTGTTCCGGAGACGTCCCACCGGGAGGAGACCCTGGGGACGACCCAGGACACGCTGGAGAGACTACGTCCTTCGGCTGGCCTGGGAACGCCTCGGGATCTCCCCGGAAGAGCTGGATGAAGTGGCTGGGGAGAGGGAAGTCTGGGCGTCCCTGCTGTAGCTACTGCCCCCGCGACCGGACCCGGATAAGCGGTAGAAAATGGATGGATGGATGGATAATGTGATAAGTTCTTCCTTTTGGAAAATTGTCCCTTTTACTGAAACGCATGTAAAAACAATCCTAAATAAATTACCGTGACATTTAAAGGGGAATGGATGCACGCACTGTTGTACAAAACGAAAGTAAAATAAATGTCAATGTTAACTACAAAATCAATTAAGTATTTTAAATGAAGATTAAATGACACAACCTTTTACTCATGCCAGAATATCTGTCTTGATAACCTAAAGTGAATACATGGTTAGGTGATTATGGGTCATCCGGTATCCCAAGGGTCGCTGGTTCGAATCCCGGCTCCGACTGTCTGCGTGTCCAAGCGTCCTTGGGCAAGAAGACACTGAACCCCTGGCAGCGCCTTGGCAGCTGCCCATTGGTGTATGAATGTGTGTGTGTGTGTGTGAATGTGAGGCTTTGTAAAGTGTGCACAGTGATAGTGTAGATAATGCGCTACGTAAGTGCAGTCCATTTGCCATTTTATCATTTACTATTACCGAAAAGGCCCTGTCTTGATCCATCCAGACAACATGAAACAGTACCTTGGTAGTAGAATTGCAGCTGGAAGGCGTAAAGGAAGTCAGAGAAAGACATCAAGCAGTCTGTACCATCATCCATCAAAACAATTCTGTAGGGAAAAAAAAGAAGAGCAGTTTATCACACTGCACTTTTAATGAGCTGAATGTACTGTCCACAAACTGTGCTAAATAACATTCATTCATTCATTTTGGGTACCGCTTATCATCACTAGGGTGGTGGGCATACTGGAGCCTATCCCAGCTATCTTTGGGCGAGAGGCGGGGTACACCCTGAACTGGTCACCAGCCATTCGCAGGGCACATAGAAAGAAACAACCCTTCACGCTCACATTCACACCTACAGGCAATTTAGTCTTTTCAATTGACCTACAATGCAAGTCGCTTATCCTCACAAGGGTCGCGGGAGTGCTGGAGCCTATCCCAGCTGTCATCGGGCAGGAGGCGGGGTACACACTGAACTGGTTGCCAGCCAATCGCAGGGCTAGATTAATTTAATTTATTTATTTTAGTTTTATGGTATACACTTTGGCGGCACGGTGGAAGACTGGTTAGAGCGTCAGCCTCACAGTTCTGAGGACCCGGGTTAAATCCCCGGCCCCGCCTGTGTGGAGTTTGCATGTTCTCCCCGTGCCTGCGTGGGTTTTCTCCGGGCACTCCGGTTTCCTCCCACATCCCAAAAACATGCATTAATTGGAGACTCTAAATTGCCCGTAGCCATGAGTGTGAATGGTTGTTTGTTTGTATGTGCCCTGCGATTGGCTGGCAACCAGTTCAGGGTGTACCCCGCCTCCTGCCCGATGACAGCTGGGATAGGCTCCAGCACGCCCGCGACCCTAGTGAAGAGAAGCGGCTCAGAAAATGGATGGATGGATGGTATACACTTCTTTAATATCAAAAAATATAAAACGGAAAAAAATGTGGCGGCACGGTGGACGACTGGTTAGAGCGTCAGCCTCACAGTTCTGAGAACCCGGGTTCAATCCCCGGCCCCGCCTGTGTGGAGTTTGCATGTTCTCCCCGTGCCTGCATGGGTTTTCTCCGGGCACTCCGGTTTCCTCCCACATCCCAAAAACATGCATTAATTGGAGACTCTAAATTGCCCGTAGGCATGACTGTGAGTGCGAAAGGTTGTTTGTTTCTATGTGCCCTGCGATTGGCTGGCAACCAGTTCTGGGTGTACCCCGCCTCCTGCCCGATGACAGCTGGGATAGGCTCCAGCACGCCCGCGACCCTAGTGAAGAGAAGCGGCTCAGAAAATGGATGGATGGATGGTATACACTTCTTTAATATCAAAAAATATAAAACGGAAAAAAATGTGGCGGCACGGTGGACGACTGGTTAGAGCGTCAGCCTCACAGTTCTGAGAACCCGGGTTCAATCCCCGGCCCCGCCTGTGTGGAGTTTGCATGTTCTCCCCGTGCCTGCATGGGTTTTCTCCGGGCACTCCGGTTTCCTCCCACATTCCAAAAACATGCATCAATTGGAGACTCTAAATTGCCCGTAGGTGTGACTGTGAATGCGAATGGTTGTTTGTTTGTATGTGCCCTCCGATTGGCTGGCAACTAGTTCAGGGTGTGCCCCGCCCGATGACAGCTGGGATAGGCTCCAGCACGCCCGCGACCCTAGTGAGGAGAAGCGGCTCAGAAAATGGATGGATGGATGGAAAAAAAAAATTCAGAAGCGTGGCTGCCATTCTGCAGCTACGGCCCCTCTGACCACCACCCACCATCCAGCAACATTCCTTCGTAGACAATCCGGGTTAAGTGTCTTGCCCAGAGACAAGACGACGACATGTGCTCGGGCAGGGATACGAACCAGCGATCCCTTTACCCACACCATGCCTCCCACAATGAGTAGACGAGCGCAGATCCTCTGCGTCAGAAACTAACAAAGTTTAAGGTAAATTGCATATTGTTGGATACAGTGGTCACGGCGTTTTAGCTGCCTGTCGACATTTTGGGCTTAGCTGATTTCCAATACAAAATCCAAGTTTGTCCCACAAGCCCATTTAGAGGTTAATGAGTACAACGGAAAGACTTGAACTTAGTTAACAGCCACAATTGAAAGAAAATGGATTTGAACATCTCGTAAATCTATTGTTCCATTTTAAAATATTGGTCAACTCTACACCAAGATTGATGTGGGCTAAGCAGTCAGGCAAGTGCTGACCACAGCTGGAGTGCCCCAAATAGTGGTTAATGGTTAGAATTGTGAATTGGAGTCTCACACTCCCAGTGTACATGTCCAAAAGGATGATGATGAGGTTTTGAAATTCTGTGATCGATTATGTTGCAATGAACAGACCTGGCTGCACTCTTTACGATCTCCACTGGGAAGTCTGGACATAGCAACTGGAGCAGGGAGCTGTATTCCAAAATCGACAGCAGATCTGGAAGCAACAAACACAAGGAGAACAGAGGACTTGAGTTGAGACAAGTGCCAAGAGAGCTGTCCAGTTCAGATGCTCATTATGTCATGCCTTTGTTTGTTTGTTTGGTCTGACTGTTTACGTTTCAAACGTTTCTCTCACCTCCACTCTTGCCAATCTGTCGGTAGCATCTCCAGAAGACTCTGATGAATGAGGCTCTGTTATGGGGAGTGGCTTTGATGTAGTTAAACTCTCTGAAGAGGACGTGGTTGCTATTCTTTACGCTGCTGAAACTACAGATACAATAAATTAAATATTATAGATATAGACGTTTGTTTCAATTCTAGCCAAGTGATAGAGATGATATTACATTTTCTGTGGATGAGTAATAAATATAACATACTATTCAGCGAAGTAGCGGATAATGCCAAAATTGGTGTATTCCTCTTTATGTTCCAGCAACTGGATCAGTGCATCACTCAGGTAGAACAACACGTTACTCTCAGCTGTGAAGCAAATAAACTACAATTATATACAGGCTGAAACATGGGGAGCGTGTTTCCTTGCAGAAACTCGAAAAACGACTTTGGCTGCCCAAAAATGTTCTCGCATTGGAAGCGTGAAGTAGTCTCGATGAAAGAGCTTACCGAGATATTCGTCGACCGTCACCGTTGGGTTAAAGCGATTCTTTCCTGACGTCATATCGGCAGAAAAAGGTCGAACATGACATGTAATCGTACTAAATGTACGCAGCTAGAGAACCAACACCGAGTAATCGCTGTGGGCAGTTCTTCGGCACAGGATAAATGTTTGATGCAGCAGTCTTGTAATTTTGCAAGGTCGTTTCTCCCTCTGCCAGGATACAGTGGTTTCCAGGACAAATCGGATGTTGTGAGTCACCGTTTAAATGGCGTTGAAAAACAAAACCCAACTCATTGTTCCTACCCTTTTTCGTCGGGAAGACGTATTGGGCCTTTTCTCAATTAGTAATAAGTAATTAGCATAGATAATATTTTGAGGATTAGTCATGCAGATAGGTTAGTGAGGTATGAAGCTGAAATTGCTGTATCATTTTTTTAAATGCAAATAAAATGTTGTAATGGTTAACTGTTGTGGTTAATGATAACACATACAGAACCTTGAACCCATGAATTTTTTTCTATTCGTGGAAAAACAGCCGTTTTTTTGTGTGTGTTCTTTCTGTATTGCCTTAAAATGACACAAGATGGCACTAAATCGCTGGCAAATAGGAAATGGTACTACGTGTCAAGGAAGCGTTATTAGAAGTCCCACATAGTTTCTAGGCAGGACACGCCATGCTCCAATATAAACTGGCTCCAGGAAACGGGCACTATGATTGGCTGTTGTATCCCTGTAGAGCACGCCCGACTGCTTCCAGACCTGAATAGAAGTGGCCTCGGTGCTGCAGTGTTTATGTTTCCCCTGCTTACCCACCCGAATCCTAACCTTAGCCCATCTCAAACCGCCTTAAACCACAACCATAGCCATTTTTTTTTAAAGTTCCGTACAAATGTGACATATGTACATCTGCGTAGCATCCCCTTTCCCAGGACGCAGGAGCCAATCATGTTGCAGTGGGGCGTGTACTTCCCAGAAACGTTTTGGGAATCCTAATAATGCATCTCTGCAGTTTTTCGAGAGGGCAGTTTTAGACCCCTGGAGTTTTTTACTATTTTACTATATATTTTACTATATATATACTACCCCCCCCCCCTGTCCAATTACAGCAGTGCATTGGTCAACACTTCTAAAACCTGAAAAAAAATAATTGGCTCTCCAAGTGCCATCACCATGACCAACATTAAAATACAGTAGCGTAAAATGAGGCACAGTTTTATTGTTCATCCATCCATCTTCTTCCGCTTATCCAAGGTCGGGTTGCTGGGGCAGCAGCTGAAGCAGGGATTCTGATCATCTCCCGGATGACCAAGCGTCTCACCCTAGTTCTGAGAGAGAGCCATCCTGCAGAGGAAACTCATTTTGGCAGCTTGTATCCGCGATCTTGTTCTTTCGGTCAACCCACAGCTCGTGAGCATAGGTGAGGGTAGGAATGTCGATCGACTGGTAAATTGAGAGCTTTACGTTTCGGCGCAGCTCCTTCTTTACCACGACAGACCGATACAGAGTCCGCATCACTGCAGACACTGCACCGATCTGCCTGTCGACCTTTCCCTACATTCTTCCCTCACTTGTGAACAAGAACCCGAGATACTTTAACTCCTCCACTTGGGGCAGGATCTCTTCCTCGACCCGCGGAGGGTACCCCACCCTTTTCCGACTGAGGACCATGGTCTGAGATTTGGAGGTGCTGATTTTTATCCCAGCCACTTCACACTCAGCTGCGAACCACTCCAGTAAAAGCTGAATATCACGGCTTGACGCAGCCATCAGAACCACATTATCTGTAAAAAGCAGAGACGCCATACTGACGTAACCAAACCGGACACCCTCAACTCCTCGGCTGTGCCTAGAAATTCTGTCCATTAAGAGAATGAACAGAATTCGCGACAAAGGGCCGTACAGCCTGTATCAGGGGGTCCGGTACCCCATACTCATGGAGCACCCTCCACAGGACTCCCCGAGAAACACGGTCGAATACCTTCTCCAAGTCCACAAAACACATGTAGACTGGTTGGGTGAACTCCCATGCACGCTCAAGGACCCTGCCGAGTGTGTAGAGCTGGTCCAGAGTTCCACGGCTAGGACGAAAACCACACTACTCCTCGTAAATCTGAGATTCGACTTCCCGACGCACACTCCTCTTCAGAACCCCTGAATAGACCTTACTAGGGTCGCTGAGGTGTGTGATCCCCCTTATAGTTGCAACAACTATAGGGGGATAGTTGGTCCCCTTCTTAAAAAGGGGGACCACCGCCCCGGTCTGCCAATCCAGAGCTACTTTCACAGATGTCCACGCAATGTTGCAGAGGCATGTCAACAAGGACAACGCGACAACATCCAGAGTCTTCAGGAACTCCGGGCGGATCTCATCTACCCCAAGGGCCTTGCTACTGAGGAGCTTTTTAACCACCTCTGTGATTGCAACCCCGGACATATGGGAACCCGAATCAGAGTCCCGAGACTCCTGGGAAGGCGTGTCAGTAGATTTGAGGATGTCTTCGAAGTATTCGGCCCACTGACTCATAATGTCCAGACCTGAGGTCAGCACCGCACCATCCCCACTATACACAGTGTTGATGGTGCACTGCTTCCCACTCCTGAGACGTCGGATGGTGGGCCAGAATTTCCTCGAAGCCGTCTGGAAGTCATTTTCCATGGTCTTGCGGAACTCTTCCCACGCTCACGTTTTTGCCTCAGCGACCATCAAAGCTGTGTTCTGCTTGGTACCCATCAGCTGCCTCCGTATTCCCACAGACCAACAAACCCCGATAGGACTCCCTTACCGCTGGTGTCCACCAATGGTTTTGGGGATTTCTGCCAGGACAGGCACTGACCACATTACGACCACAGCTCTGGTCAACCGCCTCAACAATGGTCCACTCGGACTCAATGTACCCCGACTCCCCTAGGACCTGGGCGAAGTTCTGCCGGAGGTGGGAGTTGAATCTCCTTCTGACAGGGGACTCCCAGTATACCCCCACAATACGTTTGGGTCTGCCAGGTTGGACCGGCATCTTCCCCACCATCGGAGCAAACTCACCACCAGGTGGTGATCAGTTGACAGCTACCGTCCTCTCTTCACCCGAGTGTCCAGGACAAGCGGCTGGAAGTCCGATGACATGACCACAAAGTTAATCATTGAACTGCAGCCTTGGGTGTCCTTATATCTGGAGGTGACTACAATCAGTAGCAAAATAGGCAGATTATCATTGCAACATTATAAAGAGCATATACAGCCAAGGTTTTAATGGCTTTCGAAGTGGCTACTGGTACTGAAAATTATACTTTTCCTTTCGGCTTGTCCCCTCTGGGGTTGCCACAGCGCGTCATTCTTTTCCATGTAAGCCTATCTCTTGCATCCTCCACTCAAACACCAACTGCCCTCATGTCTTCCCTCACGACATCCATCAACCTTCTCTTTGGTCTTCCTCTAGCTCTCTTGCCTGGCAGCTCCATCCTCATCATCCTTCTACCAATATACTCACTATTTCTCCTCTGGACATATCCAAACCAGCGAAGTCTGCTCTCTCTAACTTTGTCTCCAAAACATTGAACCTTGGCTTTCCCTCTGATGTGCTAATTTCTAATTTTATCCAACCTGGTCACTCCGAGAGCGAACCTCAACATCTTCATTTCCGCCACCTCCAGCTCTGCTTCCTGTTGTCTCTTCAGTGTCACTGTGTCTAATCCGTACATCATGGCTGGCCTCACCACTGTTTTATAAACTTTGCCCTTCATCCTAGCAGAGACTCTTCTGTCACATAACACACCTGACACCTTCCTCCACCCGCTCCAACCTGCTTGGACCCGTTTCTTCACTTCCTGACCACACTCACCATTGTTCTGGACTGTTGACCCCAAGCATTTAAAGTCCTCCACCCTTGCTATCTCTTCTCCCTGTAGCCTCACTCTTCCCCCACCGCCCCTCTCATTCATGCACATATATTCTGTTTTACTTCAGCTAATCTTCATTCCTCTGCTTTCCAGTGCATGCCTCCATCTTTCTAACTGTTCCTCCACCTGCTCCCTGCTTTCATTGCAGATCACAATGTCATCTGCAAACATCCTGGTCCACGGGGATTCCATTCTAACCTCATCTGTCAACCTATCCATCATCACTGCAAATAGGAAGGGGCTCAGGGCTGATCCCTGATGCAGTCCCACCTCCACCTTAAATTTGTCTGTCACACCTACAGCACACCTCACCACCGTTCTGCTGCCCTCGTACATGTCCTGTATTATTCTAACATACTTCTCTGCCACTCCAGACTTCCGCATGCAGTACCACAGTTCCTCTCTGGGTAGTTTGTCATCAGCTTTCTCTAGATCTACAAAGACACAATGTAGCTCCTTCTGACCTTCTCTGTACTTTTCCATCAACATCCTCAAGGCAAATAATGCATCTGTGGTACTCTTTCTAGGCATGAAACCACACTGTTGCTCGCAAATACTCACTTCTGTCCTGAGTCTAACCTCTACTACTCTTTCCCATAACTTCATTGTGTGGCTCATCAACTTTATTACTCTATAGTTCCCACAGCTCTGCAGGTCACCCTTGTTCTTAAAAATGGGCACCAGCACACTTTTCCTCCATTCCTCAGGCATCTTCTCACGCGCTAGAATTCTATTGAACAAGCTGGTCAAAAACTCCACAGCCACCTCTCCTAAATGCTTCCATACCTCCACAGGAATCTCATCAGGACCAACTGCCTTTCCATTTTTCATCCTCTTTAATGCCTTTCTAACTTCCCCCTTACTAATCATTGCCACTTCCTGGTCCACCACACTTGCCTCTCTTCTCTCTCATTTTCCTCATTCATCAACTCCTCAAAGTATTCTTTCCATCTATCTAGCACACTACTGGCACCAGTCAACCTATTTCCATCTCTATCCTTAATCACACTAACCTGCTGCACATCCTTCCCATCTCTATCCCTCTGTCTGGACAACCTGTATAGATCCTTTTCTCCTTCTTTAGTGTCCAACCTGGCATACATGTCATCATATGCCTCTTGTTTGGCCTTTGCCACGTCGACCTTTGCCCTATGTCGCATTTCATGGTCCAGTCTTCTGTTCTGAGAGCCTGTCTCACCTCTTCTGGAAAAGCCGCACAACACTCTTCCTTTCTCAGATTCCACTACATGGTTCTCTGCTCTGCCTTTTCTTTCTTCATCTTCCTCCTAATCACCAGAGTCATCTTACACACCACCATCCTATGCTGTCCAGCCACACGCTTCCCTACCACTACCTTACAGTCAGAAACCTCCTTCAGATTACATTGTCTGCACAAGATGTAATCCACCTGCGTGCTTCTATCTCCGCTCTTGTAGGTCACCCTATGTTCCTGCCTCTTCTGAAAGAAAGTGTTCACTATAGCCATTTCCATCCTTTTTGCAAAGTCTACCACCATCTGTGCCTCCAAGTTCCTTTCCTGGATGCCGGACTTACCCATCACTTCTTCATCAGCCCTGTTTCCTTCATCAACATATCCATTACAATCTACACCAATCGCGACTCTCTCTCTGTCAGGGATGTTCAGAACAACTTTGCCTTGCTCCTTCCAGAATTTCTCTTTCACAGCCTACCTGTGGGCAGAGCCACTAATTACATTATACATAACACCCTCAATTACAAGTTTCAGTCTCATCACTCGATCAGACACACTTTTCCCGTCCAAGACATTCTTAGCTAACTCTTCCTTTAAAATAACCCCTACTTCATTTCTCTTCTCATCTACACAATGGTAAAATAATTTGAACCCTGTCCCCAAACTTCTAGCCTTACTGCCTTTCCACCCGCTCTCCTGAACACACAATATATCAACCTTTCTCCCAATTATCATGTCAACCAACTCAAAAGCTTTTCCTGTCAGAGTCCCAACATTCAAAGTCCCCACATTTAGTTCTAGGATTGATGCTTTCCTCTTATTTTTCTGCCTAAGAACTTGTTTTCCACCTCTCCTTTGTCTTTGACCCACAGTAGCTGAATTTCCACCGTTTCCCTGTAGGTTAACAGCGGCGATGGCTGGCGTTAACACGGGCCACGGCCGATCCGCTACCGAATTCTTTGGCTGAAGCTCATATTTGTTTGGCAAAGTATGAAGCCGGATGCCCTTCCTGACACCACCCTCTGCATTTATCCGGGCTTGGGACCGGCCTACAATTTGCACTGGCTTGTACCCCCGAAAGGATTGCATTGGTATACATGGGTATCTGTCAATTACTTTAAAATATAATTCTTTCATTTTGTAATCAAGAAAATATTTTGCAGGTAAAACCCCCAAGTTAGCGATTATGTCAGCAATACTCACCGTCGTGCAGTGACGTCAGTTAGGTAAAGTGGAGTTGAATACTTTGGAAACAGTTGTACTTTTCTATGTTCGAAAGTAGTCACCTTTTCATCTCTCCTTGACCTGATGACGTATTCCAACAAACGTTAAGGAAATGTGGCATAAAGGTTAGGAAATTTGACTTTCCGAAGCGGCCCTAAGATCTTTGTTTGTCGGGGAGAAGGTAAGTTTAGCCTGGGTTGTCAGCAGAAGTTACAGAAAGAAAGTCTTTGCTGCATGTGAATTTCTTTGCTTTGCTTCAATTTAAAAGCTCAGGCTAACAAATGACCGAGGTCTATTTTGACAATTGCTATTTTTACGGGTTGCAAAGGCAAAAACGTGGGTACTGCATTTTTCTAAATCAAATATTCACCAAGCCATTTATTTTGGAGGGCCCTGTTGTAATTTATATTGGAAATTGTGGTTTCTTTACAGTTTAAACTATAATATAGGCATCAATTACTTATGACTTATTTTTGGCTGGGCACTCCCAGACACCATGTGCGTTTGTGGTTGCAATTACCAAGAGATTTAGATTCATAATGATGGGTTCAATAACAATAGTTCTTTAATAATTCTATGGGGATCTGTCCATGGTGTGCTTATTGTGCAAAGTCAGGTTGGATTGGCTCAATCAATTAAAAAAGAACATCTACATGATGTTAATATGTAGGAGAATAACAAACAGATGAAGAATGGTTTGCGGTTTGGAATTAGCTCAATGTAGCATGACTGTATTTACAGGTATTACTATAACATTTATTCTTATAGGTAAGATGATGTAATATTATTGCTAACTATAATGGCTATTCTGGCGGTACAGTAAATAATAAGACTCTCCACATGAAACTAACTGACAGTAAAAAAAAAAAACACACAAAAAAACAGACAGTTGATTCCAGATTGTGCTTAAGCAAAACTTAAATGGAGCATTTTTTGCCAATTTTTTTTTTTCTAGCATTTGGGATGTAATATTGTCTCTATGGTGCTTCAGTAAATGTGAAATATGAATTAAAATTATCCACGCATTCCTAAATGTCAGACGTTTTTCTGCCAAGAGGCCTGAAATCAAGTAATTAGAATTTCTCAAGCTTATTTACGAAACTAGCAAAGATCTCCGCCTACTTCTCCGCTCCCGAGCCACCGCTGTCAACATAACAAACGTGTGCTCTCTCAAGTGGGTCTTCTATACGGAGGCAACCAATCAAAGGAAAGGGGGCGGTCTTAGCCAAATATAAATAAAGCGGATACAAACTGGGTCAAACAGAAGTAGCTGTCAGAGGGACCTTTTCTGGACCCTCAAACCAAGGTGTTTTTTAAAATGAAATTGACACTTTGACTCTCCAAACATGGAGTTAGTATAAATCTAAGGGGGTCTAAATAGTCAAAATAGGGGGGCTTCATGGCATTTTCACACCGCTCTTGCTCAGTGTGAAAGGTCCACGCTTCACAGCGCCAAAGGCCACAGCGTCCCGGTCCAGCATGTTCCAAACTTGGAAGTGCTGACGTAGACGTAACAACGGAAGTAACATTAAGTTTTCCTACTGGAGAAGTGGAACGCACCTCTGCAACTTCGGCAATGTTTTTTTGCAAAAGAAAGCCCTGGCGTTGCTCATTTTAAGAAGGAGGAAGAGGAGACAAGCTGTCGAAAAAAAATGAAATGGGTCAGCCACAAAGTAATGGCTCATCGGGACCTCGGAGAGTTTAGGCTTGTTCGTTTCCCAATTACAAGTCTGCCCAAAAAAGCATACGAAAATCAATCCGCCAGCCCCTCTCCCATTGGAAGACAATTCTGACGTCACCGCGATATCGCTCTCGAAATACAACTTCTTTCTATTCGAGGCAGCTCCATGGAACGCCAGCCTTCCTCTCCTGTATATTGTTACCCTCCTCTGCGAATTGGCAAAACGCGCTGTCCCCCCCTCAGCACATACACAATGAATGGGAAAGTCGCGGGTGTCGATCACATCGCCAAGTGCGGTGGGAAAAGGCCTTTAAGCAGTCCCTACGTCCCCGTCTCCCCACCCCTTGCAGATGAATAGGCCCAACATGTAATACAGCTGTTGAAACTCATAGGGTAAATAAAACAGCTGGAGAGAAACTGGCAATAGTTCAATATCCAGGGTACATATATGTTCTCTTACCACTGCAATGTTACACTACCTTTTGTTAATTTACACACGCGCATACATTTCCGGGTTTAATGCAGGTCAAACACAGAACAGCCGCATGCCCACAAACCATTCAAATAATGTACATTACAATTTATACATACATTGTGTTGTAGTCGTTTCTCTTTGTTTTTAAATAATTTTAATCATGTAAAGCACACACCTTATGTATGAAATATGCTGTAAAAATAAATTAGCATTCCTTTAAAACAGGTGGACAATAAAACAAAAACAAACAAAAAACATGCTTGTGGACAAAATGTACACGAGGCGGTACATACGTAACTCATCGGCCATTTAAATAAGCAAGCTTCTTTTAAAATACTCTATCACACTCACCAACTGGGCCAGTGCGGGAAATGTTTTGGGCATTCACTTAATACTGTATATATACCTGTATATACTGAAAAATACAAATGATGTTAGAGGAGTGTATCACATCTCTAGTTGTGGCTCGGGTGAAAAGGACTTTTTTTTCAACAAAAAATAGTTTTACATACAGGGTGTACCTCGCCTCTCGCCCGAAGATAACTGGAATGGGCGACCCTCGCGAGGATAAGCGGCACGGAAGATGAATGAATAAATGAATGTACTGTTTAAATAGTAAATACTCCAGGTTTACATATTGTTGATATTAATAATGTAATAGAGTTAAGGGGGTTAGGAATAGGAACAGATACTTCTTCCTACTCTTTTTCGAACATTTAAATGATCAGGTATGTTTAAGCGGGAAATTCATTACCTTTGTTTGTTATGATTATTTCTATTTTCTTACTACATTTTTTTCTCGCTGATCTTTAATGTTTATTTTTTATTTCTTCTATGTTTACATTACTTTATTATACTTTTGCAAGTATTGTACTTGTTTATTGTATATACATGTTAGGAATACATTTTAAAAAAGGAAAACCCCAGCGTTATATGGCGAAATTTCAACAGTTAAAAGTTCTTCAATTTAAAGTTACACTTTAGGGTGGGGTTTAGGTTCAAATTCGACCAATCAGTGTTCGACTCTGGTGATTTAGGAGAAATCCATGTCACTATCACAAACATGGATAACATAATTATTAGGATAAGCGATACATTATATTCGCTTGGTTAAAAAATTAATAAATATGAGTAGGTAATTTCAAAAAAACAACTTCCGTCTCAGACTCTTCTTTCTCCGCCCGTGGAGCCGTTGCAGATTATTGAAACAAGTTGGATTGACCCAACGGTGACAAACCGGAAGTAGTGAATACATTGGCGCTAAATAATTCGAATTCTCTTACAAAAAAACCCCACATTATATTCAAACATATTCTATAATCTCATAAACAAAGATACACTCCATACAACAGAACTTAGTTCACCAGCAGACACAGGTACAGTGTATGGTTTTATTTTATACCGGATGTTGTATTTTCAGTCTTTGGTGTACGGATGACCATTCTATAAGGCTTGATCGAGGTGATTGCATTTTCACCTACGCCTCACCACCGGACATCGAACATCGTATTGTCTCCAAGAGCCCGAAAAGGTATTTGATCAACAGAATTGCTGTCTCGTCTTGATTCTAATGTGTATTCGCCCTACAAACATCGTGATGGGCTACCGTGTTTCAGTGAGAGGCCGATGTGCGTTGCGTTGTCGGCCTGTTTGTGGTGGCGCCGATGGTTAGCTGGCAGAACAGCTAAAGGCGGCTACCCTCCGCTATGAACAAAAAAAGCGTTTACCGTGGCAGCCGCCCGGTCGGCATATCAGTCAGCGCCTGTTTACTATTTAACTTGCATTGGTAATTAAATGAAACGCACAGAGCGCTTTCTTGGTCTCTGGAAATGTCTTTAACCTGCACGAAAGATGTAACGCGCTAGCTTGTCACTGTTGCTGTACAGTGCATGACGTTCACCCGCCTAACAAACCTCTTAGCCTCATTAGGGTCGCCACCAAATGTACGCTTCAAATTAATCATTTGATATTGCTGTGCTAAGTTATTGTCATTTGCTGAGGTCTCACCTGATCAAAGTTAGTTTTGTGTGATTTCTTAAGCTTTTTTTTTTTTTTGGTTTTGCTTTTTCCAATTTTTTTTCCCGTCGACTACTGCATTGTGCAGCTGGATGGACATTAAACTCTAGAGGTTCCACAGTATTTGTATATTATTTTTGCATGATGGAGCTCAATCAATATACAATGGGAACCTAACACACTGCCCTTAATGTGCATTTGTCAATCAAGTGCTAATGCTTTTTAAGTGCAAGGAGTAAATGCAAGTAAGAATGCATCTGAAGACATGACACGAGTTTGAGTCCCGTTGTGTAATCCTCATTTTGAGGCAAATATAACTGAAAAAGCAGTTACAGTTGTAAGATTCCCATTTTCAATTATTATTTTTTTGGGTAGGGCTGGGAGATAATGCAGTAATCAATCTTAATGTCAGTGATGAGTCTTTAGAGTGCTAACAAAACATAAGACTGTATTTTGAAAGAATTTGATTATGATTTTGCCATCTCGCAAAGTTAAGCCATGAACAAGTATGTATCCAGCACTGGTTCTCCAAATATTCTTAGAAAGGATAATTTTAATGAGACTTTACACCGATTTTATCCGGCTGATCGGTATCTGCAGATATTTAGCATTTTATGCTGATCAGCTTTGTCATAATTTGCCAATCCGATCAATGATGTCATTGATCGGCTCAGAAAAAGAAATTTACTCGCGTCGCCATCGTGCACAGTATATTTGAGTCCAAACGCTAGTTTATTTTGAGCCTCGTCGTGTGTCTTTTTGAAGTAGTATTGGAAATATCTGACGGCCAATAAAGTTATTTAAAAAAAAAAAAAAAAAAAAAGGAAAAAAACATGTCGGTGGTGTGGAACAGACAACATGTAATGCCCGGATCGGACTACAAGACAAATTTGCTCTTTCACGATTGCACTGTCAGGCTACTGCAATACAATCTTGTATTCCGATACCACCGCATCCCGTTTTTTTTTACGATCACTGGGCTTTATCTCGTTAACTCAAATGTGACTGGATATACTCGTTACCGTGGCGACGACAACAAGAGTGGAGTGTGCCAACTTTGTATTAAAAGGACAAAATGGGGAAAAACGTGTGTTGGTGGTCACCGGTGCTCAGGACAGGAGAGGATGTTTGTTTAAGGCTTGCTTGAGTTATGTTCATGTACTTCTAATATGATACTGCTCGCAAGCAGGCAACAAAACGTTATGTAGCCTAGCAAGCTAGTGGTCCCACGAACGGTCTGACGTAAACATGCGAAGTGTGTACAGTGGCAAGTGCAGTGTTGGCGACCGGGGAAGAGTAGCGATCAGTGGAGGACCCGTTGACGTTGAATGTGGAGAGAAGTGTTGGATTTATCTTACCAAACATTATAATGAATAAACACAAAAGGAATGAAGACGTTGGTCATTTTACTCATGAGGAGGGCGCATGGGAGATTGTTCAGGTTACAGCCTCTCAACACGCTCTAAACAATCTCCCCCGTCGCTCCTACATTTATTTGAAAATAGGAGGGTTCTACAAGACATAATGTTCTAAGCATTAAGACACAAAACATAGGACCAGACGACACCTGTCCCGTCCCCGACCACATCCGATCACGTCCTTGGTCAAGGCGCCCTTCCATCAAATGTTGCTGAGTCATCTTCTTGAAGGCGAGACATCTTTCTATCTAAATATTGTCCATAATACTAATGCAAGCTACTAATGCAAAATACTAATGCAAGCTACTAATGCAAAATACTAATGCAAGCTAAGCAAATAAATAACTACTAAAATATATCTAACAGAAGCTAATAAAGCCATTAAAGCAGAAAATCGGTGCGTCGTGCCTTTATTGTTGCTGCCACCCAGCTCAGCTGTGCAACGAGAGAAGGGAGTTAACCCCTGCATCTCCCGACCATGGTCAGGTGACCGTAGCAGGAAAGGTTAACACTTCGTATAAAGAAACTAAAATACATTAAAATAAAAAAATAAGATGCTGTACTTACCATTACTGCTGAGAGTGTGGGGGGGGGGGAGGCGGGGGGAAAGGAGGGCGAAAAAAGGCAAAGATACTCCCGCCGCACAAACACAGCCAAGCACTAGCTAAGCAGAAACACTATGGTGCTGGGACAAAATGGCGGACGAAGCACAGGCGTCGTAGGTCGGGTGTGTCATAACTCGAGGACTTCCTGTACTGTATCCATCCATGCATTTACTGTACCGCTTATCCTCACTAGGGTCGTTGTCCAGAGTTTGTATACGTTTGGCTTTTTTTTTCATTTTTATTTTTATTTTTTTATAAATCCTATTACATGATATACTGCAATAATTGTCCCATAGTCGTGTTCTTGACATAATTTTTTAAAATATGGGAATTCAAACAAACAGTGATGCACCAAAAGTTTGACCACCTAAATGTTTTGGCCGAAAATGGCCCATAAATGCATTTTCGGTTTTGGACAGAGACTTTTATCACCGATATAAAACTGCTGAAATGGGATGTTGTTATGAAGCAAACAAAAATTGCACCCAAGTGCGTGTTTGTGGACACTAGGTGTGTAAAATTTACAGCCCGCGGGCCAGAACAGGCCCATCAGGCGGTCCAATCCGGCCTGTGGGGTTTGTTCTGCTTGTCAGGCAAGTTTTTGTTCATTCAGAAATATTAATTAGTCGTCCATGCATTCCTAAGTTCTGGATGTTTTTTTTCTGCCAAGAGGAATTTGTCGACCTTATCTACGTCAGTGACGATCTCCACCTTCCTTTTCTGCTCCCGAGCCAGCGTGCGCTCAGAAGTGGGTCTTCTACATGGAGGTGACCAATCAGAGGAAAGGGGACGGTTTTGGCCAAATATGGACAAAGCGGATACAAAACTGGGTCAAACAAGTGACTGTCAGAGGGGGGGCTTTTCTGGAAACTTATAACAAAACCATGGTGTTTTTTAATTAATTTAATTTACCGCATTTTCACAACCATAGGGCGCACCGCATTAAAAGGCGCAGTGTCAGTTGCGGGGTCTATTTCTTTATTTATCACATACATAAAGTGCACCGTATTATTGGGCGCAGGCATGGTAAAACATATGCAGCTTTAAACATACAGTAGCATGCATGCACGCTAAAACAATGTTTTTAAAAAGGTAGCGGGAGTAAAACTGAGTTTGGTTGTACTTTATTGAAGTATTTAACAATGTACTCACGTTATATTTTTGATCAATCCTCATTCACAAATCCATCAAAGTCCTCATGTTCTGTATCCGAAATGAACAGCTGGGCAAGTTCTCAATCAAACACGCCAGGTTCGAGTCAGTCTCGTTGCCGTGCGAAAGCTCGAACAACAGTGCAAGCAGACACGTTAGCCCCAGCATCCACAATCCATTCACAAATTGTGGCGTAACTTGCCCGGCGCTGCCTCCTTGTCTTTAGTAAAGCTGTGTTCGCTGCTCGCAACTTCACTTTGAACGCCCTTTTTACACCGATGTCCAGCAGTTGCAGTTCATTAATCCATTGCTCGAGTTGGTCTTCCAACTTGGGCCACCTCGCCGTGTTTCCGCATTTTCTTTTTCCACACAAACTCACCTGCGTCTTCTTGACTTGGCAAAGCTCGTTTTCCTGCTTCCTCCACTCGCGAACCATGGATTCGTTTGTCTTGAATTCTCTCGCAGCTGCTCGATTTCCATGTTCCTCCGCGTAACTGATAGCTTGCAGTTTAAACTGTGCTTCGTAAGCGTGTCTCTTCGTAAGTGCAGTTTTCGACTGCGGTCAAGCCAGCCTCCACTCGTAAAGGAGCAGTCAAGCCGGCCGCCCCTAATTTAGTTCATACTAGGCATTACGGAAATAGGTCGCCAACTCGCGGCAAAAGCCACCTTCAAAACAACTACATTTTTTAATGCATCTCAAACTATACTTGCGTTCCATTGAGGTCCATAGCGACCACCTACTTGTTAAGCTGCTAAACATCTGGAAAGGTTGCTCGCAGTCGGCCCACTAGTTTGAGATCAAGAGTGGCAGCCCCACTTTTGCTTGCCACGGAGTCACGACTGAGTCTTGTCCGCTGATTTGCTATTGCTCGTTGCGGACAAACTTCTTCCATCCATCCATTATCTGAGCCGCTGATCCTCAGAAGGGTCGCGGGAGCGCTGGAGCCTATCCCAGCCATCATCGGGCAGCAGGCGGGGTACACCCTGAACTGGCTGCCAGCCAATCACAGGGCACGACAAACTTCTTGTTCACAGTAAAGTATTTTGCAAATATCATATCTGGAGCCACTGTCAATCTTAATATGAAACTATTATATGCCTTGGTCGTGCTGTACCTTCTCAAAAAATGGTGCAACCAAATCATGTGCTGGTTGGTTGCACCAGTCCTACGAGTGCAAAAGTTAGTGTAGATCCCTGATTGTTATAAATGATAATGTAACATTTTCTAATGTTCTCAGTTAATGTTAATTCTGTTTGTACAAATCCCTTTGCACACAGAGATCTGGTGCTGCTCTGGTCACCACAGAGCCTCAAGTAGAAGGTCTGTGTAGCTACTGTACAAAGTGTAGTAATCAAATTCAACTCTGTGTAAACTTCTTTAGATTGGGAATATAAGTAGTGTTTGCATAGAAAAAAATTGCATTTTGTCTATCTAACGTATCATGATTTTGGCCATGCACTTGAACATAAACTTTTATTTTTGGGGGCGGAAACACCCCCTTGACATCAAAATGTCAATTTAGCTTTTGTTGGTTCACATTTTTGTAGAGAGTATAACTGTGCAAAATATTTTTTTCTTTTTCAGTTGAGAACCTTTGGGGAAGCCTGCCGCTGCAAGTGGCAAGATGGGGGACGATAGTGAGTGGATGAAGCTTCCCATCGATCAGAAATGCGAACATAAGGTACTTGTACTCTAATAATAATCCGGTCTCTTGATATTGTATTGTATACTATTCTCTCTACCTCAGGCCAGTTAATTAGAAAATCATGCTTAAAATGGACTATTGAGTTTTTTTTTTTCCCCCCTGAGTACATCAAATATGTTGGAAGTGGTGAAAATGTGCAAAGAGTGAGAACAATTTAGAAATTGTTGCAATATAACTTTTAAAGTGCAACCAAACAGGCCAAAAAGGTTTGACACAGCACAGAAAAGTCTTGTTGTTAAGCGGCACAATGAATGAATGATTAAAAAAAAAAAAAGCACTGTATGTGACATCAGGCTTCAAAACGGTAAAAAATTTAGACATTCTTTTAGCTTCCAGATGCTGTGGGCGTCTCGCTAAAAGCTCCCAAAATCTCACTTCTCTCAAAATTTTCAGCTGTCAATCAAAGATGTGCCTCCTCTTATGGATCTTCCTAAGTGGCAAAAGAAGAATTCACAGCGATTGCATACACACTCATGGGCCGGAGAAAGAAATTCTGGGGCTGCCACTCCTTTGAAATTCAGCGGGCCGTTTATCGACAGCGAAAAGGGTTGTTAGCTGAGGAGGGAGGGGAAGTCATAGAAGCAGGGGGACTGTGGTACATGCACCCCCCCTTCTCCTCTTCACCCCGTGACATTGCGCCGGACCTCCGGCTACATCTCCAACCGCTGGCAAGGGACCGCTGGACGGCAGATTCCATCCGGTTTGCCGCTCCTTCGCAAAGCAACGCGGGTGGGGCCAGACCGCAGAGTAGACCCGATGGCACAAACGCATTACATTTCAGGGAAGATGTTTTTTTTTTGAGTTGTGGGCATAGTTTGATGGCCAATGGCATGCTATACTGTTAGTAAAGGGTCAAGTTAATGACTGAGGAAGTGTCAATAATGCCAAATGGCCACAGCATGGGATAAGGGGGCTTGGTGTTTATATAGTGTTGAGATAGTGGGGCATGCTAGAAAGTATACACACTAGATCTCTGACATCAAGAGGCTGGTTTGTAGCTCTGCCCAAAAAAATCCGGTCAAAAGAGATGAAAAGTTTTAAGCTTACACTATATTGCCAAAAGTGTTCGCTCACCTGCCTTGACTTAGTTATGAGTTTAATTACATTCTTCATCCATCCATATCTCCATTTTCCTCCGCTTATCCGAGGTCTGGTCGCTGGGGCAGCAGCCTCAGCAGGTATGTATCAAAGTGTATCCTTTAACTGCATTTGCAAACTACACTCTGGCAAGTAGAATCACATGCAATAACCTAGCTTGTTAGACAGTATGCTCACTATAACTCCATTTAAGTCGATCTATAATGAATTTGATACAGACTGCACGTTAGTATTTGAAAGAATTATTCTACAAGTCCTTATTTTTGGAAAAGACATCTCAATATTATTGGTACAATGTAATTTTATGTCAAAACAAATCGCAAGAAAAAAAATTACAAGCCACAAGATGCCCTTTTGTGTCTCACTCAGCTTCTATATATTATGTTGTCCCACTTATAAAAGAAGAAAAAAAAAAGGGATTGGACTGAGTTTTCTGAACAGTCATGTACAGTAGTCACATGACAATTAAGTGGTGATACAGAGTGAAGATGTCTACAATATCACAGTGTAATAATGTAATGCAATGGAAATTTGCATTATCTGTCACTAATATATAATATATATTCCATCCATCCATTTTCCTCAGCTTAGCCGAGGTCTGGTCGCGGGGGCAGCAGCCTCACCAAAGAAGCCCAGACTTTCCCTCTCCCCAGCCACTTCCTCCAGCTCTTCCGAGGGGATCCCAAGGCGTTCCCAGGCCAGCCGAGAGACATAGTCTCTCCAGCGTGTCTTGGGTCGTCCCTGGGGTCTCCTCCCAACCGGGAGGAGACCCCAGGGAGGTGTCCAGGAGGCATCCTAATCAGATGCTCGAGCCACCTCATCTGGCTCCTCTCAATGCGGAGGAGCAGCGGCTCTACTCTGTGCTCCTCCCGGATGGCCGAGCTTTTCACCCCATCTCTAAGGAGAGCCCTGACACCCTGCAGAGGAAACTCATTTCGGCCGCTTGTATCCGGGATCTTGTTCTTTCTGTCACAACCCACAGCTCGTGACCATAGGTGAGGGTAGGAACGTAGATAGACCGGTAAATCGAGAGCTTTGCTTTTCGGCTTAACACAGAATTCCCCGAGGGACGTGGTCGAACGCCTTCTCCAAGTCCACAAAACACATGTAGACTGGTTGGGCGAACTCCCATGCACCCTCGAGGACCCTGCCGAGGGTGTAGAGCTGTTCCACGGCCAAGATGAAAACCAGACTGCTCCTTCTGAATCTGAGATTCGACTTCCCGATGGACCCTCCTCTCTAGCACCCCCGAATAGACTTTACCAGGAAGGCTGTGGAGTGTAATCTGCCTGGAGTTGGAATACACCCTCCAAAAAGGGGGACCACCACCCCAGTCTGCCAATCCAGAGGCACTGTCCCTGATGTCCACATGATGTTGCAGAGGCGTGTCAACCAGGACAGCCCCATAACATCCAGAGCTTTTAGGAACTCCGGGCGAATCTCATCCACTCCTGGGGCCTTGCCACCGAGGAGCTTTATAACCACCTCTGTGACCTCGACCTCGGAGATAGGAGAGCCCGCCTCAGAGACCCCAGCCTCTGCTTCCTCATGGGAAAGCGTTTCGGTGGAATTGAGGTCTTGGAAATATTCTCCCCATCGACTCACAACATCCTGAGTCGAGGTCAGCAGTGCCCCATCCCCACTATGCACAGTTTTGATGGTGCACTGCTTCCCCCTCCTGAGACGCTGGGTGGTGGACCAGAATTTCCTCAAAGCCGTTCGGAAATCGTTCTCCATGGCCTCACCGAACTCCTCCCACGTCCGGGTTTTTGCCTCAGCAACCACCAAAGGTGAATTCCGCTGGGCCAGCCGGTACCAATCAGCTGCCTCAGGAGTCCCACAGGCCAAAAAGGCCGATAGGACTTCTCCTTCAGCTTGACGGCATCCCTGTTGTTCCCTCACTGCCGGTGTCCACCAACGGGATCGGGGATTGCCGCCACGACAGGCACCGTCTACCTTACGGCCACAGCTCCGGTCAGCCGCCTCAGCAGTGGAGGCACGGAACACGGTCCACTCTGACTCAATGTTCCCCGCCTCCCCCGAGAAGTGGGTGAGGTTCTGCCGGAGGTGGGTGTTGAAACTCCTTCTGACGGGGGATTCTGTAAGACTTTCCCAGCAGACCCTCACAATATGTTTTGGCCTGCTAGGTCAGATTGGTCCCAATCACTCCCCTCCAGGTCTCACTGTCATTGCCCTCGTGAGCATTGAAGTTCCCCAGCAGAACGATGGAGTCCCCAGTGGGAGCGCTCTCCAGCACCCCCTCCCAGGACTCCAAAAAGGGTGGGTACTCTGAACTGCTGTTTGGTGCATAGGCAGAATCAACAGTCAGGACCCGTCCCCCCACTTGAAGGCGGAGGGAGGCTACCCTCTCGTCCACCAGGGTGAACCCCAATGTACAGGCGCTGAACCGGGCGGCAATAAGTATACCTACACCTGCTCCGCACCTCTCACCGTGGGCAACTCCAGAGTGGAAGAGAGTCCAACCCCTCTCGAGAGGACTGGTACCAGAGCCCGAACTGTGTGTTGAGGTGAGGCCGACTATATCTAGTCTGAACTTCTTGACCTCGCACACCAGCTCAGGCTCCTTCCCTCCCAGAGAGGTGACGTTCCACGTCCTGAGAGCCAGCTTCTGTAGCCGGGGATCGGATCGCCAAGGTCCCAGCCTTCGGTCACAGCCCGCCTCACAATGCAACCAACCCATATGGGCCCTTCCACAGGTGGTGGGCCAATGGGTCGGGGGATCCACGTTACCCTTTCGGGCTGTACCCGGTTGGGTCCTGTGGCTGCAGGCCCGGCCGCCAGGCGCTGTCTTTCGAGCCCCACCTCCAGGCCTGGCTCCAGAGGGGGGCTCCGGTGACCCATGTCCGGGCAAGGGAAAACTCAATCCAATTTTTCTTGTCATGGAGGACTTGGGAGCTCTGCTTTTTCTGATCCCTCACCTAGGACCTGTTTGTCATGTGTGACCCTGCCAGAGGCATAAAGCCCCAGACAACTGGGCTTCTCGAATCATTGGGACACACAAACCCCGCCACTACGATAAGGTGACGGCTCAAGGAGGGAACATCCACAGGGTTTAATATGGCATTGGTTCACCCTCTGTAGTTATAACATCTTAAACTCTTCTGGGAAGGTTTTCCATAAGGTTTAGGAGTGTGTTTATGGGAATTTGACAATTTTTACAGAAGCGCACTTGTGAGGTTACACACTGATGTTGGACGAGAAGGCCCGGCTCCGTGTTCGGTCTCATTGATCAAAAGGTGTTCCATAGGTTGAGGTATGGATTATGTAGGCCAGTCAGGTTTATCCATATCAAAATCTCTCGTCTGTCTTTATAAACCTTGATTTGTGTACTGAGGGCACAAAATGTACCAGTGCACAAAGCAAGATCCATAAAGACATGGTTGAGAAAATTTGGTATGGATGAACTTTACTGGGCTGCAAAGAGTCCTGAACTCATAAAATATGCTCCTGGGAAAAAGTCCCATTAACTCACTCCTAAACCTTGTTGAAAGCCTTCCCACAAGTTGTTATAGCTGCAAAGGGTAGACCAACATCATACTAACCCATATGGATTTAGAATTGGATAGCACTTAAAATCATGTGAGTCAAGGCAGTTGAGCGAATAATTTTGGCAGTGTAGTGTATATCTCAACAATTTAGTACAATATTGTTTGGTCTTTGAATGTTTTCAGCACTTACCATCAAACAGATTTAATTTATTTTGGTTATGAGTTTGGTTGCACTTTAGTGTCCCCACCCCCCCAGTTTTTCAGTTTTCCTGGATCTTTGGGGCGAGGTTAACGAGCCCGATGGTGCATACAGGCTGGGGGGAATACTTTCTGGTGTGAGTTGGCCCTCCCCCACAATATAAGTACTTAGCGCAGTCATCTGGCTATGTCACAAATTTGAGTTACTTAATAATAAAACTTTGGCCCAGTTAGCCATCTTGCTATGCCCTACAACCAGAAAAAAATGTATCTTCTCTAAAGTGTTATGCTACGTACGGCACACGGAGTGGGCTGATGGAGCGTTGGACAGCTCCACTGCAAATTGGTCTGTTACTAGCAGCTCGTAGCTATTAGACTTGCGGACGGGTAGACCGGCTTCGCGTCCCTCGAAGTACTGCACAGCCTCTCTTCATACAGAGTGCGCGTTAATGGAAAGTTAACAGTTTATAACATTTGCTAGTCCGTGAGCTATTGAGCTTGCTTGACTGCTGCAGGGTCATCCCAAATGTCAGCACTTCTCTCTGTTGTTGTTGTGTGAGTCCCCACATAACAGACACTTAACCCTAACCCTCTGTTTTCCAGGTCTGGAAAGCCCGTTTGAATGGTTATGAAGAAGCTCTGCAATTGTTCCATAGGATAGATGATGAGAAGAGTCCAGAGTGGGGGAAGTACCTTGGACTGATTAAGAAATTTGTCACTGAGTCAAATACGGTTGCTCAGCTTAAAGGCCTCGAGGCAGCCTTGGCCTACGTTGAAAATGCCCACGTTGCTGTAAAGTAAGTCATGAAAACTTAAATTAATAATTAAAAAAAATCATTAAATGAATTGACACACAATGCTGTTTAAAAAAAAATAACAAAACAATTGCACTGACTAAATTGATTCAAATATCAACATTGAATATAAATGTACTAAATTGTCCCACAGTATATAAAGTCTCACATATCATTTATACAAACAGAACTCATCATACCTCTTAAGGTCCATGCTTTGCAAATGAAATGCCATAGTTTTTCACATATAATACACTCTCAATACTCCCAAATAAACCCCAAAAATCAAGAAAACCCTTACCTACATATACATAATGCGCACCATGGATTTGCTCCTCTCCATGCTCAAAACATGAAGTATTAGTCATATTGCGTTTTGCAAGGAAATATTCTGATCTGTGTGCATGCACTGATGTAATTCAGATTTTTAAAAAATATTATGTTTGTATATTAATCATACCAGGGGCCTCATGTACAAAGACTTGTGTGGATTTCCTACTAAAACATGGCGTACGCTTAAATCCAGAAAACGTCGTACGCACAAAAATATCCAGATGTATGAATCTGTGCGTACGCATGAATCCAAGCACATTTGCTTCGTACATACCAATCAACGTGGAAATGAGCGCACATGCTGGAGTAGCCGACTCCTCCCTGTCCGTGCGTGTGTGTGTGTGTGTGTGTGTGTGTATATAGAGAGAGAAAGAGAGAGATGCAAATTGTATTTAAATGTACCCTGCACCTGAGATCCCGATCTCTGCATGATTAGGAAAAAAGGACAATGAGCAAGGTAATGAAGAAAAATTAATTTTCTGAATGTGAAGTTACTCAATGAAGTGGCAGCGCGCAAGAAAATCCTCTTTGGCGCATGCCTGTACTCCGGCGTTAACAAAACGCGAAAGAGGAGTAAATGGGACGACAGCCTGTGTGCGGCTGTCGATGCTGTGGGGTCGGAACAGCGCACACAGGCTGAACTAAAAACAGAAGTGGTCAGACATTAAGGTGGCTGTGAAGCGGAGGACAGCTGCCCACTGCCAAAGTGTGCCCAAAACAGGCGGAAGAACGGCGCGGAGGGCCTCACCCCGTTCGAGGAGAGAATTGCTGCGATCATGGGTGACGCTGCTATCTCGGGTGGTGGGAGCATGTCGCTGACTATGATCACCACACAAGGTTAATACCATGTATTTTTATAACTCATAACAAATGTGTTCATACAGTAACCTACACGCAGCCCTGTGAGATAAAGGTTCATGCGTAAATGTATGAATGGTATTTGTTATAAATCTTTTGATTTCAAATTGAAGCACATCGGCATATCAAACAGGATATAAAAACCTTTGAGTCCTTTTTGATTTTTGATTTTTTTTTTTTTTTTTCAATTTATTTTAATACACAGGAGAGGACACGTACTGAAAACAAAAATCGTTTCTTAGGAGAAGAGGGGTAAAATTATGTAATTTCAACACATTTTAATCATGTGCAACCGATGTAGATGTTCAAATTAAGGAAATTCAAAGGACAGTTTTTATGTGCAGTCGCAGCCATGCGCTACATGTTTGGGGGATCCACCGTCCCTGTCGTCTCCTCCGGCATCCCACGCAATTACGCTCCAACAACCGGCTGCTGCACCCTTGCAGACTGATAAAGAGAGTCCTTTGAATTTGCTTAATTTGAACGTGTACATCGGTTGCACGTGATTAAAATGTGTTAAAATGACAGTTACCCGTCTTCTCTGAAAAAAAATATAATTTTAACACATTTTAATCATGTGGAACCAATGTACATGTTGAAATTAAGTACATTCAAAGGACATTTATTTATTATATTTATAATCTTTTTTCTTCAGTGCATGTGCCGGAGTCACGAAGCGATTGTGAGGGCAATAGGTGGCATCAATGATCGCCTTGATTAAATAATAGGTGTCCTCACAAATATCAGTGGTTCATTAAATACACTGGTTAACAAATGAATTCTTGCCTCAATTACATTGTTGAAATAAAATGTTGCCGGGCATTAATTGTTTATCAATGCTAATAGCTCATGTGTTTTTGATGTGCAGATTTATAACAGTTTCCCATCATCACCGCCAAAGCACCAAAAGCTGTAGAAACGTGCGTAGTTGGCGTGAGGCACTGCACATTTCCACGCTCATTTCACTTTTGATACATCTGACCTTTGCTGTGAAAAAGAACGTATGCCACATTTTTGTGCGTACACACCTATTGTACATGAGGCCCCAGGTATTTTGCGACTGAGTGCCATGTTGGCTGTGTCCTACGATGACTGGGCAGGTACAAAGTAGGCGAGTGCTCCCCTCTTGAGTCCACAGCGTTTGGTGAATCAAGTTGTTGGTTAGTGTCTTGTCCACGGGACGTTGTTTTTATTTGTTAATTTATTTATTTTTCTCCCCCACAATGGCCGTTGTGGCGGTACGGTGGACGACTGGTTAGAGTGTCTGCCTCACAGTTCTGAGGGCCGGGGGTCAATCCCCGGCCCCGCCTGTGTGGAGTTTGCATGTTCTCCCTGTGTCTGCGTGGGTTTTCTCCGGGCACTCCGGTTTCCTCCCACATCCCAAAAACATGCATGCTAGGTTAATTGCAGACTCTAAATTGCCCGTAGGTGTGAATGTAAGTGTGAATGGTTGTTTGTTTGTATGTGCCCTGCGATTGGCTGGCAACCAGTTCAGGGTGTACAGCGCCACCTGCCCAATGTTAGCTGGGATAGGCTCCAGCACGCCCGCGACCCTAGTGAGGAGAAGCGGCTTGGAAAATGGATGGACAATGGCCGTTGTTGTGTTGCAAGCCTGGCGATGCTAGCCAGTAGCAGCTCCTGTTGCTAGCTGGGAGAGCTAGCAGCTGGAGCTAGCTCGTAGGGCTGCACAATATTTTGCTTGAGAATCGTCATCGCGATGTACTTGTGCCGTAGTCACATTGCAGGGTCTGTTCCGATGATGTTTTTATGGAATATGCAGTAAATTAGCTAATATTACAAGTGACCAGCAGAGGGACTTGTTTGGACATGTTAATATAAAGAATGTACACACTGCAGTTCCTATTTTGCTCTGACATGTTTTTTTAATTGAAAATGTTAACTTTATTGGCCGTCAGATACCGTATTTTCACGACCATAAGGCGCACCGTATTAAATGGCGCAGTCTCAGTTACGGGTCGCGCGGGCAGTAGCTTTAGCAGGGACGCCCAGACTTCCCTTTCCCCAGCCACTTCATCCAGCTCTTCCGGGGGGATCCCGAGGCGTTCCCAGGCCAGCCGAAGGACATAGTCTCTCCAGCGTGTCCTGGGTCGTCCCCGGGGTCTCCTCACGCTGGGACATGCCCGGAACACCTGACCAGGCAGGTGTCCGGGAAGCATCTGAATCAAATGCCCCAGCCACATCATCTGGCTCCTCTCGATGTGGAGGTGCAGCGACTCTACTTTGAGATCATCCCGGATGACCGAGCTTCTCACCCTATCTCTAAGGGAGAGCCCGGACACCCTGCGGAGGAAACTCATTTCGGCCGCTTGTATCCGGGATCTTGTTCTTTTGGTCACGACCCACAGCTCGTGACCATAGGTGAGGGTAGGAACGTAGATGAAGTGAGAGCTTCCCCTTTTGGCTTAGCTCCTTTTTTACCACAACGGACTGATACAAAGTCTGCATCACTGCAGACACTGCACCGATCCGCCTGTAGAGCTCTCGTTCCATTCTTCCCTCACTCGTGAACAAGACTCCAAGATACTTGAACTCCTCCACTTGGGCCAGGATCTCATCCCTGACCTGGAGAGGGCACGCCACCCTTTTCCAACTGAGGACCATGGTCTCAGATTTGGAGTTGCGGATTCTCATCCCAGCCGTTTCACGCTCTGCTGCGAACTGCTCCAGTGAGAGTTGGAGGTCACTGCTTGATGAAGCCAACAGAACCACATCATCTGCAAAAAGCAGAGATGCAATACTGAGGCCACCAAACCGTACCCCCTCTACGCCTCTGCTGATTCTTGGGCGCAGGCATGGTAAAACATATGCTAGCTTAAAACATACGGTAGCATGTATGAACGGTGAAACAATATTTTTAAAAAGGCAGCGGGAACAATGCTGAGTTCGGTTGTACTTTATTGAAGTATTTAACAATGAACTTATGTTATTTTTTTATCAATCATCATCCACAAATCCATCAAAGTCCTCATCTTCTGTATCTGAAATGAAGAGCTGGGCAAGTTCTCCATCAAACACGCCAGGGTCCCTCTCGTCATTGTCGGCGTCTGTCTCGTTGCCGTGCGGCTCCTCAGAAATGATGCCGGCTTTTACGAAAGCTCGAACAACAGTGCAAGCAGACACGTTAGCCCAAGCATCCACAATCCATTCACAAATTGTGGACACGCTTGCTTCGTAAGCGTGTCTCTTCGTAGGTGCCATTTTCGGGGGTACTTAGCCAAACCGATGCACATACCGGAACTATATACCTACTGGGGGCGTGCCTTTAGCATTCTCTGTTACTTGCACCCTTCCCCCTTTAACGTCCGCATGCTGTCCTCAGTCATTGTCCGCCTTTCCTCTATATAAGCAGCGTGTCGGCAGGAAATGCTCCCAGTCAGTCAAGCGGAGTGCTCCTCAAAGTCACACAACAACATTTACAGATTTTGGAACTTGGTGCACTCATAAGGCGCATTATAAGCCGCCCCGTCCATTTTGGAGAAAATTCAAGACTTTTAAGAGAACGTTATGGTCGTGAAAGTACGGTATTTCCAATACTACGCCAAAAGACGCGCGACAACGCTAAAAATAAACTAGCTTTTGGATTCAAATATACTATGCAAGATGGCGAGGTGGAGTAAATGTTTTTGTGGAGTGACATTAAAGCCGATCAGCATAAAATGCAAAATATCGGCCGATACCGATCAACCCGATAAAATCTAAAAGTCTAATTTATACTCATCCGGGACGCTTCGTGGGACTGTCAATGCAGACAGGACTCCAAGCCATGGGTTCCACGGATCTCTTCCTCCACATCAAGGTGGGCAGCGTGATGGAGAACTGTTCGGCAATGTCCAGGCCTGATGTATATCTGTATGGGCGAAAGGAGAGACCAAAGCACATCTCCTGGCCCAATGTAGGGCCAGGAACCCATACAAAACACGACCACAGAACCACCATACGTCCGGTATATCAACACACCTGCTCCCACCATCCTAATTTGGATGCGAAGAGCGAGAGAACATTTTTTTGTTCCCAGTGACAAGTTCAAGCAGCTGTTTAATGAGCAAAGTGTAGTGCGTTAAACCACTTCAAGAGCAGTCCAGACTCCAGACGACTTTGAAAGCGCTCACTTTTCGTTGTAATTATTTAAGTATTATAAGTCCTTCAGTGAGTCAGTCCTTACCTCCATGACGATTTCTGACCGTGCACTTCGCTATGAATAATTAGCCCACAATTTATTGCGCGCTTAACATGGCAGTCAAACCCTATTATTAACGTCTAACTACACTTTTTACGATGGAAAATAACAGAAATAGTGTGGCGAAAGCAAAGCTGTGCATTTCTTTGCACCTTTATATTTACTGAACCTTCACTGTTGATGTGTGATAAACAATGACGTCCCAGTCGTTTTCTTTAGAAAAGGATGCCGTCGGGCTATTTGGTAAAATGCGATTGGGCAGATGGGCTGCTGCTGCTTTAAATCATCATCCATAATTGATTGCTTAAGAATATTTATTGACTGAATAGTAACTATTAGTGTGCAGTAACAGTAATCTGATTACTTTCCTGGATACAGTAATGTTACATTGCTCGTTACTCAAAATGGCGGCCATTTTGTAACGCGTTACCGGCATCACTGGCCATCATGGTCTCCTAGTAAGCCTGCTAAGTTAGTGTGTGTGTATTGGTTGGGAAATGTAGGTTAGTTAATCTCAGCATGTCTGTTAGTTTTATACCATACATTTGTTTTCAGACACGTCAAGGTGAAAACGACTCCTAAAGTCCTCCACAGGTGTATCCCACAATGGCCCATTGCTGTGTTACAGCAGACCACAATTCATCATATTCCTCGATCATGTGATATTTCTACTTGCATTAAAGGGTCTCTAAGCAGATGTGTTTTGTTTCTAAATACCGTAATTTATATTGTATAATGCCCATTTCCCCCCCAAAACTTGTCAATAGTGCGCATTATACGTAGGTATAGGACACAGGTGTCAAACTCAAGGCCCGGGGCCAGATCAGACCTACCACATGAGTTTATGTGGCCCGCGAAGGCAAATCATGTGTGTCAACTTCCATGATTCTTGTTAAAATCTAGACTTTCACATTTTACAAATGTATGCCGCCATCTAGAGGTTATGAAAGAGCGGTACACTTTCATTCCAATATGGCACCGCCCCCTAGAGGTTATGAAAAAGTTGTACACTTTCATTTTTAATACGACTGATGACTGAACAACCATCATTAATTTCTTTATGGTTATGTTTTGTCTAATGATAATGCTTTTCTGAAATGCTTGACAATTTCATTTGAATCCCATTAAAATAAAGTGTTTTGCTTGGTCCTTCATGTTTTCTTAAAGAATTGTTCGCAACTTACAAATTCTGCTTGGGTAATCAAACATATGAGCTGTCTGTTTTCTCATTTTCTAAATAAAAGTAGGGCTGTGAATTACAAAATAGAGCAATAAAATATTGTGTTCAAATAAAGTGCTTAACTTCAGAATAATTATTTGAAAAAGCTAACAAAATACAGATAATACTAAATTATTTGATCATATGGGCAGAAGCAAAATCATGCATTGTAAAAATGTATTTTCCATAGGTTGAAGGGTTTTCCAGAATTTTGAGGTCAACTTTTGGGGTGCGCATTATACATGAGAAATTACGGTACATTAAATATGTTTGGAGTTAAGTGTTTGAAAACATATGCAGAGACTTAAAACAATATACTGCTGAATTGTTGAGATATAGCTTAAGCATCTTTGTCACCGTTTGAATTTTCCTGATTTTGTGTGCGGGCTAAAACACAGCCCTGTGACCTCACTGGGCCCGGGGCGTATACTTTCTAGTGCGAGTTCCCTCTCCTACTATACACACACACACACACACACACACACTACCACCAGCCTACTCTGCGGTGCGCTTTTTACAACGGATAGTTTTGTAAACTTAACCAGATACAACATGGCTTCGTGGGTAACTTTATACTAGTGAATGGGGCATTGCCGACTGTCTAACTTCCTCGGCTTCTTCCTACGGTCCCGCTGTCATCGGGTGCCGTGTTCGGCTGTAACATTATCACCAACAACGTGGGTAAGTTGACTTGTGTGCTTATTTTTGTGGTTATCGTACACAATAACCATAACATTTTGAAGTTGTACCTCTTAACGTGATTTTACGTTGTATAAGCCATCACCCCTTCAGTATGTTTGAGTCCTTTTGGCGCATCCATTCGACACGCCCACAGTGTCTGAGAGGTGGACCTTCGATTTTTTTTTTTAAACCTGATTTTATATACTTAGTGAATTATTTTTTTCCTCCCCATTCAAATTTGGCAGGCTTGTTAACATTAATCTTCTCTGTGGTGTGTGGAATTTTAGTGCCACTTTAATTATGTGCTGTGCATGGCGTCGTGTGGTGGTGTGTTTGTCCGGAGATTAAGAAATCCATGGTAGCATTTATGCACTTTAAAATGACTAGTAGTGCGATAATGTGGGACAATGTCTATTGTGCAAGCGGTACAGATACTTCTCAAACACGAGTGGCCAGTATTGGTCAAAAACAGATATGCAAGTAGTGCAGGGTGGTGAGTACTACAGTGAGTGCACGAGTAATGTATAATTGGCCCGACAGAGATGTGACTACAATCATAAGACAAAATTGGCAGCATGTTACAATGGAATTGTAACTGTTTAAGAAGTTAATGGCTGGAGGGAAGAAGCTGTTGGAATGTCTGCTTGTTTTAGTTTGCATTGATCGATCGTGCCTACCTGAGGGAAGGAGCTGGAAGAGGTGGTGACCAGGATGTGGAGGGTCCAAGAGGATTTTGCATGTGCTTGTCTTGGTTCTGGCAGCGTGCAAGTCCTCAAGGGTGGGTAGAGGGACAGGACTGATTCGATGACTGCTATGTAGAACTGCCTCAACAGCTCCTGTGGTTGGCCATACTTCCTCAGAAGCTGCAGGAAGTCCCATCTTTTTCTGGCCGTTTTTGAGGATGGTGTTGATGCTGATCTCCCACTTCAGGTCCTGAGAAACTATAATTACCAGGAACCTGGTCTCGATGGTTGACGCAGGGCAGTTGGACAGCTTGAGGGGCAGCTGTGGCGAAGGATGCCTCATGAAGTCCACGATCATCTCTACAGTCTGGAGCGTGTTCAGCTCATGGTTGTGTCGGCCCCTCCACAGCGCTAGCCGCACCACTTCCTGTCGATACACAGACTCGTCACAGTCTTTGATGAGGCCGATGACTGTGGAGTCGTCTGCAAACTTCAGGAGTTTGACAGCCGGGTGCGTTGAGGTGCAGTCATTCGTGTCGAGAAAGAAGAGCAGTGGAGAGAGGACACAACCTTTGGGCGTCCTGATGCTGGTGGTGCGTGTTGATGAGGTGGTGTCCCAAAGCCTCACCTGCTGTGTCCTGCCAGTCAGGAAGCTATAAATCTACTGGCAGGTGGCAGGCGAGACGCTGAACTGGAGAAGCTTGGATGATGGTTTTGAACGCAGAGCTGAAGTCCACGAACAGGATCCTCACGTATGTCCGCCGTGCTGTTGAGGTGTTCCAGTATGAAGTGCTGTGACATGAGCAGACCTGTTTGCTTGGTAGGCAAACTGCCGGGAGGTCCAGTGGTGTGGACCTGTGATGCTCTTGAGGTGGTCCAGCACAAGGTGTTCAAAGGACTTCATCACCACAGATATCAGGGCGACAGGCCTGTAGTCATTCAGACCCAAGATTGCTAGTTTCTTGGGGACTGGGATGATGATGGACTCCTTTAAAGAGTATTGTATAGGAAAACAAACTTATCATTAAAAAAGGTCCAATAATAATGATTTATCCATGTTCTGTTTCGGACTGTGATTTTAAATATGTAAATTGATTTATTTTGCTAGTAAATAATTTCCAATATAGCATGAATAATCATAAATGGTACTTTTATATAGCGGTTGTACACTTCATCCATCCATCCATTTTCTGAGCCGCTTCTCCTCACTTAGGGTCGCGGGCGTGCTGGAGCCTATCCCAGCTATCATCGGGCGGGAGGCGGGGTACACCCTGAACTGGTTGCCAGCCAATCGCAGGGCACATAGAAACAAACAACCATTTGCGCTCACAGTCACACCTACGGGCAATTTAGAGTCTCCAATTGATGCATGTTTTTGGGATGTGGGAGGAAACCGGAGTGCCCGGAGAAAACCCACGCAGGCACGGGGAGAACATGCAAACTCCACACAGGCGGGGCTGGGGATCGAACCCCGCACCTCAGAACTGTGAGACTGACGCTCTAACCAGTTGGCCGCCGGTTGTACACTTATGAAATTCTTTTTACATGTATGTCAATCATTTGGATGTGGTAATGGTCAAAATGAAGTGGTTTCCCAGGGGAAGAGGGTTTGGACCACTTACCATAAGAACTGGCCCCTCTGAGTTGAACAAATGATCAAATAAAAGTAAAGCCTTTGTTTTTTTGTTTTTGTTTTTTGTTTTAATTTAATGGACCTGGTTTGTCTGACAGCTGCTTGTTGCGGACAAACTTCTTGTTCACAGTAAAATATTGAGCAAATATATCTCTAGTCACTGTCAATCTTGATATAAAACTATGGTATGCCATGGTCATGCTGTACCTCCTCATTGAGCAGCAAACTTTTTCTTGTCTCGAAATATTTTCAATTGGGCAATTTCAAACAAATAAAATAAATTTCAGTTTAAACTTGGTATTTTTTTCTTCTTAGCTTTTCTTGTAAGTATAAATAACCCTTGAGAAGCAACACCTGAATGAAGTCACGTGATAATTGGACACATACTCATCGCCATTGTATAAACTGGCCACAAATTTGACGGTAGTCATAATTAATAGAAACCTTAGCCTTCCGCAGGGCCGAAATTATGTTAGTGAATTGCATTAACGTCAAGCTCACTCATTTACGCAGCGTTCATCTTAGCTCTTCCACCACATTGTCTTGCTTGAGAGATGTCGCGTCACCGTGGTTCGCCTTTCTGTTCAGTCTGAAATGATCCCACACTTTCAAAATTTTGTCTTTTCTCACATTTGTCGTCTCTGACGTCATTGCCATCTTCTGCTTCTTTTGTGTTTAACGGCAGCTTGCAGGCGACCAGGTAGTCGGCGTTTATTTTGCACTGCTTGAATAAAAAAAAAAGTACGCTCCGATTCTGCTTCTGCCACCATCGCTTGCGTTGATGCAGTAACTATGTTGCGCTAATCTTTCTGCTTCACAATTGAACTCTCTCCTGCCATTAACAACCAGCTACTCTGGAATACCAATAATGTCAAACTGGGAGGGCTGGGAGTGAATGAGTTAAGCGGATCCCAGAAGCAGGAAAAAAAAAGTAGTTTTTTTATTTTATTTATTTATTTATTTATTTTTGTCCTCGAAACATTAGAGTACTCCTTGCAGCCTTTATACTGTAATCCGCTCTTTTGACATATTCTTGAAAACAATGCGCATTATACACAAGAAATTACGGGAATCTTAAACACAGAAAAATACTTTGTCATGTCACATACAAATTTCGCTGCATTATTCTAATACCCGTTCTTTGATAGGACATTTACATTTTTCACAGGACAACAGGTGATGTTGTGTCGGGGGTGGTGACCAAAGTGTTCAACCAGCCAAAGGCTCGGGCTAAGGAGCTGGGCACAGACATCTGTCTGATGTACATCGAAATGGAAAAAGCCGAGGTGGTGCAGGATGAGCTTCTTAAGGGACTGGACAACAAGAACCCCAAAATAGTCATGGCCTGTATTGAGACTCTCAGAAAGGCTCTCAGGTCAGTGCTACTTTCCCCAATAGAGAAAACCATTGTAATGTAAATGCATTTTATGAAATTCACTGGCAAAATTACTTTCATAATGGCCACTGCAAGAAAAATTTGATTGAGATACTTGTGACTGTAAATTGAATAAACTTGGATCTACTCAGATTATGACTTCCACATCAATTTATCACTTTGAAAAAAAATAATTCTCATAACTGGCGTACATTGATCATTTTCATGTGGTCTTCTTTTTTTCAGTGAGTTTGGATCCAAGATCGTAACTTTGAAGCCAATAGTGAAGATTCTACCCAAGCAGTTTGAGTCCAGAGAGAAGGCGGTGAGAGACGAGGCCAAGATGCTTGCTGTAGAAATCTATAAATGGATCAGAGATGCTCTGCGACCTTCACTGCAGAATATCAACTCTGTGCTGGTGGGACATGCTCATCTCTGGAAACGTACATACAAGCTGGAACTACTTCGTTAACAATTGCATTAAATGAAAGAGTGTCTGTGCTGCCTTTTCAGCTAAAGGAACTTGAAGAGGAGTGGATGAAGCTTCCTTCGACACCACCCAAGCAAAGCAGGTTCTTGCGCTCGCAGCAAGACCTGAAGGCAAAGTTTCAACAACAACAACAAGCACAAGGACAAGAGTCTGGTATTAATTCAAACAAACAAAAAAAACTTAATGAATATTTGCTGAATTGTCCTGTACTTGAATTTTTATTTAACTGTAATTTAATTAATACAATATTACTATTAGTAGTTTTGTGAGAAATTTACTTAGTTTTTGCTATGGTCTAAAACAGTATTTGAAATTGTATTTAAAACAAACAACATAAATAAATAAAAATACATTGCTGCCCTCTGCCGAGCAAAAGGCTGCCGCACACCAAGCGACACCTTACAGCTAAATGCACAGAAGCTTTTCCTCACGTTGAAAATATATTTTTAATCGTGCTGCCGCGCCGACTCAAGCCAAATAAATAGTATATGAAGTGTCAAATATTTAAATTTTTTTTGCATGAATACTTAACACATTCACTGCCATTGACGACTTTAGAAGTCAAATATCCATGTTAACTGGGAAGGCTGGCAATGAATGAGTTGGCTATATTCATAAACTATAATATGGGTTATGGATGAAAAAGGTTGTGTACCCAGCGCACGTTCAAATGAATGGTGTCAGCAAGACTAACACTCTTATTCTCACCAAAAGTCCTCTTTAGAAACCTGCTTCTTCCTTAACTATTTATCTATGTTTTTATGGTTTAATAAATGTGATAATATGCCAAGTGTACAGTTTTCACCACAGTATCCAGTCAGAGCTGCGCAACCCAAAAATGACAAACTCGAGCTTCTTCATGCCCGTCATCTTCATTCTCATCTCCATTTTAATCCATCCATCCATCCATTTTCTGAGCCGCTTATCCTCACAAGGCTTGCGGGAGTGCTGGAGCCTATCTCAGCTATCAACGGGCAGGTGGCGAGTTACACCCTGAACTGGTGGCCAGCCAATCGCATTGCTGGTTAATTCCCCTCTCTCCTCAGGTCTTTGATCACACGCTGGCTCAAACTGAAAAGGCTGAACAGTGTTAATTGCTGCCACGGCTGCTACTGTAGCTAATGCTAAAAACACAGGCGAAACTTGGCATATCCCCTTTTGACATCACTACCCAGCGACACAAACAACAATGGCGATGTCTGTTTTGTAAAAAATATAAACCTGGAAATTATTTTCGAAAGTTGTATCTTATTTTCATGTCAGTGGCGAGGTGTGCTGTAGGTGTGACAGAGGAGTTTATGGTGGAGGTGGGACTTGCTCAGGCATCAGCCCTAAACCCCTTCTTGTTTGCAGTGGTGATGGATAGGCTGACGGATGAGGTTAGACTGGAGTCCCCGTAGACCATGATGTTCGCAGATGACATTGTGATCTGCAATGAAAGTAGGGAGCAGGTGGAGGCATTGTTGGATTTATCTTACCCAACATTATAAAAAATAGACACAAAAGGAATGAAGACGCTTGTTTCTTTTTCTCATGAGGAGGGCGCATGGGAGATTGTTCAGATTACAGCCTCTCAACACGCTCTAAACAGTCTCTCCTGTCGCTCCTGCATTTATTTGAAAATAGGGAGGTTTCTAAGTTTACAAGACATAACGTACTAAGCTACAAGACACAACACACTAATCTTGAAGGCGAGACATCTTCCTTTCTAAAAATTGTCCATAATACTAATGCAAGCTAAGCTAAATGATAACTTCTACAATATATCTAACAGGCATGCACTGGAAAGGAGAGGAATGAAGATTAGCCAAAGTAAGACTGAATATATGTGCATGAATGAGAGGGGTGGAGGGGGAAGAGTGAGGCTACAGGGAGAAGATATAACGAGGGTGGAGGACTTTAAATACTTGGTCAGCAGTCTAGAGCAATGGTAAGTGTGGTCAGGAAGTGACGCAACAAGTCCAAGCAGGTTGTAACGGGTGGCGAAATGTCTCTGGTGTGTTTTGTGATAGAAGAGTCTCTGCTAGGATGAAGGGCAAAGTTTCTAAGACAGTGGTAAGGCCAGCCATGATGTATAGATTAGAGACAGTGGCACTGAAGAGACAACAGGCAGCAGAGCTGGAGTTGGCGGAAATGAAGATGTTGAGGTTCTCTCTAGGTGTGACCAGGTTGAATAAAATTAGAAATGAGCTCATCAGAGGGATGGCCAAGGTTAGATGTTTTGGAGACAAAGTTAAAGAGAGCAGACTTCGATGGTTTTGACACATCCAGAGGAGAGAGAGTGAGTATATTGATAGAAGGGTAATGAGGATGGAGCTGCCAGGCAAGACAACTAGAGGAAGACCAAAGACAAGGTTGATGGATGTAGTGAGGAAGACATGAGGACAGTTGGTGTTAGAGAGGGGATGCAGGACATAGGGTTACATGGAAAAGGATGACGCGCTGTGGTGACCCCTAACGGGACAAGCCGAAAGGAAAAGTAGTATCTTATTGTCATGTTACTTACATCAAAAGAGATCATATAAACCATTCATTCATTCATCCGTTCCGCTTATCCCCACTAGGGTCGCGGGCGTGCTGGAGCCGATCCCAGCTATCTCCTGGCGCGAGGCGGGGTACACCCTGAACTGATCGCCAGCCAATCGAAGGGCGCATATAAACAACCAACCATTCCCACTCACATTCATACCTACGGGCAATTCAGAGTCTTCAATTAACCTACCCTGCATGTTTTTGGGTTGTGGGAAAAAATCCGAGTACCCGGAGAAAACCCACGCAGGCACGGGGGAGAACATGCAAATTCCATACAGGCGGGGCCGGGATTTGAACCCCGATCATCAGAATTGTGAGGCAGATGTGCTAACTAGTCGTCCACCGTGACGCCTCATATAAACCAAACGTCATTAAAATTGGAATTCTTTTTAAACTAGTCTGATGCTGTTTCCTCTTTTACCCACATTTTGCAGGAGAGGAAGAGGAGGAAACAGTGGCAGCAGTGGATCCTTATGAGCTCTTGGAAGCTGTGGATATTCTTACCAAGTTGCCCAAAGACTTTTATGATAAAATTGTGAGTGTAATAAGATAAAGTGTGTGAAGTGGTCATACACATAGCAAAATTATCAATTTTATCTCGTGAATTCTGTAACTACATTCAATTGTGAACCTTGTTTTCTATTTTTGCAGGAAGCTAAAAAGTGGCAGGAGAGGAAAGAAGCTCTGGAAGCTGTTGAATCTTTGTCAAAGAACCCAAAACTGGAGAGTGGGGACTATGGAGATCTTGTTAGAGCACTCAAGAAGGTACTTGGTCAAGTGATTTGGGTTATTTATTGCGTCATTTGACCAATGTGTTCCTGGTGACCAATTGTGCAGTAAGCTGAGGGCTTGAGGGACCCTGGCGGATGCTAGCCACTTTCAGCTTTCAAATTTCTTTGCTTTTCTTTCTCTTGCTTTTTCACTGAAGAAACTGTGGTTAACATACAGTCCCCTCCAAAAGTATTGGAATGGCAAGGTCACTTCCTTTGTTTTAGGTGTATACTGAAGACATTTGGGTTTCAGATCAAAAGATGAATATGAGACAAAATTTCAGATTTCCAGCTTTTATTTCATGGTACCGTAATTTCTCGTGTGTAATGCGCACCCCCAAAGTTGACCAAGATTCTGGAAAACCCTTCAACCTATGTATAATGCATTTTTACAATCCATGATTTTGCGTCTACCCATATGATCAAAACATGAAGTATTATCTGTATTTTGTTAGTTTTTAAAAAAATATATATTCTGGTTAAGCACTTTATTTGAACACATAATACTTTCTTTTTATTTACTTGCTCTTACTTTGATATTCACAGCACTACTTTTATTTAATAATTTAAAAAACACACAGTTATGCTCATATGTTTGATTACCCAGGCCGAATTTTTAAGATGTGTACAATTATTTTAAGAAAACATGAAGGACACACTTAATTTTATTTTAATGGGATTCAAATTAAACTGTCAAGCATTTCAGAAAAGCATTATCATTAAACAAAACATAACCATAAAAAAATAAAAAATTAATGATGGTTGTTGTTCAGTCATCAGTCGTTTTTAAAAAAACATTTCACAAATTCTGCCTGGGTATGTAAACTTATGAGCACAGTTGTACATTTATGCAGTCATATGTACCCCTGTCATATTGGAATGAAAGTGTATTCTGCACCTTTATCATAACCTCTAAGTGGCATACTAGAATGAAAGTGTCCAACTTTTTCGTAACCTCTAGGGGACGGTGACAGATTGCAATGAAAGTGTACGGCTTTTTCATAACCTCTAGATCGCGGCATACATTTATTAAATGTGAAAGTCTTTTTCGTTTTCTCCTATAGCCATCTATAATGCGCACTATTGACTTGACAATTTGTGGTGGTAAAAAAATTGGCATTATACACGAGAAATTACGGTATTTACATATAGATGTGTTAACTCGGAAGATCACCTTTTTGTTTGACGCTATTCACTTTAAAGTGAGCAAAAGCATTGGAACAGACATTATTAAATGAACTTGGTGAAAAACAGTTAATACTTGCAATAACTGTATCAAGCCTGCGACCCATTGACTTCACCAGACTGTTGCATTCTTCATTTGAAATGCTTTTCTTGGCCCTTACTGCATCCTCTTTCAGTTCTTCGTTTCTAGGGGTTTCTCCATTCAATCTCCTCTTCAGGAGGTAAAATACATGCTCTATTGGGTTAAGGTCCGGTGATTGACTTGGCTAGTCTCAGACCTTCCAATTTCCCCCCCTGATGAAGTCCTTTGTTGCGTTGGCGGTGTGTTTTGGGTCATTGTCTTGTTGCATGATGAAGCTTCTCCCGATTTCTTTTGGATGTATTTTTATGTACAATTCCAGACAAAATGGTTTTGTAGACTTGAGAATTCATTCTGGTCCTACTGTCATGAGTTTACATCATCAATAAAGACGAGTGAGCCCTTTCCAGAAGCAGCAATGCAAGCCCAAGCCGTGACATTACCCCCACCATGCTTCACAGATGAGCTCGTGTGTTTTAGATCATAAACGGACACTCTTTTTCCATACTTTAGCCCTTCCATCACTCTGGTAGAGATTAATCTTGGTCTCATCAGTCCATAAAACTTTGTTCCAAAACTTTTGTGACTCATCTATGTACTACTTTGCAAAATCCAATCTGGCCTTCCGATTCTTTTTGCTGATGAGTGGTTTGCATCTTGTGGTATGGCCTGTATATTTCTTATATTTAAGTCTTGTTCAAGCAGTGGATTATGATACCTTCACCCCTGCCCTATGGCGGTTGGCAGTGATGTCGCTGACTGTTGTCTTTGGGTGTTTCTTCACAGCTCTCATAATGTTTCTGTTATCAACCGCTATTGATATCCTTGGCCGACCTGTTCGATGTCTGTTGGTCAGTACACTAGTAGTTTCATTCTTTTTTCAGGACATTCCAAATTGTTGTATTGGCTTTGCCCAATGTTTCTGCAATACCTCTGATTGATTTTCCCTCTTCTCTCAGCTTCAAAATGGTTTACTTTTCTCCCGTAGACAGCTCTCTTGTCTTCCTGGTTGCTGAACAGCAAATGGCGTTTTCACAGGTGAAACCAAAAGCCAAAAACAAGCTCTATCTAGTGTTTAAGCAATCAATCTAAAAGGCAAGAAACACCCATCAGCTGCATTCAAATAATTTTGCTCACTTGAAAAGTGGGTGGGTTCAGACAAAAGGTGCTCTGTACTGAGTTATTACATCTAGATGTAAATACCATGAAATAAAAGATGGAATTCTGAACTTTGTCTCATATTCTGATCTGAAACCCAAATGTCTTCAGTATACAACAAAAACAAAGGAATTGACCTCGCCATTCCAATGCTTTTGGAGGGGTCTGTAAATCACAGATGCATAATCAAAATTAGGCCAGACCAAAAAACAAAACCTTGCCTTTTGTTAAGGGAAAAATGTGTGATTCATTGTGATTATTCTTAATCTCGGGCAATTATAGTCATAGATATTATCCCTTGTCATGAAACTAAATTCATTACTAAAGAACTGGCGTATTAATGTGTGGTTACTCATGAAAAATTAATTAGCAGAAACAAAGCAGAACACGTGTCTTGTTCAGTTTCTGCCTCGCTGGTAATATTGTGACGCTGGAGGATATATGATGACAACACAGTACTTTCTGACATGTGTCTTAGGTTGTGGGGAAAGATGCCAATGTCATGCTGGTTTCAATGGCAGCTAAATGTCTGGCCGGACTGGCCTCCGGTCTCAGGAAGAAGTTTGGAACATATGCAGGACAGGTAAGTTGTAAGAATATTCTAATTTTAAACAAACGTTTTGGCGAACCTGCTTCAACCCACACAATTATATACCTACAATTGTTGACATTCAAAGGCCACAGTGGATTTCATTCATTTAAAAAAAATAGATATATCTTTTTTTACACATAATCATTTTCTAGTTTATTTTGCATTTCTTTGGAGTGTCACTGTACTGCTATATTTATTTTCTTATTGTTGTATTTAAAATGTGAAACTAGAGACAGACATACCATTCTAGTAATAGACTTTAGGTTTCGAACAAAAGTTCTTTTTAAGTCAACTATCCAAATAAATGGGAACTTCACCAAAAATAATGTATGAATAATTAAATATTACACATTAAAGTGAATTACGTTGCATTTGCCATGGTGGGCTCTGCAATGGAATTGGAGAATAAACCAGCAAGAATCTGGTGTATTTTATTCAAAAGGTTTATTGTCCATAAATAAGAGGCGCAATATCCCTCACTCCCCAGGTTGTTCCAACTATTCTGGAAAAGTTCAAAGAGAAGAAGCCTCAGGTTGTCCAAGCCCTGCAAGAGGCCATTGATGCCATTTTTCTTACAGTAAGTATTCTCAGCATACAATTGATTAAATGTCTAATTTAATCACCAGAGGAAAAATAAGTATAAAAAGTAAAGGTAAAAAAAAGCCTTGTACAGTAGAAGTCATAAAAACAGGCAGACATTATTCTGTCTTTTGTGACCTGTATTGAATTTCTCTGACAGTCTGGTTTACTATGTGAAGGAGAATGTTTTATGAGTGATACACACAATGAGCTACGCTGAAGTGCTAATGAACATAAAAAAAAAAAAAAATCTTCTGAAATATTTGTCTACCTACTGCAAACGGAAGCATTTCCTCACTGTATTTTACATATGCAGTACTGTTTATGTAAGTGCTGACCAATTTAACTCATTTGCTGGAGGTGGGGCTCAAAGGAGAGCGCCTGGTGGTCGGGCCTACACCGATGGGGCCCGGCTGGGCACAGGCCAAAGAGGCAAGGTGGGTCCCCCTTCCCATGGGCTCACCACCTATGGTAGGGGTCAAGGGGGTCTGGTGCGCAGTGAGCTGGGTGGCGGTTGAAGCCAGACACCTCAGCGGTCTGATCCACGGCTACAGAAGCTAGCTCTAGGGACATACTGTAGAATGTCACCTCTCTGCCCTCCCTCTTATCCTCACTGAGGACTCCCTTGTTCTGCTGGGAGATGGGCATGATTAGGACGAACGCATTTGATTTGTGGATTGTTGTACATCTTCTAGTAAGTTAATACATTTTTTGAAATGGTATTTTTTGTTTTTATATCACAATACAATAATCTTTTTTATCTCATACTCTACAAATACCCCAAATGGGTAAACAAGCTAATACTGAAAGTAATAAAACAAAGTGTTTAAAAAAACAAAAAACAATCAAAACTAACAAACCTGCTCTAAAAGCTAATTAAAAGTAACTGAATTTGAAAAAGAAAAGTCAAAATGAAATAAAAACTAACTATAATGGAAAATCCAAAACTGTTATAACCCTGAGGATCACACACATCAGCCTCCCTGGTAAGGTCTATTAAGGGATTCTGGAGAGGAGGGTCCATCGCGAAGTTAAATGTCAGATTCAGGAGGATCACTGTGGTTTTCGTCCTGGCCGTGGAACAGCTCTTCACCCTCGGCAGGGTCCTTGAGGGTGCATGGCGTCCAACCAGTCTACATGTGCTTTGTGGACTTGGAGAAGGCGTTTGATCGTGTACCTCGGGGAGTCCTGTGGAGGGTGCTCTGGTAGCCTATGCTCCCGGACCCCTTGGTAATAAGGGCTGTTCGGTCCCTGTATGACAGGTGTCAGCGCTTGAGCTTGACTCCGCCAAGGCAGCCCTTTGTCACTGATTCTGTTCATTAGCTATATGGACAGAATTTCTAGGCTGTTGAGTGGGTCCGGTTTGGTGACATCACTATGACGTCCCTGCGTTTTGCAGCTGATGTGGTTCTAATGGCTTCATTAAGACATGATCTTCAACTCTCACTGGGGTGGTTTGCAGTCGAATGTGTAGCGGCTGGTATGAAAATCAGCACCTCCAAATATGAGGCCATGGTACTCTGTCAGAAAAGGGTGGAGTGCTCTCTCCGGGTCTGGGGAAGAGATCCTACCTCAAGTGGAGGAGTTCAAGTATCTCAGGGTCTTGTTCACGAGTTGAGGGAAGACTGGAGGGGGAGATCAACAGACAGATTGGTCTGCACTAATGCAGACTCTGTATCAGGTCTGTCGTGGTTAAGAAGGACCTGAGCCGAAAGGCGAAGCTCTCTATGTACCTATTTATGTTCCTACACTCACCCATTGTCGCAAGCTGTGGATCGTCACCGAAAGAAGTTCACGGATACAAGCGGCCGAAAAGAGTTTCCTCCGCAGGGTGAGATGCTTGGTCACCCGGGACGGGCTCAGAGTCGAGCTGCTGCTCCTCTGCATAGAGAGGAGCCAGACGAGGTGGCACAGGCATCTGGTTAGGATGCCTCCCTGGTGAAGTGTTCAAGACACATCCCACTGGGAGCAGGCCCTGGGTACGACCCAGGACACGCTGGAGAGACTACGTCTCTCGGCTGGCCTGGTAGCGCCAAGTCACCCCCGCGCAAGAGCTGAATGAAGTGACTGGGGAGAGGAAAGTCTGGGCTTCCCTGCTTGAGCTGTTGCCCCCCTTGACCCGACCTGAGATAAGTGGCAGAAAATGGATGGGCTACACAATATTGGGAAAAAATGCAATTTTCTGTAACCCTGCGACATATATTGCAATGTTAAAAAATACAGGTAACGTGAAAATCTAGAAAAAGTATATGGTGTAATTTGTATGAAGACTACCTGTATTTATGATGTTATATCTCCCTCCCTCTCTCTCTCTCTCTGAGCCATAAGAAATGGATCACAATAGTGAAGGCGTAGTTGAAGTTGTTGGAAACAGTAAAGAGTCTGCTGGCAAAGACATCGGCTGCTTACAAAACACTTGGTGTGTGGTCGAGTTCAGAACAAACGAGCTACAAGAAATTACTTCCTGTTCGGTTGTTGTTGTTGAAATTAATGATTCAAAGAATGATTTGAGAAGACGTGATCATGATTTTTATCTTTTTTTAGTTCCTCGTGTACAAACGTGCACAGCTAGCGTCCGCGGACTAGTGTATAAGTGGCTTGCAGTGAGTACATTACAAGAATGTACCCTATAATATCAATGCATAATTTCATCAATGTCCTTGGGAAATGGTTAAACATGGTTCCACTGTGTCAATTCTCGTCAATGCTTCATGTTCTTATGTTTGCTGAGACTCTATGACCAGGTTTCAAATTTGACTCACCCTGTGCTTTTTGAGATTCGCCGCAGCCATTCTGGTACGCTTTAAAGCTCCTGTATCTGCACTGGTACTATCTTTACATTCCCATTCTCGCTTGAAATTTGTTTGTACTGTATCTTTTTTTTAGCTTCCTTTTGTACTGTATGCTAAATCCAAGGGATTCATCGCGTGCAGCACCGAGTAGGCTGTGGGCTCGCGCTTGGCCTGCATTCTTGAGACTTGTCCATTCCCGCTTAAGTTGGGGGTCTTTTGGGAATTTAAACAGGCGAATGCTCTCTCCAGTCACGTTGGAACATCCCACATTACAGCTGATCCCTCTCATCTTCCCTTTAAATCCAGTGTAGTATTGAGCACTAGCCCAGCCAGACATGTAGTCATTTCTCTTCATGCAGTTATACTGTAGTCATGAAAACAATACTAACACAATTTGTTTTTCATCAGTCATAACAACAACAACATGGATTAGTCTATATTTGAGTGCACTAGTTTAAGCATAACCCATTAAGTACAGCTGAAGTTTGTCACTTCAATGTCGTGACTCTCCCCCCTCCCTCTGTGTTATCTGTTGTGACATGCATTCGTTCACTGTGAAGAGAGATACAGTAAATACAGGCGTGTAATTGTTTCCCGTGTCCTCATTATTAGTTATGCAAAAAATAGGTATACAACACTGTGGGCTGCTCTTTGTGTGTTGTTTGGGCTATAATTTACCGTAACATCGGTGCTAATCTTATTTGCATGTCCAAACAGGCCCCTCTTCTTGTCACTCATTAAATTACAATTGATTGACTGCATATCAGTACACCAACATTATGCAGGACCCTGCAATGTGACTATTGCGCACACGTACATTGCGATGACGCTGTAAATTGAGCAGCCCTAATCAAGCTTTAAATGAGTTCATGAAAATTGATGGTGCATCGCCCATGTGTCTTCATAGTGCAATAGAAATACTCTATATTTAATAATTTATTGTTAGAATTTTTTTTTGCATGCAATTTAATGTAATATGTAACTGTCTTCTAGACCACTCTGCAAAATTTGTCGGAGGACATCCTCGCCGTGATGGATAATAAAAACCCTTCCATAAAGCAGCAAGCCTCTCTGTTTTTGGCCCGCTCCTTCAGACACTGCACACAGGCTACGCTGCCCAAGAGTGTACTCAAACCATTCTGTGCTGCCCTAGTAAAGGTACACGTGTGCATATTGCATGAAGAAGGAAAATAAATCTGAACCGTTCATCATCTGTACTTGTCTTACTCCATCAGCAAGTGAATGACTCTGCTCCAGAGGTGCGTGATGCTGCCTTTGAAGCTGTGGCGACAGCCATGAAAGTAGTGGGCGAGAAGGCTGTGAACCCCTACCTTGCTGATTTGGATAAACTAAAACTTGACAAGGTGAAATATGATCAGTCTGATTGATAGAAAGCTCCTTGCTCAGTTGCGTGACCCCATAGCTTGTCACTTACTGTTGTTCTGTGTTGTTTGTTCATAGCTAAAAGAATGTGCTGATAAAGTTGAACTCCCAGGAGGGAAGAAGGGTGCAGGAGGGGGAGGAGCTGTAGACAAGAAGCCAGCAGCTAAAGCCCAATCCAAATCCTCTGCCCCACCCAAGAAGACCCCAGGTGCAGCCTCCAGCAAGGTAGCAGTTCAACTGTTTCATAGTTAAAATAATCTCTGGATCATGTAGTATGGCTTCATCTTAAATCACTACAGTGAGATATTACTGACAAACTATATTTGACAACAATGTAGGTTTGTCGATATTGTAAATTGTTCTTTGGTCTGCTATAAATGTTTAAGCGATGTGACAAACAATGTTTTATGCCAAATTTATCATAAAGGGAACATTTGCAATTTACAAAAGTTTTTTTTTTTGTCATATTTGTTGAAACTGTTATTATGACCTGACAGTAGTACATAAAAGGATCTTGGCGATTAATTGAAATTTAATCATGATTCTGGCGTCTCACGATCATAAAAATGTTATTATCGAAGAAAAATGATGGTGCCGCGGCGCGAATTGTGTACGCAAGTTCCTGCGTTGTAAACGCACCCTGAACGCACACGGTGTTGCTTGTAACGAGGGTGTGACGCATGTTCTGCCCTCCCTGAATGTGCTTTAAGCTGTTTATTTTATTTTTTGTGTGTGTCCTTTTTGGCTGTTAGGTCAAGCAGAATGGAGGCTCTGTATCCCTTTTATGCTGGAACGGTTTTACTGTGTCACAGTTGAGTTTTTAAGCTGCCGCTGTGGTTTCTTAGTATTATAATTATTTATTGTGAATCAGAGTCGATCAATCGAACAGAAAAAAGTTTCTAGAGGGGAGTGAGAAAAGAAGACAAAAGAGAGAGCACTAATTGTAAACAAGATGAGAAAAGTAAATCATTGCATATCTCGAACAATGAAACATTAGATACGAGTGTTCACAGTTTCAACAAATATTAGTGTTTTACTTATTTTTTGGGAAATTGAAAACTTCCCCCTTTAAGTAAAATACATAATACGAGAACTAAATCTATCCAGATTATATCCCTTCTTAGCTGTATGAAGTTAACTGCCTGTAAATTGTGAAAATCTTTTGTAGCAGTCTGCTGGTCCACCAAAGAAAGGCAAAACGGTCTCTGCTGCCAGTGGGAAACCCAAAAAGAACACAGAGAATAAAGACTTAACAGAAAGCGAACTGTCGGTAAGTCTACTAACACTTCTAGGGCTTTCTGGCAATCCATGGCCATAGCATCTTTTATTGTCATTGTCTAGTAACAACCTGATAGTCCAGTTTTTCAGGTGTTTGAATTGTAATTGATCTGATTTTCTGTATTCTTGTGGCTAAATATCCAATGACATTACATTACTATTAGGGATGGAACTGTTTTTGAAAACTGTCAAAACTGTTCGGTTAAACTGTTTCGGTTCGGTCTGCGGTTCGGTAATTTTTTTCCCTCATTTTACTAATGTCGCGAAGCAGTGAGGGAATCAGAGGGCAGCGCTAATACAAGCCAAAATGGCGGCGCGTATGGTTGCGGTGGTGTGTATAAGGTGCGTTTAGAAATACTATCTGACACCCCAACGCAGGGCTCGAGACTGCGTTCAACTGCGTTTGTTGTTGAGACACTGTTGCACTTTGACCCTCCTCAGTGACGTCCTTTTGCATTTTTGTTTCAGGTTGAGGTATGTGAAGAGCAAGCGGCCGACGTACTTCCTGCATCCTGTCTTCAACAGCTGGACTCTGCGAATTGGAAGGAGAGACTCGCCAGTATGGAGGAATTTCAGAGGGTAGTCTCTTTGTTTCATTTAGGGGATCCTCACATTTTTAAAATTAATCAATCATGTTTACCACAGACACACAAAAAGGACTTAAAACCATCATTAAGTCCTGTGGTTAATCATTATTTATTTTGAAGCCTTTTGTAGCCTGGAAGAAAAGGTGATAAGCCACAATGGTGGAAGGAACGTTGATTGATGATTAATATTTCTTTCTAGGCTGTTGAGACTATGGATAAGATGGCGATGCCATGCCAGGCCTTAGTCAAGATGTTGGCCAAGAAACCAGGCTGGAAGGAGACAAACTTCCAGGTAACTTTTTTTTTATTATGTTGACTAGAATTGGTTTTGAATATAAATTAAATTATTCAACCTGTTAAAATGATTCACCATTTATATTATCTAGTCTTATGTGATTTAAATTCATCGCAGTGTATTTGCCTGTTCTTTCTTAAGGTCATGCAGATGAAGCTACACATTGTGGCCATTATCGCCCAGAGGGGGCAGTTTTCAAAGAGGTCAGCCTCAGTGGTTTTGGATGGTTTGGTGGATAAGGTTGGCGACGTCAAATGTGGTTCAAATGCCAAGGAGGGAATGACTGCTATTGGTGAGGCCTGCTCGCTACCATGGACTGCTGAACAGGTTTTTACCTTTAAAGCTCTCTAATCGTCTTTTCCGATGTAGAGCTTTCGATGTTAAGGCAAGGCAAGGTGACCTCAACAAAATATTTGCGGCTTAGAAGCACGTGTACCTTAGGTAAAAGGTTTCCATTTCCAACATGTTGATAAATCCGTGCTTTTCAACCAATAAATGGGCACCTTGCTTTGGCAATGTTCAGTGTGATTGACTGTGATTGTCTGCCTTTCCCTGGGCTTCGTTCATGCCAAAATGTGAAAATGGTGCCGCTCTCTTTGTTTCGTAGCTGGAAGTAACTCGTTACTGTATATTTTTAAGAAGAAAAAAAAGGCTATGTTTACACTGCTGGGTGAAACCCAATTCATATTTTTTTTGTTTGGAAATGCGGCTTCTGCTGTGGACGGAACACCCATGCGCACAACTGCAGGCGACGTGTTTACGGAAGTAAATGCGGTTCCTTGGAGAGATCTCGTCATTTTTGTGGCGTGTCTGTTTGGTCGAAAAATTTTGACGTTTGATGACTTAAATATCGGATGCGGACCCCCTGAACGTCCATACTGCACTTGCGTCGGATACATATGATTTCTATCCACATATTAAAGAGGCCTGGGTTGGATATAAAAAAATCCGAGTTGTACTGTTCACATGAAAAAGTCCGATGCATGTCACATTGGGGGGAAAAAAAATGGGAATTGACCTGCAGTGTGTATATAGCCATAGTCGCTAGTGGACTCAGGGAAAACTTGCGAAATCTATCAACCAAATTGCTCAATTGGCTAAAATAACTTTCCCTTTGTAAAGTAGCTTCTCTTTGTTTGCAGCCATTCTGTTAGTATAAGCTGTGCATGTCAGCAGAAACGCAACTTCAACTACATAATAATAAATACATAATTATCCTGACAAATTCTAATTCATTGATTGATTAAGCACCCGGCTGCAGTGGTCAAGACAGGTCACAGCAATTGCAAACGCCTCAGCAGAGCGACATTAATTTACAATGGAAGTGACCGCGGGACTCCTAACTGTATAATTCGTCTGGGTTACCTGGGACTCCTCTTGCCGTCGGACCAAGTGACTAAGTCTGAAAGTTTCACAAGTTTTAATGATGTAATAATATGATATTGATGATTTTATGACAATCCGAACGTAACGTCGACCGCTGCTACAAAACGATAGCTTACTTTCACAACTTCGTTCATTAAAAGATGTACAACTTTCCACCTTAATCACTTTTTTCTCAACTTCGTCGTAGTTTACGCTTCATAAAGTGCCACACATTTTCAATGGGAGACAGGTCTGGACTGCAGGCAGGCCAGTCTAGTACTAGTACTAGACTGACTCTACTACTAGTACTAGTCTAGTACTCGTTTACTACGAAGCCACGCTGTTGTAACATGTGCAGGATGTGGTTTGGCATTGTCTTGCTGAAATAAGCAGGGGCGTCCACAAAAAAGACGTTGCTTGGATGGCAGCATATGTTTCTCCAAAACCTGTATGTAGCTTTCAGCATTAATGGTGACTTCACAGACGTGTAATCTACCCATGCCATTGGCACTAACACAGCCCCAAACCATCACAGATGCTGGCTTTTGAACTTTGGGTCCATAAAAGTCCGGATGGTTCTTTTCCTGTTTGGCTCGGAGGACACGACGTCCCGCAATTTCCAAAAACATTTTGAAATGTGGACTCGTTGGACGACAGAACACTTTTCCACTTTGCAACAGTCGATCTTACATGAGCTCAGGCCCAGAGAAGCCGGCGGTGTTTCTGGATGTTGTTGATAAATGGCTTTTGGTTTGCATAGTAGAGTTTCAAGTTGCACTAACGGATGTAGCGCCGAACTGTATTTACTGACATTGGTTTTCTGAAGTGTTTCTGAGCTCATGTGGTGATATCCTTTACACATTGATGTCGGTTTTTCAGAATCAGAATCAGAATCATCTTTATTTGCCAAGTATGTCCAAAACACACAAGGAATTTGTCTCCGGTAGCTGGAGCCGCTCGAGTACAACAGACAGTCAATTTACAGAACACTTTGGGGACATAAAGACATTGACAAAAAACAATTGTGCAAAAAGATGCAGAGTCCTCTAGCACTTGGAGCAGTTCGAATGACTAATATTGCAATAGTCCGGTGCAATGACCATTGTGCAAAGGGCGCTGAGACTTCAAGGAGTGTATGCGGTTTAAAGTGACGAGTAGTGCGATCATCTGGGACAATGTTGGTTGTGCAAATGTTACAGATACTCCTCAATCAGTGTGCAAATGGAGCAGATGCTACTCTGGCATGAGTGGCCAGTATATGCAAATAGTGCAGCATGGCGAGACAACTACAGTGAGTGCACGAGTAATACATAATTGGCCCCACAGAAATGTGACAACAAACTCATGTCCAAACATTTCCAGCTTGTTGTAATGGAATTATAGGTTAGGTGTTTAAGAAGTTGATCGCAAGAGGGAAGAAGCTGTTGGAATGTCTACTAGTTCTAGTTTGCGTTGATCGGTAGCGCCTACCTGAGGGAAGGAGCTGGAAGAGCTGGTGACCGGGGTGCAGACGGTCCGAGAGGATTTTGCACGGCCTTGTCTTAGTTCTGGCAGCGTGCAAGTCCTCAATGGTGGGTAGGGGGGTACCGACAATCCTTTCAGCAGTTTTGATTGTCCTTTGCAGTCGGAGTTTGTCCTTTTTGTAGCAGCACCAAACCAGACTGTGATGGAAGAACACAGGACTGATTCGATGACCGCTGTGTAGAACTGTCTCAGCAGCTCCGGTGGCAGGCCATGCTTTCTCAGAAGCCGCAGGAAGTACATCCTCTGCTGGGCCTTTTTGAGGACGGAGTTGATGTTGGTCGCCCACTTCAGGTCCTGAGAGATTGTAATTCCCAGGAACTTGAAGGTCTTGACTGTTGACACAAGGCAGCTGGACAACGTGAGGGGCAGCTGTGGCGAAGGATGCCTCTTGAAGTCCACGATCATCTCTACCGTCTTGAGCGTGTTCAGCTCCAGGTTGTGTCGGCCGCACCACAGCTCCAGCCGCTCCGCTTCCTGTCGATATGCAGACTCGTCACCGTCCTTGATGAGGCCGATGACAGTGGTGTCATCTGCAAACTTCAGGAGCTTGACAGTCGGGTTCGCTGAGGTGCAGTCGTTCGTGTAGAGAGAGAAGAGCAGCGGAGAGAGGACACAACCTTGGGGCGCCCCAGTGCTGATGCTGCGTGTGGATGAGGTGGCCTCCCCCAGCCTGACCTGCTGTGTCCTGCCCGTCAGAAAGCTGTAAATCCACTGGCAGGTGAGACGCTGAGCTCGAGAAGCTTGGTTGAAAGGAGTTCAGGGATGATGGTGTTGACGAACAGGATCCTCGCGTAGGTCCCTGCACTGTCGAGGTGTTCTAGGATGAACTGCAGTCCCATGTTGACTGCATCATCCGCAGACCTGTTCGCTTGGTAGGCAAACTGCAGGGGGTCCAGCAGGGGACCTGTGACACTCTTGAGGTGGTCCAGCACGAGACGTTCAAAGGACTTCATGACCACAGATGTCAAAGCGACAGGCCTGTAGTCATTCAGACCAGAGATTGCAGGTTTCTTGGGGACTGGAATGATGGTGGAGCGTTTGAAACAGGATGGAACTTCGCACATTTCCAAAGATCTGTTGAAGATCTGAGTGAAGACTGGAGTGAGCTGGTCCGCGCAGACTTTGAGGCAGGATGGGGACACATGGTCCGGTCCTGCCGCTTTGTTAATCTTCTGTTGTTTGAAGATGCGTCTCACATCCTGTTCATGGATGGTTAACGCAGAAGTCAGAGGTGTGGTTGCAGTCGCGGGTGTGGCCGGGTGGGTGTGTGGAGAGAAACTGTCCTTTTCAAATCTGCAGTAGAAGGTATTCAAGTCGTTGGCTAGTGTGCTATTGTTCTCAGCTTGGGGGGATCGTCGCTTGTAATTCGTCGGCGATTGGAATGCATGCCAGACTGATTTAGAGTCGTTCGCGCTAAACTGTTTTTCCAACTTTGCTGCATAGATCCTCTTTGCAATGTTAATTTCTTTAGTAAGCTGGTTTCTAGCTCGATTATACAGGGCCCTGTCCCCGCTCTGATATGAATCTTCCTTAGCTTGGCGAAGCTGCTAAGTTTAGCAGTGAACCACGGCTTGTTGTTGTTGAATGTCCGAAATGATTTTGTTGGTACACAAACCTCTTCACAGAAACTGATATAGGATGTGACAGTGTCCGTATATTCATCCAGGCTGCCAGCTGAATTTTCAAAGACACTCCAGTCTGTGCAGTCTAAACAGCTTTGAAGTTCCATCTTGGCTTCATTGGTCCACTTTTTGACTGTTTTCAATGTAGGCTTCGCACATTTAAGTTCTTGCTTGTACGTCGGTATTAAGTGAATTAAGCAGTGATCAGACGAGCCCAGGGCTGCACGAGGTATAGCACGGTATGCGTTTTTTACCGTATTGTAGCAGTGGTCTAAAGTATTATTTTCCCTGGTAGGACAGTCGATGTGCTGGTTGTATTTATGGAGTTCGTGGTTGAGTTTAGCTTTGTTAAAGTCCCCGAGAATAATGAGGGGTGAGTCCGGGTGTTTTTTTTTCAATTTCGTTGACTTGTTCGGCGAGCGTTAGCAATGCGGCGTTCGTGTTAGCTTGAGGTGTAATATAGACTCCAGCCAGAATAAACGATGCAAACTCACGTGGCGAGTAGAATGGTTTACAGTTCAAAAACAGCGACTCCAAATGCGGGCTGCAGTGTGTGCTGAGCACCGTGACGTCCGTACACCATTTTTCGTTGATATGGAGGCATATCCCGCCGCCCTTTGTTTTCCCCGATGATTCCATGTCGCGGTCCGCTCGATGAATGTTGAAGCCGGGAAGCATGACGGCGCCATTGGCTACAGCGTCGCAAAGCCAGGTCTCTGTGAAGCACATGGCCGCGGAACGTCCGAAGTCTTTACTGGTCTTTAACAGAAGATGAAGCTTGTCCATTTTGTTGGGTAGAGAGCGTACATTCGCGAGGTGGATCGACGGGAACGCCAATCTGTGTCCTCTCTTGCGGAGTTTCACCTGAATGCCGGCTCGTTTCCCTCTGTGGGGCCGCTTCCGCCTCCATGCGCCGAAAACTGCGGACGCCGCTCCGGTGAGTAACTCGGGGAAAAAACTGAGCGGATTTTCGAAAGCTGGTGACAGAAAGTCCGGAGTAGCCTCCTTGATGGTTAGCAGGTCTTCCCTTGTGTAAGTGAGTCGTGTAAGGTCTCCAAAGACGGACGAAAAACACAAAAACAAAGACAATACTAGAGAGCGCCGTTACCGAGGCGACCACACTGGTAGGCGCCATCATCTCGTAGTGGAGTAGTTTTTCATGCAGTGCTGCCTGAGGGATCGAAGGTCACGGGCATTTAATGCATCATCTCTGCATCTTTTTGCACAATTGTTTTTTGTCAATGTCTTTATGTCCCCAAAGTGTTCTGTAAATTGACTGTTTGTTATACTAGAGCGGCTCCAACTACCGGAGACAAATTCCTTGTGTGTTTTGGACATACTTGGCAAATAAAGATGATTCTGATTCTGATGTTGGTTTTCGGCCTTGCCGCTTACATGCAGTGATTTCTCCAGATTCTCTGAACCTTTTGATGATGATATGGACCGTAGATGATGAAATCCCGAAATTGTACGTTGAGGAACATTCTCCTTAAACTGTTCGACTATTTTCTCACACACTTGTTCCCAAAGAAGTGAACCTGGCCCCATCTTTGCTTGTGAAGGACTCAGCAATTCAGGGAAGCTCCTTTTATACCCAATCATGGCACCCACCTGTTCCCAATTAGCCTGTTCACCTGTGGGATGTTCCAAACAGGTGTTTGATGAGCATTCCTCAACTTTCTCAGTCTTTTTTGCCACCTGTCCCAGCTTTTTCGGAACATGTTGCAGCCATAAAATTCTAAGTTAATGATTATTTGCTAAAAACAATCAAGTTTATCAGTTTTAACATTAAATATCTTGTCTTTGTAGTGTATTCAATTAAATATAGGTTGAACATGATTTGCAAATCATTGTATTCTGTTTTTATTTGTTTAACACAAGGTCCCAACTTCATTGGAATGGGAGTTGTATATCAGGGTCCATTTTATCGAGGTTCCACTGTATTTTGACTGCAAAACGTGTGAAATTATGATTTGGTAGTTTCATTGCTTATTAGTGTATATATAGTAGATATAGTCGAAGTTGTTTTTTTGGCAAGTGACCATGGTATAAGTGGGTTAATGCCCTTCGAGGTCAAGTGTACGTCATGGTTAATGCCCGATGAGGTGTACAATGATCGAGGTTTAAGTGACTTCATGGAACCGCTGCGTGTCGCTTCACGCATCCATGTCGCCCATTAATCCCTGATCATTGTACACCTTGTCGGGCATTAAACATGACGTATACTCGTCCGATCTCATCAGGCTCTACACCAGGAGTGTCAAACTGATTTTTGTCGAGGGCCACATTGCCATTTCAATTTCCCTCAGAGGGCCATTATCACAGTGAAACCATACCTCATATTATTTTATATACGCAACAAATTGAGGGATAACTAGTTTGAAAATCACAAGGATAATAGTTTGTAAAACTATTGATCAAGTTACTGTAAAAAGAGGATTGGTAGCAGAAAAATGCCATATCTCAACATTGTTGTTCATTACATGACCATTTTTAATTTTTTTTCAGATTTTAGCAAGAATCATGGAAGTTGACGCACATGATTTCCTTTTGCGGGCCACATAAAATGATGCGTTTTGCACCCATGCTCTGCACTAACTTTGGCACAAGTAGCACTCCTGCAACCAACATTTTCAATTATTTGGATGCACCATTTTTTGAGGAGGTACATCATGACCATGGCATACCATAGTTTCGTATGAAGTAAAGATTGAAAGTGACTTGAGATATTTGCAAAATATGTTACTGTAAACAAGAAGTTTGTCCACAATAAGAAATAGGAGGAAAAACAGGTCAATTAAAAAAAGAATAGAAAAACAAAGCCTTTACTTTTTGTTGATCATTGGTGCGACTCAGAGAGCTGCTCACCCTCTTCCCCCTGGAAAACAACTTAATTTTGAGCATTACCACAGCTATATGATTGACATACATTTAAAAATGACTGCATAAGTGTACGACCACCATATAATAGTAACATTATTCACACTATTTTGAAAGTTGACTGCCAAAAGAAATCAATTTACCTATTTAAAATCATAGTCCCAACCAGAGCATAGATAAATTATTCCTACTACAATTATTGCACTTTATTTTAATGATAGTTTGTTTTCCTATACAATCCTCTTTTTAAGGAGTCTGGGCTTTTTAACTTTGCACATACAGCACAGGACTCAAAGTTAACTAATGGCAAGTGCCCTAAAACGTTTGCTTGCCTCTGACAAACTTCAACTTGCCCTGTTTGGTCATGGGCACTCAAATGTTTGCTATATATCACGGTTCGGTTTTATCGCGGTATTAATCTCAGTTTTGTCGGAAGGTTGACAGTTCAGGTGGGGCGAAGAGGTAAAATTAGGAATACTGAAAAACGTCTTTCTTGCTCGCCAAATCCATCTCAATAGGCTTTAGTAGTTTGTTTCCGCCCAGGTTTTTGTGAAAAGGACATCTTCACATCCTATATTCTTGCACTTCTATCCCCGTCCATCCAATGTGTACATTTGTATACAGTGCTTCCAAAATGCTATTTTTCCTGTAACAATAATCATGCTATGCTCCCAATAACAAAACTGTCCATTGAGAAATTTTCTTTTCAGTACTTTTAACAGAAGGTCTTTTTAAATTTTATTTATTATTATTTTTTTTTTATAAAGTTCTAACATTTGAAATTGCTGCTATTCCAACATTAACAATTACTGCCTACTAACTGATTTATTCAAATCAAGCAGAAAGGCAAGAACACTCTTAAAGGCAACGCAGGTTTAGAAACAGCCAAGTAACAAATAAAATAATCACGAGCTTTCCCGGTGTCGGCCGCCGCGAGTCAGGATGCTGGCTTCACGAACCGGAGGTCCACGGCAACCGATCCCGGCCCATTGGTCTGTGTTTGCTGGGACAGAGGTTGGCGTGAACAGCAATGTGCCTCTATCTCGCCCAGTCGATTGTGAAGCGATGCTCTGACAGGCGTAGTACGCCCTACAAGTAACGCTAACGCACTTCTCTCAACGCTACGGTCACGCAGGGCTGTTGGCCAGTCAGTGTATTTCTTTAGACGCACACACATGGTCACATGGGTTATGCATCCAACGAGGAAGTGAAGTGCTGTAGCAGTCTGGCTAAGTGGCTGGGCTTTGTATAGATGGCACAAATCTACATTTTAAGCACAACTGCTAATGTTTTTATGCCGAGACAAGGCCCCGACGATATCATTGCACTTATAATTTCGCAACATTGTGACACCCCGACCTACGACAATTTATTTCGTACGCTTTCCTGATCGGGAATGTTGTATGTTTTGCTAGCTTGTCCGTAAATCTTTTTGACTTGCCACGGGCAATCGGGAATCAGTAAACTTCGAGCCCTACAGTGTCTTCATACAGTCCCTTCAAAAAGTATTGCAGCGACAAGGTCAATTCTTTTGTTTTTGTTGTATACTGAAGACATTTTTTCAATATTTAACTTTAGATAGATGGATAGAGATGTGTTGGCTTCATAACAAAGGTATTATAAACTTTGCAAATGACTTTGTGTTTGTAATGAGTGAAATAAAAACGACAGATAAATTAAGCAGGCAATCTTAGCAGTTAGCGGTATGAGTTGAAGGCTCACACTTGTCATTGAATATATTGTAATGATGTGCCGAGTCTTCGAGGTGTATGTAGAGTAATGGAGAGGGTGTTTCGAGGCTTGCTTCATTTAGCCGTGGACCAGGAAGTGATGACGTCCGAAGCCTCGCTGCCCGGCTGTACCACATGACCGATTCGGGAAACCCTTAAGGGTTTGCCGCCAGGTTTGACAGCAATCTAAACCCCTCATGCAGGCTCCATTCAAAATGTGTGCGTGTGCGCAGTCAGCTCAGTTTGGATAAAGACTGTATAGTTTATATAGGCTAATAGAGTTTGAGGAGTGTTTCAAACTCTGCTGAATTATTATTATTATTATACTGACTGAATTATTATTATTAGCTTGGACAGTATAGCGACTCACTCCTCGGAATCTTTGGAAAGAGGCTGCTGCCCGCGAACCCAGCAGCCAGGTCTAAAGGCCGATCGATTGGTGCACTTGACTCTCAACCTGGGGTACGGTGGTCGCATGGGTTCGAACCCCAAGCAGGACCGCACCGCATAAGGAGATATTACCTTTTCTGATCAAAAATTGCATTTTCCACAGTTTATTTTAATTATGGGGAAAGTATTTGTTTTCACAGAAAGCAGGGTAAAATAAAACCTCACTGGGAGAGGATAAATTACTGTCCCTGAATTTTAAAATCTTGCTCTTGAATGAATCACATAACACAAAAATTATGATAAACTGTTATTTCTAAATAAGCACTTTCAAAGTCCTCTGCCCTTTGAAGCCCATCCCATTTCCCCCAAGTGACAGAAAAACATTATACAAACTGCCAGTGATGATGAACATTTTAAGCACACAGAATACGTTCAAAAATAATATATTTTACACTTTATGCTGGGAAATTACTTGGTCAAACATTGTTTTGTAATACAGTCATTCACAAGCGCCAAAAAGACACAAAAATGCAACGAAGCACATACTGTATGTGGTAAAGATACAGCTCCCTGTGATTTTGCACATGTCCAACAGGTGGTTTTGTGTGCAATGAAGCATCAAGACCAGAAGTCAAACCAATGCCTGAAGTGTTACATTGCTTCATGAAGCTTCATCTCAGTATATTATACTGTAAGTAGCGGGCAGCGCCAATATAGGAACTTGGATGCCACTGGCCAGACACAATAGTGTACTGGCCTGTCTGTGGCATGCTTATGGATGTGCATGTACACTACGGTGCTGTTGAATATAGCGTGTCCGCTTTGGATGAAGCAGTCAGTTATGTTACAGCAGGCAGCCAATCATATTGCAATGCGTCACTTTTAACTCAAATGGAATTTATAACAATGATTGACAACAGCTCTCTCTCTCTCTCTCTCTCTCTCTCTCTCTCTCTCTCTCTCTCTCGACTCTCTCTCTCTCTCTTTCTCTCTGAGAGCGTGCAGGAGGGGGAGATTGCAGTGGGGGGAAAAAGGCAACTTTCAACCATGAAAAACATAAAATCACTCAAATTTGACAAGATGAAATGTTTAATTGCACAAGCTGAAACAAAGGTCGCAAATGCAACCAATTTGGTCGCAGTCTCGAGCCCTGCTCATAATGGTTAGATCTAAATTCTCTGACAACTGGCTCATAAATTCCAAATATAAAGACTGGTTGGTGAAGTATCACTTGTTATTCTCCCAATGATTTCCTGGAAATTAGTTGGCAACATAATGGCATATAATGAATCAGAATGATACAGATTTATTCACTCAAATGTCAGAAATTATTTTATTTTTACCGAAAAGTCTGGAAATTTGGGTCTGGAAAAGTATTAAATTTTGTAGTCTCAAATGTTTAGTAACCCTGTGTTCAGGTTACTGTTGAAATGGTTTTGGTAACTTAAAAATGCTTCCAATATCATTATTACATGTGATAATTTAAAATTTTGGTGCAAATTTTAGCAAGAGTCATAGAAGTTAACAGACATGATTTGCTTTTGTGGTCCACATAAAATTATTATTATTTTTTTTTTTTTACAGGTTGTGTCTTTGGCGTTTGCACAAAAGAACCCCAAGAACCAGGCAGAGACTCTCAACTGGCTGGCAAATGCCATGCAGGAGTTTGGCTTTGCTGGGTAATTAACATTTATCATCTCTTTGTATACATGAATATTTGTGATATGCACCTTAGACAATTCTGACTATTAAATTGACAGAACTGTAGAAAGTGAAGAATCTTTAGCCAGGGTAAAGTGAGAGAGAAAAAAACTCAAGAAATCTGACATTTAACCTCTCCTCAGTATCAATGTGAAAGGTTTTATCAACAATGTGAAGACGGCCTTAGGAGCTACTAACCCACCTGTTAGGACAGCGGCAATTACCCTGCTAGGGGTTATGTATCTCTACATGGGAGCGCCACTCCGCATGTTCTTTGAGGATGAGAAACCAGCTCTCCTGTCACAAATAGATGCAACGTTTGAGAAGGTAATTATTTTTGTTATGCTCACAATAGTAACCATCCTTTTCTGTTCCTGTTAAAAAGTGAACCATGCAAACTATCATCTTTGTTATTTGCCTTATAGATGCAAGGTCAGTCACATCCAGCTCCAACAAGATTTACCAAGAAGACTGGGAATGAGGATGAGTGTGACAATGGAGAGGAGCAAGACGTGGATGTTGGAGGACAGGACATAATGGACTTACTGCCCAGAATGGAGATTAGGTGACTAGTACTAAAAATTTAAGTTTGCAATTTTGAAGCAGTGCAAATAGTAGTACAGAAATAACTTTAATCTGACAAAAGTAATAAATTATGTTTTGAAAATTAACAAATGAAAACCAGGCATTGCTTTTGAATTGTGGTTCAGCAGAATTATTAAAAAATAAAAAACTCAAAACAGGTTTGGACAAAAATGTCCAAACAAAAATCACTGCAATCAAATGATTTTTGAAACTTTCTATGAGACTTCTGCACCTCTCTGGTATTTTAGCCCGTTCTTCATGAGCAAACAGTTCCAGTTGTGTCAGGTTTGAAGACTGCTTTCTCCAGACGGCATTTTTCAGCTCCTTCCGTTGACATTCAATAGGATTTAAATCAGCGCTCATAGAAGGCCACTTCAGAATAGTCCAGTGTTTTGCTCTTAGCCATTCTTCTGTGTTTTCGGTCATTATCCTGTTGCAAGACCCATGACCTGTGAATGAGACCAAGTTTCCTGACACATGTGCAACACATTTCTCTGTTGAATACATTGAGAGTCAGTTTCATCATCATTCAAGACTGGCTGTGCCAGCAGAATTTGCAAAGCAGCCCCAGAACATAACCAAGCCTCTTCCATGTTTCACAGTAGGCACAGTGCTCTTTTCTTGATATGCTTCATTTTTCTATATGTGAACATAGAGGTGATGTGCCTTGTCAAAAAGTTCCAGTTTTGTCTCGTCTGTGCATAGGACATTATCCCAGAAGCTTTGTGGCTTGTCAAAATGCAGTTCAGCAAATTCTAGTCTCGCTTTTTAAAATTTATTTTCAACAGTGGTGTCCTCCTTGGTCATCTCCCATTAAGTACACTTGGGCTCAAACAAAGGTGGATGGTGGGGTCTGACACTGATGAACCTTGACCTTGGAGTTCACCTTTAATTTCTTTGGAGGTTGTTCTGGGCTCTTTTGTTACCATTTGTATCTTTCGTCTCTTCAATTTGTCATGAACATGGAAGGTGGGGTGAATGCGGAAAGAGGCATGGATCTTAAGGCGTACCGCACATGGAATTACCACAGCTACAATCTCATAGGGGCCAATGAAATGGAGGGACAGTTTTTTGGATTCTACCTTGAGTGATAGATGCTTTGTACTGAGCCACACTTTCTGACCAACCATGCAAGCGGGCGCAGGGATGCGGCGACGGTTGGCTTGTACCTGAGACATGGCAGAGGACCAGAGAAGGGCAGCGCGGGCCTGCTTCCAGACCCACATACACCGGAGTACCGTTGTATGTGGGCCTGCACTGAAGGGACTGCAAGCTCATGCTCCTGCGATGGGAACAGTGGAGGTTGGTAGCCTAAGGAGCATTGAAAAGGGGACATGGCCAAGGAGGTGCTGGGCAGCGAATTATGGCCATACTCAACCCAGGCAAGGTGGGTGCTCCATGAAGCGGGACGAGACTGGGATATGCAACGGAGCGCAGTCTCCAGCTGTTGATTGGTGAGCTCACATTGCCGGTTAGTCTGAGGATGATAGCCAGAGGATAGACTAACACCTATACCAAGTGCTGTACAAAATGCTCTCCAAACCTCCAAGGTGAATTGGGGGGCCCCTGTCAGAGACTATATCAGATGGGATGCCATGCAGGCGGAAAACGTGCTGGACTAACAGGTCGGCAGTCTCCTTGGCAGATGGAAGCTTGGAAAGTGCCAGGAAGTGTGTTGCTTTGGAAAACCTTTCCACCACAGTGAGAATGACTGTGTTCGCATTTGACGGGAGAAGCCCAGAAACGAAGTCCACGGTGATGTGCGACTGAGGGCGTCTGGGAATGGGAAGCGGATGCAGTAAACCAGAGCTTGGTTTAGAGGATGTCTTATTTTGAGCACATAGTGTGCATGCAGAGACAAAGGACGTGGCGTGGCAGAGGACCGGCGAAGGGCATCATCTTCTATGGTGGGCCACCAGAAGCGTTGACGGAGGAAGGCCAATGTTCTGCGGATTCCAGGGTAACGGGTAAGTCGCGATGTATGGGGCCCACTGTAGCACCTGGGGCGGACCGAATCAGGGACAAACGGGAAGTTCCGGGGCCCCCCACCAGGATCAGCTTGTTCTTCCTGGGCCTCCTTTACCAGCGTTTCTATTTCTAATGTGATTGAGCCCAGAAAGCAACGGGGAGACAAGATGGGATCTGGATCATTCTTGACACACACTGAGGCGAACTGGCGGGACAGGGCATCCGCCTTGGTGATCTGGGCCCCTGGGTGGTAGGACAAGGTAAAGGTGAACCGGTCAAAAAACAATACCCACCTGTCTTGGCGGGAGCTCAGCCTCTTAGCAGAGCGGATGTATTCCAAATTCATGTGGTCGGTCCACACGATGAATGGGTGTTCGGCGCCTTCCAGGAAATGCCGCCATTCCTCCAACGCCATCTTCACTGCCAAGAGCTCCCGGTCTCCAATCCAATAATTTTTCTCCGCCTGAGACAACTTGCGAGAAAAGAAGGGTGGACCTTACCATCAGTCTGGGATCGCTGAGACAGCACTGCACCAACCCCCGCCTCTGATGCATCGAAGTCAACTATGAACTACCTCTGTGGATCCGGATGAACGAGGATAGGAGCTAAGGAAAAAAGTTTCTTTAGCTCATAGAAGGCCATGTCGGCCTTCTCAGACCATTGGAAGGACGTTAGGGTTGATGGGAGTGCAGCGGAGGGTGCTGCCACCAGACTGTAGTTCCGAATGAACCGCTGGTAGAAGTTGGCGAAGCCAAGGAATCGCTGCAGCGCCTTTCTTGTGGACGGCCACTCAGTGACTGCAGCTACGTTGCCTAGGTCCATTTGAAGCTGCCCCTCAGCAATGACTTAATCCAAAAAGGTGGTCTTTGGAACATGGAACTCACACTTTTCCGCTTTAACAAAGAACTTGTTCTCAAGGAGTCTCTGAAGTACTTGTCAAACATGTCGTTCGTGATCTGCGACGGAACGGGAGAAAACCAGGATGTCATCAAGGTACACAAAAACACTTTTTCTGATCATGTCACACAGGACGTCATTGACTAGTGCCTGGAAGACAGCAGGGGCATTGGTCAGGCCGAAAGGCATTACGAGGTACTCCTAGTGCCCTATATGGGTGTTAAATGCTGTCTTCCACTCGTCTCCCTCCTAAATGCGGACAAGGTGGTAGGCCTGGCGCAGATCCAACTTGGTGAAAACTGTTGCCCCATGAAGGGGGGAAAAGGCAGATTCAATCAGGGGCAAGGGGTACTTTTTCTTAATGGTGATGTTATTAAGGCCACGATAGTCCACACATGGACGGAGGGTCTTGTCTTTTTTGTCCACAAAAAAGAAGCCTGCCCCCAAGAAGAGGAGGGCCGGATAATACCTGCGGCCAATGACTCGCTGATGTAGGTTTCCATGGCCTCCCGCTCTGGACGAGAGATTAAAAAGACGGTTGCTAGGTAGCGGTGCAACAGGCTGTAGTTCAGTAGCGCAATTGTAAGGCCTATGTGGTGGTAGAGAGCTGGCATGGTGTTTGCTGAATACTGGAGCTAGGTCATGGTCAATTGAGGGGACACCTGATAGGTCAGGGGATTTACTCCGACTTCGGCCAGTTGGCGGCACCGCAGCAGATCGATTACAGAAATTGCTCCAAGAGGTGATCTTGGGCCCGGTCCAGTCGATGCTGGGGTTATGGAGCCTCAGCCAAGGCAAGCCAAGCACGATTGGAACTTGAAGACAAGGGAAAACATGAAAACTTAAAAGTCTCAAGATGGTCACCTGATAGCTTGAGGGAAACGGGAGCATTCTCTTGCTGGATATGGGTGATCAGCCGCCCATCAAGTGCAGTGGCATTCTTGGGAGTGGTCAGAGGCTGTAGATTAATTCCCATCTGTTTAACTAGGCGGTGGGCAATCAGATTCTCGTCAGCTCCGGAGTCTACTAGGGCTAAAACGGGCAGATGGCAGGCGAGACGGTGAGTTGGAGAAGCTTGGAGGAAAGGAGTTCAGGGATGATGGTGTTGAACGCTGAGCTGAAGTCCACGAACAGGATCCTCGCATAGGTCCCTGCACTGTCGAGGTGTTCTAGGATGAAGTGCAGTCCCCTGCAGACCTGTTCGCTCAATAGGCAAACTGCAGGGGGGCCAGCAGGAGACCTGTGACGCTCTTGAAGTGGTCCAGCACGAGACGTTCAAAGGACTTCATGACCACAGATGTCAAGGCGACAGGCCTGTAGTCATTTAGACCCGAGATTGTAGGTTTCTTGGGGACTGGAATGATGGTGGAGCGTTTGAAACAGCATGGTACTTCGCACAGTTCCAGAGATCTATTGAAGATCTGTGTGAAGACTGGAGCGACCTTGTCCGCGCAGACTTTGGGGCAGGATGGGGACACATGGTCTGGGCCTGCCGTTTTGTTAATCTTTTGTTGTTTGACGATGCGTCTCACATCCTGTTCGTGGATGGTTAACCCAGAAGTGTGATTGTGATCGGTGGTGCAGCTGGGTGGGTGTGGCGTGTGAAAGTGTCCTTTTCAAATCTGCAGTAGAAGGTATTCAAGTCGTTGGCTAGTGTGTTATTGTTCTCAGCTTGGGTTGATCGTCGCTTGTAATTGGTCAGCGATTGGAATGCATGCCAGACTGATTTAGAGTCGTTAGCGCTAAACTGTTTTTCAAACTTTGCTGCATAGTTTCTCTTTCCAATGTTAATTTCTTTAGTCAGCTGGTTTCTAGCTTGATTATATTATACTGTACTAAAAATACCCCGAAAACCTACATTGTTTTATATATAACAAAGCTCATACTGTTCCATTTGGCAGGGTCTTTGTGCCTTTGGATTATTTTGACACTTTGTGACATTTAGAATGTCAGAAAATGAATAAAACTAATATTGTTTCACCCGATTTCGATCAGCTGAATATCTGGGTCGATCATGTGATTGGATCGGGACATCCCAAATAATTTTCTAATCTCCTGAGACAATTCACTCCTTCGCTTCCTTTGGTCCATGTTTAGTGTGGTACACGTGACCAAACAGCACAGTGATTACTTTTCACCCTTTAAGTAGGCGGACTGACTGATTATGATGTTTATTGTGAGGTTTATTAGAGGACACATCTTGTTTGAACATGTACCTGAGGTCAAACTATTTTAAATTTTTTCTCAGGCTACCATTTTTGTCCATGTCTTTTTCGAGTTTTTTTTTTTTTTTTTTTTATAAAATAAGTAATTCTGTCGAACCGCAATGCAAAACAGTCTGATTTTCATTGATTAATTTTAATTAGATTAGATTAAAGTTATTTCTGTGACCACTGTGGGTTTTTCTTTCATTAACAGAGCGGTACAAACAGTTTTATCTACGTTAATATATCTGATATTCACAACTTGGAAGACAACATTCTCAGTTTAAATACACCCACTTTTATGTGATCAGAAGTATTGTAATATGTGACCGGTGAGCCCTTAATATAGTGATTCTTCAAACAATAAATAGCCTATAGTTGAGTTTTGTCAGTGAATTTTAGAGTTTTATTACTGAGCTATAACCAAGGATGAAAACCAGAGAGAAAAAGAAACCAGAACCATTTCAAAAACACAGCTAGCAGATACAAAACACTTATTAGCAAGAAGACTAGAAAGCCCAGGCTGGAATTTGCCAAAAGGTTCAGAGATGGGCCACAAAAATGCTTGGATGTCATTAAATGGACTGATAAGACAAAGATTAACCTTTACACAAGTAATGGAAAGGCTAAAGTTGGGAGAAAGAAAAGGACTGTTAAAGATCGCGAACAAAAATCCTCATCTCGTGAAACAATGAAGATAATTGCATGGCTGCTTCTGGGATGGATGCACTAAGGGTCAATCCCACTTCTACCCCTTAGGCCCCCCCCTTCGTCTTAGACCTTGGTTTTGCGCATTCATGAGAACGAAGGGGAAAGACTAAGACAAAGGGGAAGGGCTAAAGGGGTTGAAACAAAGTGTGTTCGGGGAGCTCACTTGAAAGTGAGTGGTATGGGACAGGCGAAGAGGTTCTATACAAGATGGCGGAACGGACAAGGAAGTACATAAATGTAAGTGAACAAAATTATTATTCATACTAATGACAGTCATGTTTTTATCAACGTAAATATAAACCGTTTTTTGAATTATTGGTTAAACGGCTCATTATGACTTGCGCGTATCTCTAGTCTACCGTCAGACTGGTGACAAATTCTCAGCAAAAGCGCTTCTCTACAATATGCAAAAACGACGAAACTGAAGCAAACATTTTTTACACCTTTCCAGTTAAAATGTAGATACTGTATTAAAATGTTATGTTCTTAACGTTAGATTTCTTATTTGTTTGATTTCTTACATACATATTTTAAAATTTTCAAATAAAATCTGCAATACCTAAATGTAAATAATCACATTACTACCATATATGGAAATGTTCCCAAATGTCACCTATGTAAATAAGTGTCTCTGTGATAGTTGCATCCTTATGTTTTACTGCAATGCTGCAAATGAGCTGCGTGAGTGATATTCATTGTTCCTGTGACAGTGACAGTTGTTTTCTATTCTGTTCTGTTTGAGAGTTTCTTTTTTGTGTGTTTACAAATGTTTGTTTTGTGATGGTTGTTGTTGGCGTTATTTATTGGCTGACGTTAGGCCATAGTCAAAATATGTTCCTTCTATAAAAATGTTAAAGATAAAATATAGAAATGTATGTACCGTGTCACATGGTAGCAAACATAATCAATTTGACACATTTAAAAACTGCACAAACAAACACATTAAAATAAAGGCAAGTTATAAAAATCGTAACATTCATTTGACACAAGATGGCATCTTGGAAATGTAAACAATTTTTGCGTCTGCCTACTACACAGCCAGCAGGGGGTGTGGGATGTGTCTCCCAATTCCCATGGCCATTTTATCCCTTCATCTTGGCCCTTCAAATTGAAGGGCGAAGTGGAAGGGGTAAGACAAAGGGGAAGGGCTAAGGGGTAGAATTGGGATTGGCCCTAATGTTCATTGGCGTAACACATGAATGAGGGAGCAAATAACTGAAGTCTGCAGAAACATTTTGTCTGCCAATTTAAAGATAAATACATCCATCCATCCATCCATTTTCTACCGCTTATCCGGGTCGGGTCGCGGGGGCAGTAGCTTTAGCAGGGACGCCCAGACTTCCCTCTCCCCAGCCACTTCATCCAGCTCTTCCGGAGGGATCCCAAGGCGTTCCCAGGCCAGCCGAAGGACGTAGTCTCTCCAGCGTGACCTGGGTCGTCCACGGGCTCTCCTCCCGGTGGGACGTGCCCGGAACACTTCACCAGGGAGGCGTCCGAATCAGATGCCCCAGCCACCTCATCTGGCTCCTCTCAATGCGGAGGAGCAGCGGCTCTACTCTGAGATCCTCCCGGATGACCGAGCTACTCACCCTATCTCTAAGGGAGAGCCCGGACACCCTGCGGAGGAAACTCATTTCGGCCGCTTGTATCCGGGATCTCGTTCTTTCGCTCAAACTCTCACTGGAGCAGTTCGCAGCAGAGTGTGAAGCGGCTGGGATGAGAATCAGCACCTCCAAATCTGAGACCATGGTCCTCAGTCGGAAAAGGGTGGCATGCCCTCTCCAGGTCGGGGATGAGATCCTGCCCCAAGTGGAGGAGTTCAAGTATCTTGGGGTCTTGTTCACGAGTGAGGGAAGAATGGAACGGGAGATCGACAGACGGATCGGTGCAGCGTCTGCAGTGATGCGGACTTTGTATCGGTCCGTTGTGGTAAACTTACTGCCGGATATGCGGACCAAACTCTGTCTCCGGTCGTACAGGGACCGAACAGCCCGTATCAGGGGGTTCGGTACCCCATACTCCTGAAGCACCCTCCACAGGACTCCCCGAGGGACACGGTCGAACGCCTTCTCCAAGTCCACAAAACACATGTAGAGTGGTTGGGCGAACTCCCATGCACCCTCGAGGACCCTGCCGAGGGTGTAGAGCTGGTCCACTGTTCCACGGCCAGGACGAAAACCACACTGCTCCTCCTGAATCTGAGATTCGACTTCCCGACGGACCCTCCTCTCCAGCACCCCTGAATAGACCTTACCAGGGAGGCTGAGCAGTGTGATCCCCCTGAAGTTGGAACACACCCTCCGGTCCTCCTTCTTAAAAAGGGGGACCACCACCCCAGTCTGCCAATCCAGAGGCACTGTCCCCGATGTCCACGCAATGTTGCAGAGGCGTGTCAACCAGGACAGCCCCACAACATCCAGAGCCTTTAGGAACTCCGGGCGAATCTCATCCACCCCCGGGGCCCTGCCACCGAGGAGCTTTTTAACTACTTCGGTGACCTCAAACCCAGAGATAGGAGACCCCGCCTCAGAGAACCCACACTCTGCTTCCTCATGGGAAGGCGTGTCGGTGGAATTGAGGAGGTCTTCAAAGTATTCTCCCCACCGACTCACAACGTCCCGAGTCCAGGTCAGCAGCGCCCCATCCCCACTATACACAGTGTTGGTGGTGCACTGCTTTCCTCTCCTGAGACGTCGGATGGTGGGGCCAGAATTTCCTCGAAGCCGTCCGGAAGTCTTTCTCCATAGCCTCACCGAACTCCTCCCATACCAGAGTTTTTGCTTCAGCGACCACCAGAGCTGCATTCCGCTTGGCCAGCCGGTACCCATCAGCTGCCTCAGGAGTCCCACAGGCCAAAAAGGCCCAATAGGACTCCTTCTTCAGCTTGACGGCATCCCTCACCGTTGGTGTCTACCAACAGGTTTGGGGATTGCCGCCATGACAGGCACCGACCACCTTACGGCCACAGCTCCGGTCGGCCGCCTCAGCAATGGAGGCGTGGAACATGGTCCACTCGGACTCGATGTCCCCAGCCTCCCCCGGAACATGAGCAAAGTTCTGTCGGAGGTGGGAGTTGAAACCTCTTCTGACAGGGGATTCTGCCAGATGTTCCCAGCAGACCCTCACAATACGTTTGGGCCTGCCACGTCGGACCGGCATCTTCCCCCACCATCGGAGCCAACTCACCACCAGGTGGTGATCAGTTGACAGCTCCGCCCCTCTCTTCACCCGAGTGTCCAAGACATGTGGCCGCAAGTCCGATGACACGACCACAAAGTCGATCATCGAACTGCGACCTAGGGTGTCCTGGTGCCAAGTGCACATGTGGACACCCTTATGCTTGAACATGGTGTTCGTTATGGACAATCCATGACGAGCACAGAAGTCCAATAACAGAACACCGCTCGGGTTCTGATCAGGGGGGCCGTTCCTCCCAATTACGCCCTTCCAGGTCTCACTGTCATTGCCCACGTGAGCATTGAAGTCCCCCAACAGAACAATGGAGTCCCCAGCGGGGGCGCTCTCCAGCACCCCCTCCATGGAAAAAAGGGTGGGTACTCTGAACTGCTGTTTGGTGCATAGGCACAAACAACAGTCAGGACCCGTCCCCCCACCCGAAGGCGGAGGGAGGCTACCCTCTCGTCCACCGGGGTGAACCCCAACGTACAGGTGCCGAGCCGGGGGGCAATAAGTATACCCACACCTGATTGGCGCCTCTCAACGTGGGCAACTCCAGAGTGGAAGAGAGTCCAACCCCTCTCGAGAGGACTGGTACCAGAGCCCAAGCTGTGTGTGGAGGCGAGTCCGACTATATCTAGTCGGAACTTCTCGACCTCACACACCAGCTCGGGCTCCTTCCCTGCCAGAGAGGTGACATTCCACGTCCCTAGAGCCAGCTTCTGTAGCCGGGGATCGGATCGCCAAGGTCCCCGCCTTCGGCCACCGACCAGCTCACACTGCACCCGACCCCTATGGCCCCTCCCACAGGTGGTGAGCCCATGGGAAGGGGGACCCACGTTACCCTTTCGGGCTGTGCCCGGCCGGGCCCCATGGGTGCAGGCCCGGCCACCAGGCACTCGCCTTCGAGCCCCACCACCAGGCCTGGCTCCAGTGGGGGGCCCCGGTGACCCGCGTCCGGGCAAGGGAAAACGAAGTCCATTGTTTGTCGTCATCATTCGGGGTCTTTGAGCCGTGCTTTGTCTGGTCCCTCACCTAGGGCTTGTTTGTCATGGGTGACCCTGCCAGGGGCATAAAGCCCCAGACAACTTAGCTCCTAGGATCACTGGGACACACAAACCCCTCCACCACGACAAGGTGACGGCTCAAGGAGGGGAAGATAAATACAAACAAACTAATAGGAAGTTCATCACAGGAAAGAAGTGAAATGTATTTGAACTGGCCAATCAATCCCCAGACTTAAACCCGAAAGAGCTTGCATTTAACATGCTAATGAAGGATTTGAGAGCGGCCCCAAAACAAACAACCATTGAACAAGGCTGTGGTTAAAGCCCGGAAAAGCAAAACATTGGTCATGTCAGTGGACCATAGGCATGATGCAATTATTGCAACCAAAGGATTTCTGTGTAAATTTGAAGTCTTATTTGCGTTAATCTAGTTTATGTATCTGTTGCAATACTTCTGCTCACCTAAATATCTGTCAGATTACAAATAATGGTAATTTGAGTTGTTTTATTGAAATCAGATAGAAATCCCTGAAAATAAAAGATGAACGATAGAGCTTTTCTTATATTCGTATTTTGATGGCAAACCAAATTGCTTTCAGTCCAAACCTTGGCCAATACTTTTGAAAGGCAGTGTATGCACTAAAAAACACTAATTCATTCTTTTGTCCCACCTTTTAGTGACAAAGTCACTTCTGATTTGGTTTCTAAAATTGGAGATAAGAACTGGAAGATTAGAAAGGAAGGTCTTGATGAAGTTGCTGCCATCATCTCCGAAGCAAAATTCATCACAGCCAACATCGGGGAGCTCTCTCTGGCCTTGAAAGGACGACTCAGCGATTCTAACAAGATCTTGGTAGGTCTATGGTTTATGCTGTCTGTATACTACACATTCTAAGGGCATTAAACCCTGTAAATTTTGTATGACATAGAGGTGTGGTTATAATGGTCAATAGGGACTTCACGCAAGCTTGATTCCTTTGCATTTTGACTACAGAGATAAAAAGGGTCTCAACAGAAGCCTCCAATAACACCACAGAAGTTGCTAGATTGTTTCTTGTTAGGTGTTGCTTTTTTTAAAAACAGCCGCCTGAAGGTCTGAAAAGTATAGCAACCAAATCGCCACATAATCAACACTGAGTAGTGCTCTCTTTGTAGTAATTCCCTAGCTCCTCCCAGGTTATCGTAACAAAAGCAGTAACGAAGATTCGTGTGACATGGAAGTGTATTGTAATTGATCCTTTTTGCATTTTGAAAGAATGTCAGACTTATGAAGTTACCCGTCTGTCTTGTTTTATATTGTGAAAAAAATGCATACTACAACCACGGCAATAAATGTATGGTTAAATTAATAGATCTGTCAATCAAAGCTAAGGATTATCAGTTTTTATATATTTATTTATTTTGGTGCCGTTGAACTTGCTGGTGGTCAAAGTTCTGGCAAGTTTGTGTGAGTGTTTTGTAAGAAGGTAAACAACTTGGTGATTCATCTTCAAGGCGCTAAAGTGCAACCAATTTGGGCACACATGCGGCCTAATTTTTCAGTGGTGTGCCTAAAAAAACTCTGTTGGACTGGGGGGTCTGCGTAGTGATGTCGTTTGCGAACAAAGCAGCTCTTGGATCCAGTTGTTTGAAGTAAACGACAGGAGTGACCTCAGAATCAGAATCATCTTTATTTGCCAAGTACGTCCAAAAAACACACAAGGAATTTGTCTCCGGTAGTTGGAGCGGCTCTAGTACGACAACAGACAGTCCGTTGACAGAGAGACTTTTGAGACATAAAGACATTGAGAAAAACAGTCACTGAGCAATAAAGAGTTGCTAGTTATCTGGTAATGCCGGTACAAATTTTTTATTTTTTCAACAATTGTGCAAAAAGATGCAGTCCTTTAGCACTTAGAGCAGTTTGAATGACTAATATAGCAATAGTCCGACGCAATGACCATTGTGCAAAGGGCGCCGAGACTTCAAGAAATGTATGCAGTTTAAAGAGACTAGTAGTGCGATAAGCTGGGACAATGTTGATTGTGCAAATGTTGCAGATACTCCTCAGTCAGTGTGGAAGTGGTGCAGATGCTAGTCTGGAATGAGTGGCTAGCATTGGTCAACAACAAATATGCAAACAGTGCAGCGTGGCTAGACTACTACAGTGAGTGCACGAGTAATGTATAATTGGCCCGACAGAAATGTAACAACAAACTCAAGAAACAAAAATGGCAGCATGTTGCAATGGAATTGTACGTTAGCTGTTTAAGAAGTTGATTGCAAGAGGGAAGAAGCTGTTGGAATGTCTGCTAGTTCTAGTTTGCATTGATCGGTAGCGCCTACCTGAGGGAAGGGGCTGGAAGAGCCGGTGACCGGGATGCGGAGGGTCCGAGAGGATTTTGCACGCTCTTGTCTTAGTCCCGGCAGCGTGCAAGTCCTCAAGGGTGGGTCGGGGGATACCGACAATCTTTTCAGCAGTATTGATTGTCCGTTAGTCGGAGTTTGTACTTTTTTTGTAGCAGCACCAAACCAGACTGTGATGGAAGAACACATGACTGACTCGATGACCACAGTGTAGAACTGCTTCAGCAGCTCCTGTGGCAGACCGTGCTCTTTCAGAAGCCGCAGGAAGTACATCCTCTGCTGGGCCTTTTTGAGGACGGAGTTGATGTTGATCGCCAACTTCAGGTCCTGAGAGACTGTAATTCCCAGGAACTTGAAGGTCTTGACAATTGACACAAGGCAGCTGGACAACGTGAGGGGCAGCTGTGGCGAAGGATGCCTCCTGAAGTCCACGATCATCTCTACAGTCTTGAGCGTGTTCAGCTCCAGGTTGTGTCGGCCGCACCACAGCTCCAGCCGCTCCACCTCCTGTCGATATGCAGACTCGTCACCGTCCTTGATGAGGCCGATGACATACAGATCCAACTTTTTCACTTCTGATCCGATACAGATATCGCAGCCTAGAATTTTGCAATTCAGCAATAAATTATACATAATTTTTTTGTAGTATGTCATGTTGGAAAAGGCTTGAAGTGATATTACTTAGAGAACAATAATCAGCAACAGGTGTGAAGAAAAAAATTCCCATTTATAATGATAAACTTTAAAAATGATATACTACAATTACATTTCCTAATATAACTATATATTAGTTATATTAGGAAATCGTGAAAAATAACTTCAATAAAACCACTCAAAAATTTTATTTAAATTGCAAAACAAGTACTTTTTAACTTAAACATGTCCATATTCTACAACCCCAATGCCAATGAAGTTAACTTAGTTAGTGTTAAACATAAATAAATACATCCATTTTCTGAGCCGCTTCTCCTCACAAGGGCCGCGGGAGTGCCTATCCCAGCTATCATCGGGCAGGAGGCGGGGTACACCCTGAAGTGGTCGCCAGCCAAACTTGATTGTTTTTAGCAAATCAATAACTTTGAATTTTATGGCTGCAACACATTCCCAAAAAGCTGGGAAAGATGGCAAAAAAGACTGAGAAGGTTGAGGAATGCTCATCAAACACCTGTTTGGAACAACAAGACCACCTTTACTCTTATGCATTCGGTACCAATTCCCTCTCCAAATCCAGGCTCGACCTCGTGTTATATATGAGTTAGTTCTATGGTGTCAACTGTTCCTGCTTTGGTCATCTGACTGTGGTCGGGAGACGCAGGAGAGATGATTCCTCTCAGGCTGATGTTGTCCTCCTCCGGGCTATCTTCCTTCACAGGTTGGCGCAGCTGATTGAGAGGCAGGCAGCAAGGAAGGCACAGGAGCAAATATGTTGTGGGGATGGGCTTCATTTGCAACACTGTCCTGCATGTCCTGATCGCACTACTCGTCACTTTAAACCGCATACACTCCTTGCACAATGGTCATTGCACCGGACTATCGCAATATTAGTCATTCGAACTGCTCTAAGTGCTAGAGGACTCTGCATCTTTTTGCACAATTGTTTTTTGTCAATGTCTTTATGTCTCCAAAGTGTTCTGTAAATTGACTTTCTGTTGTACTAGAGCGGCTCCAACTACCGGAGACAAATTCCTTGTGTGTTTTGGACATACTTGGCAAATAAAGATGATTCTGATTCTGATTCTGATGTTGGTTCCTTCAAGCGTGCACTCTTTGGCTCACTAACTATTCCTTGTCGCCGTCGCTACACTTGTGCCACAATACACACACACACGCACTTCGTATGATCTCTTCCTCAGTAGTGCATCTCCGCCCCATGCGAAGTTGTGCACACACTCACACAGATGCCACACAGACACTGAGCTCCCTGTAACATTGACATCAGACAATGCTGTAACAATGTTGTGCACTGTCTCCCGCCCCGCCCCAAAAAAGAAAAAAAAATTGCACGCGATCTATCTGGGAGTGACGTATTGGGCACCCTTGATCTATAGATTTATTGATTCAATAAGTAGTTAATAACATCCCTAATGTCAATTGAAGCATTACAGCAAAAAGTATTTGCTTTTTCTCTGCCAACTGTTGACACTTGTACTACCCCTGATTGTGCACCTTAAAACGGTGTTGTCTGATTGTTTTAATTGGGCATAAGCTTCTTTGTTTCTTCTATCGCCGTCAGTAACATGGATTCTGCCATACAGTTGTGTGAATACACCTCAGGGCGCATATAAATTAGTTTTCCATAGTTTAGAGAAGTGGTCATTCAAGATTGTAATTGAAATATTTTAAATGACACTTGTATATGTGTTTTCCAGGTCCAGCAGAGCCTGTCTATCCTGCAGCAGCTGCCCACAGCCATGGGGCCTGGACTCAAACAGCATGTTAAAACACTAGGATTCCCCATCATCACTGTGCTTGGCGACAGTAAGGTACATAAGCTGAGGATGCAAAATATTCATGTGCATTATGTGATGATGATGCATAAATCATGCCTAAAGGCATTATGCTTATGGTTGGACTGGGTCTCCGTATATGAACAATATTCCTCTTTAGTCCAACGTTAGGGCAGCTGCAATGGCCACTCTGCAGGCCTGGGTGGAACAGACTGGGATGAAAGAATGGCTGGAAGGAGAGGAGCTATCAGAGGAGTTGAAGAAAGAGAATCCCTTTCTACGTCAAGAGGTACACAGTCACATATGACGGACTAAACATGCACAAGAAACAATGGGGAAGGAAAAAAAATAAATCAGCTCATTCAGAAAATTCAAATTCAGAGCCTTCCCCAAGTTGAGGAGTTCAAGTATCTCCGGGTCTTGTTCACTCGTGAGGGAAGAATGCAGCAGGAGATCTACAGGCGCATCGCTTCTGCAGTGATGTGGACTCTGTATCGGTCTGTCGTGGTAAAGAAGGGGCTGAGCTAAAAGGCAAAGCTCTCGAATTACCGATTGATCTATGTTCCTACCCTCACCTATGGTCGTGAGAGAACGAACAAGATCGCGGATACAAGCAGCCGAAATGAGCTTCCACCGCAGGGTGTCTAGGCTTTCCCTTAGACATAGGGTAAGATTGCAGGGGCTCAGAGTTGAGGCGCTGCTCCTCCACATTGACAGGAGGTAGATGAGGTGGCTCAGGTATATGGTTAGAATGCCTCCTGGCACGTCCCCTGGGAGGAACACCCCAGGACACATTGGAGAGACTTTCTCCCGGTTGGCTTGGCAATTCCTCGGGATCCCCCCGGAAGAGCTGACTGAAGTGGCTGGGGAGAGGGGATTCCCTGCTTTCCCCCGCGACCCGACCTTGGATAAGTGAAAGTTAAATGGATCGATGGAAAGCAAGGGTTATATAGTTCTTTAATCATTAGATGTTGCATGATGTAAATGTTCAAAAACAAAACTCTCTCCTTCCTCTCTCAGTTGTTAGGCTGGTTAGCGGAGAAGTTACCCACCCTAAGGACTGTGCCAAGCGATTTAATGGCTTGCATCCCCAATCTCTACGCCTGCTTAGAAGACCGAAACGGTGATGTGAGGAGGAAGGCTCAAGATGCTCTACCCATGTTCATGATGCACCTTGGCTATGACAAGATGAACAAGGCTGCTGGCAAACTGAAGGTACTGGAAAATGTTTTTGAGCTTTAAATTGCTAAATTATAGAAAATGGTTTGACTCTTTCTCAACAGTACTCCATTACAGTGCTTTCTATAATACTGTATTTCTTTATTCTTGCTTCGATTAGCTGTCTTCTAAAGACCAGGTCGTAGCCATGTTGGAAAAGGCCAGAGCGGTGATGCCAGCTAAACCCGCTGCTCCTGCCAAAACTGGAGGAGCAAAAGTCCCATCCGAGACAACTAGAGCGGGTTAGTATTCCTCTATAACTGTATAATATATAAAATAACGAGGGGTGGAAAGGCAGAAATCCTAACTTGATACCACACATTTAGTGACCGTAATGATGATTTCTTAATGTTAATATTATGATATTGCTATAAGAAATGTAAAATTAAAAAAACTACAAGAAAATACAGATGCAGGTACCTTAAGCGCTACAAAATGTTTACACAACATTGAGCGCTTCTCTTATTGGTTATAAGAATGTAAGCCAGAAGGTACTTGTATTGCGTATAGCAGTACAATTGATGTGAACGAAGCAGCACAAATAAGCTAAAAAATTTAGCAAAACTGGTGTTTGTTGAAATGTCTACTATTTCTATCTGGATAATCTAGAGCAGGGGTTTACAAACTTAGTTTTGTCGCGGGCCAAATTGTAGTTATGGTTTACCTCAGAGGGCCGTTATGACTCTGAAACTATATAATGACTGTGAAACTATATAAATGTACAAATCATATTATTACATATACAGTGGGTACAGAAAGTATTCAGACCCCCTTGAATTTCTCATTGTTATATTGCAGTGCCGGGTTTTCTCTACACATACCACTTAAAATTAAGCCCAGAAAGTTCTATTTTGGTCTCATCAGAATAGAGAATCTTTGAGTCCTTAGGTTGTTTTTTTTTTTATCAAACCTCATGCGGGCTTTCATATCTTGCACTGAGGGGAGAGGGTTCCGTCGGGCCACTCTCCCATAAAGCTCCGACTGGTGGAGGGCTGCAGTGATGGTTCACTTTCGCGAACTTTCTCTCATCTCCCAACTGCATCTCTGGAGCTCAGCCACTAGTGATCTTTGGGTTCTTCTTTACCTCTCTCCCCAAGGCTCTTCTCCCCCGATTGCTCAGTTTGGACGGACTGCCAGCTCTAGCAAGGATTCTGGTCTTCACAAACGTCTTCCTTTTAAGGATTATGGAGGACACTGTGCTCTTAGGACCCTTAAGTGTTGCAGAAACTTTTTTTTTTTTTTTTTTAAACCTTGTCCAGATCTGTGCCTTGCCACAATTCTGTCTGTGAGCTCTTCAGGCAGTTCCTTTGACCTCATGATTCTCATTTGCTCTGACATGCACTGTGAGCTGTGTCTTATATACACAGGTGTGTGACTTTCCTAATCAAGTCCAATCAGTATAATCAAACACAGCTGGACTCCAATAAGTGTGTAGAACCATATCAAGGATGATCAGAATAAATGGACAGCACCTGAGTTAAATGTCACAGCAAAGGGTCTGAATACTTATGGCTGTGTGATATTTGTTTTTCTTTTTTAATCTGCAAAAAATTCAACAATTCAGTGTTTTTCAGTCAATATGGGGTGCTGTATGCACATTTGAGGAAAAAAGAAAAAATATTTTAGCAAATAGCTGCAATATACCAAAGAGTGAAACATTTAAGGGGGTCTGAATACTTTCCGTACCCACTGTATCGTGGACCCCTGCAAATTCACATACGCAGATTCACCTGTTTTAATTATTTTGGGGAACTTATCCCTGGTTATTTGCGATATTTTTTTTCCGGATACCACAATTTGTATTTATTTATAAAATGTATTTACCCGATCCCCTGCTTATTCGCTTTTCCCCACCCCGGAGGAAAATTGTCATTTTTTTCCCATGGCAATTACAATGAGCGTCAGTTATTTGCGGAATTTCCCTATTCACGGTCAGGCCCCGTCCCCATCTCCCGCAAATAGTGGGGGTCCACTGTACACAACATATTGTTGGATTACTAGTTTTGAAAACAACAACAGTAACAAAAGAAATGCTTGCAATATCACATTATTAAAGGTGACGTATTTTGGGTCTTTAGACCTCCATAGAGTGACTCTCTAACATGGACTTAGTATAAAAGTGTGAATTTCATTTTGAAAAACACCTTGGTTTTTTCATGAGTGTGCAGAAATGTGCCCCTCTGACAGCTACAGGTGCTGGTCATATAATTAGAATATCATGAAAAAGTTGATTTATTTCAGTAATTCCATTCAAAAAGTGTAACTTGTATAATGTATACATTCATTTCACACAGACTGACATGTTTCAAGTGTTTATTTCTTTTCATTTTGATGATTATAACTCACCACTGATGAAAACCCCTAATTGAGTATCCCAGAAAATTTTAATATTGTGGAGAGGTGCAATATTGAAGACACCTGGTGCCACACTCTAATCAGCTACTTAACTCAAAGCACCTGCAAAGGTCTTTAAATGGTCTCTCGGTCTAGTTCTGTAGGCTGCACAATCATGGGGAAGACTACTAACCTGAGTTGTACAAAAGATGACCATTGACACCTTGCACAAGGAGGGCAAGGTCGTTGCTAAAGAGGCTGGCTGGTCACAGAGCTCTGTGTCCAAGCACATTAATAGAGAGGCAAAGGGAAGGAAAAGATGTGGTTAAAAAAGTGTTGGGGTAACCGCACTCTGGAGAGGATTGTGAAACGAAGCCCATTCAGAAATGTGGGGGAGATTCACAGAGTGGACTGCAGCTGGAGTCAGTGCTTCAAGAGCCACCACGCACAGACATATGCAAGACATGGGTTTCAGCTGTCACATTCTTTGTGTCAAGCCACTCTTAAACAAGAGATAGCGTGAGAAGCGTCTCGCCTGGTCTAAAGAGGTCCCAGGGTCTGGAGGAAGAGATGCACAGAATCCACGTTGCTTGAGGTCGAGTGTAAAGTTTCCACAGTCAGTAATGGTTTGGGGTGTCATGACATGTGCTGGTGTTGGTCCACTGTGTTTCCTTAAGGCCTCTTTATACTCCCCCGCGCGCACACGGCACATATTGTCAACGCGCGCAGAATGGCGCGGAGATCATCTCTCATGATTGGTCTGTTTTAGTTACATGCAGTGATATATATATATATATATATATATATATATATATATATATATATATATTGCTGATTTTTATTAGTTATCTTTGATATTGTTTGTTCAATGTATTTGTTATCCATTGCTCTTGCCTCTCAATATATTGTTTAGGCCTGCCACCATAGCAATTTTTTTAGAACGATGTATTTTTCCGCAAAACTTTCAGGATAAACGATTGTATTGTTGTTGTTTTTTTTATGCCACTGATATAAGAGCATAATAAAAAATTCTACACCTTAAAAATTCTGGCCTAGTAATCAAACATGAGCACAACTACTTAATGTTCCCTCATTTACTAAATAAAAGAACGGCTGCATTTCACAATAAGAGAAAGTAAATAAGTTATACATGTTCAAATAAAGTGCTTAAGGACATTAGTTTGTTTACCCTTTTCTGTTTGGCATGTTGACACAACAGTGAAGTCTCAAACAATTTTACATATTTCAATTTAAGTCTTAACTGAACTGTTTTAGTTTTTGTTCAATACCTTTGTTTTGTTTCGTAATGGCACTTCACATTCATGCACTTTTAATAAGTGGATGAAGACCGCGGTCCGGCAGTTAGTGACCGCTGTATGTCACCACGATCGAGCAAGCTGTTTAGCTCCTTAGCTCACGAACTAGTTAACTCACGGGCTAGCGAACTTAATAGTTAACTTTCCCGTCAAGTGTCCCAAGTGTGTGCATCTACAAGGCCACAGCTATTCTGTCATCGGCTCACTGCGTCGTGAGCGGTGCACCGGGTGTTACCACAACAATGAAAACTTTAGTCTGGAAAAAAGTATCATAATTGTATTTATGGAACAGATTCGCCATGCTATATGCGTCCCTGGTCATTTTTTAGCGTCTCAGATGCGAGATGCACATTAAACGAGATCCCTGTAAAGTTTTAAAATTTTAATGCGTTTTATTGGTAAACCATAAAATACTTAATATGCCCGAATTACATTGCTTCATAACTGGTATTTGATGTATAATATTGTTTTAATAAGATGGCCCAAAAGTAAATGCCGTCTGCTACATTTTATTTCACATTTCAGATATTGTGTTCTGTATATCTTTTGGAACTATTTTATCTCTAAGATTCAGAGTTAATAGTTTTGCCCAAGAGAGTGGCGGTTATAATTTGGGGCAATAGGAGTCTGTTCTGTGGGTAATTTACAAATGTTTTCACATTTTCCGCAGCCTATAGGTCTCAGGCAGTCAGTGAGGACGTTGTCGATAATAAACCTGAAGCTAAAAAGGTCAGAGGGGGAGTAGCTGCTAAGAAGGTATGTCTGTATCAACACCTGTAACAAAAACAATAGCCGTCTCCATTATTTGTGGATGTCTGATTGTTTCTTTGTAATAGTCATTTGTTGTTTGCTATTGAAACCTGAACATTTAATGAAAAGTCTGTTTTAGAGTCCAACCATAATTATTTTCCACCGTTTAATCTGTGTTGAGCCCCAATATTCACAAATGGTTATTGTAATACACCATTGTGTAGTTAAATGTGGAACAAATACAAAACAAGTACTTAGATTAATGTAATTTAAAATCTAAGGATAGTTTAACTTTGTGCGCTCTCTTGTAGAGTATTTAAATGTATTTTGTTGCAGTCAAATTAACACAATCAGTATCTTTGGTTTTCCCACATCCTTTTTGTATTTCCGTTATGTTTGTTCAGAGACATTTTGTAATGTATGTCATATGTCACCCCTCAGTTCTTGACTGATTTGTCAACATTTGGTTTTTCTGTTCGCTCAGCAACTCTCTCCCCCTGAGGAACCAGACCTTACCCCTCCCTCAAAGGACAAGGACAGTAATGCTAATAAAAAGCCCCTCAACAAAGGGAAGACTACTGCTGGCAGTCAACAGGTAGATGTGGAACAGATGTGCTCCTGATGAGACAATTGTTACACAACTACCACTCATCAAACACTGCTGTGTGCTCTAAAGTCACAGAGCCAAAGTCCAGCCAATGTAGACAAGTTTTGACAGACTAATGAGTGCGCACTAAGCTTTAATATTCTTCATGACACATGGGCCTGGTGTTTACACTGTCCAGTCCTCAGCCCATAGTCCTTAAATGTGGTGTCACTGTTTAAATCTATAATCAAAATAATACACTCCTCTTTCTTAGGTGAAAGTTTACTAACCTATCCACTCATGAGTTTTGATTAAATGAATATTTTACTTTTGACAAAATATTATTCAAATTGCAGTACTTGCATGCTTAGAGAAATGGAACACAAATGAGTGATCACTGTGTTTTCCTATCACTTCACTGCATGAATTGAGTTGTTGCATGTTTAAGGAACGTCATAATCAGTTTCCACCTGTTCTGTCTGCCACTTACAAAGTTCTTTATTTTCAGTGTGATGTATGCATTTTGTTAAACAGTAAATTATTTTATAAAAATGTCTGAAATTTAGACCTTGCCCCACGTTCAGATTGCATCTAGTAAGAAGCCTGTAGCCAAAGGCATGAAAGATGACGAGGATCGGTCTGGACCCCTCTTCATCCTTATCCCCAATGCTAAGGAGCAGAGGATCAAAGAGGAGAAGCAACTGAAGGTACCCGACTGACTGCAATGATATCTAAACAGGGAGTACTTAGCTGTTAGCCATTTTCATTCAGTATTCCAGAAAATGTTAATCAGTGAATAAATGGCAAAAATGCCCTCCTGCAGCAATGTAATTATTCTTTGTGGTACAGAATGTTGTCAAATAAAATGGAGTGTGCTGTAATGTGACCAGTGTCACTGAAACCTAGAGAACCAATAATAATTTGTGCAACATTTTAATAGAATGTAACACCGGCATTTGGCTTTGAACTTGATTGTTCTGTCCTAATAGATTTTGAAATGGAACTTCATAACTCCTCGAGATGAATATTTGGAACAGCTTAAAACTCAGATGTCGACCTGCTTTGCCAAGTGGCTCCAGGATGAACTTTTCCATCTTGACTTCCAGAGACAAGTAAAGGCCATTAGCGTCATGATTGAGGTGAGGACTCATGTACAGGTGCTGGTCATATAATTAGAATATCATGAAAATTTATTTCAGTAATTTAATTCAAAAAGTGAAACTTGTATATTATATTCATTCATTACGGACAGACCGATATATTTCAAATGTTTCTTTTAATTTGGATTATAACTGACAGCAAATGAAAATTCCAAATTCAGTATCTCAGAAAATTAGAATATTAAGAACAATACAAAAAATATTTCTCGAAATGTTGGTCAACTGAAAAGTATGAACATGAAACATATGAGCATGTACAGCACTCAGTACTTAGTTGGGGCTCCTTTGGCCGAAATTACTGCAGCAATGCGGCGTGGCATGGAGTCGATCAGTCTGTGGCACTGCTCAGGTGTTATGAGGGCCCAGGTTGCTCTGATAGTGGCCTTCAGCTCCTGCATTGTTGGGTCTGGCGTATCGCATCTTCGTCTTCACAATAGCCCATAGATTTTCAATGGGGTTGAGGTCAGGTGAGTTGGCTGGCCAATCAAGAACAGGGATACCATGGTCCTTAAACCAGGTACTGTTAACTTTGTCACTGTATGCAGGTGCCAAGTCCTGTTGGAAAATGAAATCTGCATCTCCATAAAGTTGGTCAGCAGCAGGCAACATGAAGTGCTCTAAAACTTCCAGGTAAACTGCCGCGTTGACCTTGGACCTAAGGAAACACAGTGGACCAACAACAGCACATGTCATGGCACTCCAAACGATCACTGACTGTGGAAACTTCACACTCGACCTCAAGCAATGTGGATTCTGTGCCTCTCCTCTCTTCCTCCAGACTCTGGGACCTTGATTTCCAAAGGACATGCAAAATTTACTTTCATCAGAGAACAAAACTTTGGACCACTCAGTAGCAGTCCAGTCATCCTCTCTTTTAGCTCAGGAGAGATGCAGTCTCTTGTTCAATAATGGCTTGACACAGGGAATACGACAGCTGAAACTCTTGTCTTGTATACGTCTCTGTGTGGTGGTTCTTGAAGCACTGACTCCAGCTGCAGTCCACTTTTTGTGAATCTCCCCCACATTTTTGAATGGGTTTTGTTTCACAATCCTCTCCAGGGTGCGGTTATCCCTATTGCTTGTACACTTTTTTTTTTTCTACCACATCTTTTCCTTCCCTTTGCTTCTCTCTTGTGCTTGGACACAGAGCTCTGTGACCAGCCAGCCTCTTTAGCAACGACCTTTCGTGTCTTGCCCACCTTGTGCAAGGTGTCAATGGTCATCTTTTGTACAACTCTCAGATCAGCAGTCTTCCCCATGATTGTGTAGCCTAGAGAACTAGACTGAGAGACCATTTAAAGACCTTTGCAGGTGCTTTGAGTTAAGTAGCTGATTAGAGGGTGGCACCAGGTGTCTTCAATATTGCACCCCACCATAATATACTAATTTTCTGAGATACTCAATTTTGGGTTTTCATGAGTTGTTAGTTATAATCATCAACAAAAGAAATAAACACTTGAAATAGGTCAGTCTGTGTGAAATGAATGTATACATTATACAAGTTTTACTTTTTGACTGGAATTACTGAAATAAATCAACTTTTTCATGATATTCTAATTATATGACCAGCACCTGTAACTGCTGAGGTGCAGAAGTCTCATTGAAAGTTCAAAAAATCGTTTGATTGCAGTAATTGCCTCAAAAGGTTGTGCAAAAAAAAAAAGTTTTGGGTACTATCATTTGTGTCCAGGGCTGTTTCATGATTTTGATTTTAAATGTAATTGTTGAACTACAATGTCTGATTTTGATTGGGTAATTTTCATTGAATTTGTATATTTATTACTTTGTCAGAATCAAGTTGTTTCGGTGACCACTGTGACTTTTTCTTTCATTAAGAGAGTGGTACAAACAATTCTGTCCATGTGTGTACATATGTCTCCTTGTTGCTATGGATGCATCGATCAAAGTCTGAAATATCAAAACAGTCACTGTACTTTTATTTGTCAGAGGCTGGAGAATGAAAGTGATGCCACCATAAGCTGTCTGGACTTAATTCTGAAATGGTTCACTCTACGCTTCTTTGACACCAACACAACAGTCCTGATGAAGGTGCTGGAATATTTGAAGCTGCTCTTTGCCATGCTCGATAGGGAGAACTATAATCTCACTGAGTATGAGGCAAACTCTTTTGTCCCCTACCTTCTACTCAAGGTCAGCACACACCACACTTGGCATGACGGGTTTGTTCTCTGTGAATGACCTTTAATTCTTGGTTCCTCTTTCTTCTTTCTCTTAGGTAGGAGAGTCTAAGGACGTGGTTCGCAAAGATGTTCGCGCAATACTCACGATGCTATGTAAGGTTTACCCTGCATCCAAGGTCTTTCCTTACCTCATGGATGGTACCAAGTCCAAAAACTCAAAACAAAGAGCTGGTAGGTCGCTATAATCTACCAGTTTATTGTTGTTGCATTAAATTACTCAAATTTCATTTCTCTGTTATGAGTGCATGTTTTCTTACAATGCATCTTTGGGTTCGTGTCTTAAGAATGTCTGGAGGAGTTGGGCTGTTTGATAGAAGGCTATGGAATGATTGTATGCCAACCAACTCCGGCCAAGTCTCTGAAAGAGATTGCTGTTCATATTGGTGATAGAGACACTTCTGTCCGAAATGCTGCGCTGAACACGGTAGTGGCTGTCTACAACGTCTGTGGAGACCAGGTCTATAAACTAATTGGAAATGTAAGTTTGAGGATTGCAGTAGTCTGGGTTTATCTAAAACACAACTCCAAATTTGACATTGCCCAATGCCTTATATCCTTTACAGTTGTCAGAGAAAGATATGAGCATGTTGGAGGAGAGAATAAAACGTTCTTCAGCGAAGAAAACAGTTGCTGCGCCAGCCAAGCAGAGTGCAAACGAACGGTCTCAAAGAGATCACCCAGCTAACCCCAATGGCACTTTCCTTCGCAAGTCTGCACAGGAAGACCCCAACAAACTCAAGTAGGTCACCCCGGCGTCTGGAGAGGATCATTTGCACCATGAATGGTAGTTAAATGGAGCAAGAAATGTGTGTTGACATTTGAGAGTAGGGCTGGCTGGACTATATGGAAAAAAAAAACCAACAAAGGATAATTTGTTTTCATATTGTGTGATCTTGATTATAATCACAATTTATTATTATTTTTTAAAAATATTACTTTTACAGCATATGTAAATTACCGACTAACAATTATTTGAATAGATTAAGGTTTCCATCAGCGGCGGCATGGTGGGACTGGTTTGCACATCTGCCTCACAGGTCTGAGGTCCCGGGTTCAAATCCGGCCTCCCTGTGTGAGTTTGCATGTTCTCCCCATGCCTGCGTGGGGGGGGGTTTCTCCGCGTACTCCAGTTTCCTCCCACATTCCAAAAACATGCACGGTGGGAGGGCTGCACGATTATAGCCAAAGTAATAATCAGTTGTTTTCATTAATATTGTAATCACGATTATTCCTCGTGAGGGAAAAAATATTTTTATTGTACTATTTTTCAGCAATAGGTTTTCAGTGCACAATGAGTCTTTAAATAAGAATAGCTAATAATAAATAAATGTGCCCCAAAAAAATTATACTTAAACAATGGCTAACTAAATAAATATGCTATTAAAAAGTGCGATCACGAATTGCAACTTCTTGAAAGCAAATACTGTTTATGCATAAAAGACAATAACATTCGGCTGCAAATACCGACTTCTCATTAGAAATCCCTGTCAATATAGTGCATTGTCAGGTATACGTCTCTGTTGTTCTACTTGACCATTAGTCTGTTGTTCACGGTCGCAAAACTGCAAAGAAGACAACAGCGGTGATTTCCCTCTCCATTTACACCATGCGTTTGTCACTACTGTCAGGCCAGCTGAAAAGTCGAAGTCAAGGGAGCCTTTACGACTGTTAATTCTGTATGTCTTCCCGTGACTTGCCACCTCTGTGCCAACAGGCTGAGAGGGCCAACTTCAAAATTAAAGCTTCATGTGTTACTACATTGGAAATCAATGCCATTTTAGACTTGTTTTTGAAGTTGCCAGCACTTAATGAAGCCTTAACCATGCGTTTTGCCCTTTGGTGGCTGGATGACTCGGTTGCGGAAGCTGCTGCACATTACATTGACATCACTACTTTTCATATGCAGCAATTCCAACATTTTAAATATAAAAAAAAAAAAAAATCGCTGACCGTTAGGCTCATTTAACAATGGCAGCCAAAATCTTGATCACGATTAAAATTGTATTAATTGTGCAGCCCTACATGGTAGGTTAATTGAAGAAAATTGTCCGTATGTGTGAAAATGAGTGCGATTGGTTGTTTATATGTGCCCTACGATTGGATGTTCAGGGTGTACCCCGTCTCTCGCCCGAAGTCAGCTGAGATAGGTACCAGCACACCCACAACCCTCGTGAGGATAAGCGGTTAAGAGAATAGATGGATGGATGGATTAATCTGTTGATTATTTTTTTGAGACATTGATGATTCTTGAAAAAATATTTTAAATTTTCATCCCTTTATTCAAAAAAAATTCAAATTGATTATGATTCAGTTACTGGTTTGGTCTGTTACATGTCAAAAGAGGCAAAAATGTTGATTGTTTTCCCATGGTGTTTGCAAATATATTTTGCTGAAACACAAAGATAATCGGTCTGCTTTATTATAATATAATTATTTACTGTTGAGAGGCTGAAATTCTTAGGATTTGGAAAATTTTCAGTTAAACAAGGTCTCTAAACTATTAATCAAGTAATAGTTATTAATTAAATTGATAATCGATAGTTGTCAATTAATCGATCTACCTATACACAAAACATTTAACAACGTAAAAATTAGCAGGACTGATTACACTACTCAAATGTCTTTTTCTCACAACACCCGTGTTAATTTTTAAAACGGTAAACCCAACATTATATTAGTATACAAAACTAATAAGGCAAATGAAATAATTAGAAATATATAAGGACAATTGTATTCTCATTTCTGAAGGCTGGACCTTTGGTACTGAGTGTATGGTATAAAGTCTCCAGAATTTGAGACGAAATTAGTCTTTGCTAAATGGTTAGCATTCACGATTAGTATTTGTGCACTAGCGATTATCCTTTTAGCTTAAAAAAAAAAAAAAGCTACTGTTCACCTCACTCATACATTATGCACATTACACATGTAATAGTGTAATAGTCTAACAGTGTCTTAAAAATCACTTGATGATTCCCTGTCATTTTTGGCAAAGTTTATCAGTGGCCTAATACTGTGTCCGTCTGCAATAATGAACTTTTTATTTTATTTTTAAATTTTTTTTTCTCTGTGGCGCTTCGAGGCAGAAATTCTGCGCCAAACCTATTTTTGAAGTAGACTTAGCTGAGTTATTCATTTAAAAAATATATATTTTTGTTTTCCCCCAGCCCTACAGTACACTAGTCTGAAGTGCTGTAAATTATTTAGAGGTATATAAAATATAAAATCAACAACTGCCCCCTCGGGGATAATGAAGACACCCGAGGGGCTGCCGGCAATGGGCTCTGTGGAAGGACGGCTGAGGGGGTCTCAGTATCTCCGTACGGAACGGGCCAGTCGAGGAGGTGCAGTTTGGCTTTTTTTACGCACATTTCCGCCATTTCTGAGCTGCAACACTGTGATGGACCTGAAATTTATCACAATCACTAATCATGATCATTTAATTAATCATTTATTTTTTCTAGACACATTCATTGATCATTTATTTTTCTATCGTGAAAGTGAATTTATTGACGTATTGAAGAGTTTAAACTGATCACATAATCAGAAGTTCAATACATTCAGATTTAATTCAGAAATAAGATTAGATTTTCACACTAAAGCATACGATTGTAAACTGTGGAGCTGTCATAAATTGCCTTTGTGTGTGAATAATTATTTGGAAATGTGTACAGCTGACAAGCCATTTTTTACAATTCTTTCCTACTTAAAATGAGTAACTGTAAAATGATGACCGTTTCCTTTTAGAATATAGTAATACAAAAGCAGTAACTGTTTAAATGGGGAGTTGAGATTTTCCACTTAATTAGTATTCTTTTTGCTGACAGTTTTTCTTTCATTCTGTAGTGAATGTCTAGGGTATTTTCTGTCTCCTGCCCTCGGTGATGTCAACATTGAAGGCGTAAAAGTGATGATTCTTCGTCCTTAGATTTTAACATCCATTTTGTGAATAGCTAATCAATAAACAACCAATTCTCGAAGTCATGTACAGGAAACAATGTTTTTCATCTTTCAAAGGAGACAAATCTGTTTTTCATCGCAGAATATGTTTCAAGATGTGGATTAAAATTGTTTCCCTCTTATCATCCCCCCGTAGCCTTGCATGTTGGGTTGCTCTTAACAGATAGAAGAAGAATCACCACTTTTTATTGTCAGAACCTTACATAAATGTTATTCGTATTTGGTACCATTGCCTTTAAACTGTATGAATTGGGTCAAAAGTTTCTCACAATAATTGCTAGGAATTTTCGCCAATTCCTCCTGAGAGAACTGGCGTTAACTAAGCCAAGTTTGTAGGCTGCCTTGCTCTCACATGCCTTTTCAGGTCTGCCCATACATTTTCAATTGGCTTGAGATCAGAGCTTTGTGGTGGCCACTCCAAAACATTGACTTTATCCTTAAACCACTTTGTAACCAGTATGTTTCGGGTCATTGTCCATTTGGAAGACCCATTTGCACCCAAGCTTTAACTTCCTAGCTGAAATCCAGCATCCTACTTTACCAGCCAGTACAGCGCTGTGTCCCGCCACCGTGATGAAAATTTTATAAATTAAATAATAATTGCTGAAATAAGCACTATATTGTTTAACAAAAAAAAGCTGCTTGCGCGTACGCTGTTTGAATTAATGAACTGAGACGTCATCTGAGAACAGGGTCAGTTAAGAGTATATTTATTACAAATATGTATTATTAATAATATAAGATAAGAAAACCTATTAGTTCCACAATGAGTATAGTAAGTATAAATAGCATGCGAGAGAAAACATCTATAAAAGTACAATCACAAAATAGAAATTTTAACTGTCCATGCATAAACGATCCAATTAAATCTATCAGCAATGTTATTTGTTGGCAAAATTAAGTGCTATGTTTTAATTGACTTTTGTGATCTGATTAATCTGATTCAATACTTTTTATTACCTAGGATGGAAACAGAATTAATACAAAGGCCAATTTATCCATAGAGACAGATATTTTTGACAATGGCACATTGAAATCTCATATTTTCATTCAGGCTACAATTGTGTCTGCCGTTACAAGGTGGATGCAATAAAAACAAAATAAATATTGAAGCCATGATTAATTAATGATTACATTTACAGAGTAATGATTAGCTTGTGCAATTGAACAGTATGCAGAATTATTTTTATCCTATTACATAATATACTGCAATAACCTTTCTGCGTAATGTTCTTGACAAAATTTTAGAAATATGGAAATTCAGACAAATTGTTCTGGAAGTGAATTTCTATATTACATATTGGCAGCTCTGGGTACCTGCACCCAAGAATGAACCAGACTTGTGCAATTCCACAATTCTCTTTCTGATATCTTGGCTGATTTGTTTTGACTTTCCTATGATGTTACAAACAAGCGGTGTGTTTCAGGTGGGCCTAGTTTAATAAAAAATCCACAGGTGTGTCTCAAATTAATGCCTAGATCAGATTACAAGACATGTTTGGTCTTTCACGATTGCACTATGTTAGACTACTGCCGTAAAATCTATATCTCGGTCACACAGTGGCAACAGTACATGACGTGTATTCCGATACCACCATATCCCGTCTTTTATGACCACTGGGCTTTATTTTGTCAAATCAAACACTGTCTGGGAGGCGTGACCAAAAAATGTGCCACCTTTCACCGTAACTGGATACAACAGTTACTATGGCGACAAAAAGTTATTGTCAAACAGAATGTTATGTCGCCTAGCAAGCTAGTGGTAGCACTAACGTTTGTACGTAAATATGCCAACGTTCTGTTGAATCATGTGCTAAAGGTTCGGTAAACATTGGTTGTGCGCGTGAATAAATGTTGATAACGGGAGGCGATGTGCCGATCACAATGCGCAATCCAATTGGTCGACAAGGTGTGCTGTCGGAGAGTTGTCTGTGATATGTCACAGTACAAGGAAGATATTCCAAAAAATCAAACATGCTAGAGTTTACATTTTGGCATCATATGGCTAATGTTGGGCCCAATCGTTGGTCATGGATTATACCACACAAGAGGTTTTGTTGTTCCTGACAAAATATGTCTGGCCCGATCTGGGAAATAGCCCGCACTAGCTAATCGGGCCAATATGGGGCTAAAATCCTGAACTCAACTGTTGTCAGTAAATGTCAACAAACCCATCAGAAACTTCCAAAGAAATTACATGTGTTTTCGCACATGGTTTAAAGGCATCATAATCTCACTGTATGTAAACTTTTGACTTTGAAGAATATAATGAAATATTGCCAAAATAATCCGTTACTCGTTCTGGTATTTAGCAAATAGAAATAATTTTAGTAATGTAATTGACCTAAACGGTAAAGTTTAGTCTTCCATGAGGGGAAAAAAGTATTTTTATATAGTGTATGTATATGTAAATGTGGTTTAAACTGTACAGCATATGGACATAGTAATTTGAGACATTAACAATAATTTCCTGGGCTTTACTCATTACTTATCCCCTGTTTCTTTCTTTGTTTTTAAAAGCTTTTCATCATGTGAAGCACATTGAGTTACCTTGTGTATGAAATGCCCGATATAAATAAATAAGCTTTGCTAAACTCGCCATCTTACGTAGACAGTTTAGAATTTTCTTGTTGCCAAATGAAACATCCCAAAAGGCATGGTTGGATGAAGTTAGAACTTACTCAGAGCCCTGAATTCAACCACCTCGAGCAGCTTTAAGATGAACTACTGTAGAATGGGAGTGGTGAGCCCCTCTGTCTGACTTATTAAATGCTGTTTTGAATGGATGGACAAAGATTCCCGTGACACATTCCAAAATCCTGTAGATTGTCTTCTCACAAGAGTGAATTCTCCTAAGGGGAGACTGTTTTCATATTTTTCTATCTGAATTCCTGTCGGCGTCTTGGCCCAATACAATACTTTTGTCCATATACTGCACTTACTTGGCAGGCTCTGACAGTGAAAACCAAGCATTGTGTCCCTTTTGGCTGGGAGGTGGGCCTGCTGCCTGCATGTCTCTTAACTCCTCATCTTTTTTCCTGTGCTTTCCTTCTTTCTGTTTTCTTCCTGCCTTCCTTTCCGGAGCAGAATTATGTATCGCACTTATAGAATGTGAGTACCTCTTCCTCCTCCTTGTGTCTGTGACCTTGGCAAAAAAACATAAAATACAATTTTATCGTCTTAATGTAAATGGGCACCATCTTTCTGTCTTTTGGATTTTCTTCATTCAATAGATGGTGCACTGTGTATTATCATTTAATGTAACTTTGAATGACAGTATTTCATTTAATTCAATCATCTATTTCATTTTATTTGTACTTCATAAAACATCAAAATTACAGTTCTGAATAGAAGTTCATTTGGGCTTTTGATACCTAAACGTCATGTTTGTTCTTGGTCTTACAGCAAGTGGAACCAAAAATGTAGGTGTGGCGCCTCTAATATGGAAGTTGATTCCCATTTAGTCACTTGCAATAAGGGTTCAGCTGTATTCACATGGTAACTTAAAAACAACTACGGTTCAGGAACTTCCAAATACTTTAGTCCTTCATTGGCAGCATTTAGCACATGCGCTGCCTGGGTACTGAGAGAACATGGGGAAGTCTTTATCAAAATTTTATACATTTTGGTATTAATGCTAGTTGTGGATTAGCAAAAGGTGAAGTTGACAAAAAAAATTATTCACTTTAGCTAATTTTTAAACAAATATATAACTTGTTTTTTTAGTGGTAGATTTAAAGTGCTGGTTGGTAAGGCTGAGAGAGAACCTTAAAAAAAAAGTCTCAGGTTTTTGTCACAAATCAGATTTTTGCTTTTAATCTTTTTTTTTTTCCTCCTTTACTAGAAAAATATAATGACTGACAATGAAAAATCAAATGACAATGACATTCTTCAGAACAAGTAACTTCTCCTGATACCGAACAAGCGTTGAGGTTTTTTTGGTGGCAATTTTCTATACACACACACACACATAGCATGAAACAAGCATCCCACCTTAGTAGCCGAACAGCAGAAAACAGCAAGGTTGGGCGACAGTAGGGACGCTGCAGTTTGGACTAGTCGTTACCATAATGACGGTAAAGCCACGCAGTCCCCACAATGGTGACATGCAAATATGAATTATTGCTGTAATACACATTCATTTGTGTTGTGTTTGTTACAGCAAGTTGAATGTGTGCCTTATTGAACTGTCATATTTATGGTGTATGGCGCACGACTATGTCATTATCAAACCGCGACTTCAGGCTGTGTGTAAAATAATGACGTCCAGTAAAATCAACCACATAGTCAACAAAGCCCAATGGGCATTGCTTGTTAATAGAAAATACTTATCTGTGTACAAGCTTGTGGGCAAAGCTGTGAGTTAGGAACAATAAACATCGTTTTATTTTGGTGTCCGGCCCTAAAAATGCACTTTGGGGCTAGTTTTGCCGAAATTCCGGTGCATCACTACAATTTATCATAAAGCAAGCTGTCAAGCTGCATGGCTCAGCTGGTCCATATGACTGCTGTAATACTTCATTTCTTCCAGCTCTCTCACTGTCATTTAGTTGTTAAGGCAACCTTGGCAACATATTTAGAAGCGCATTCCTTGGGTCAAAAGTTTAGAAAATGTCAATAAATCCCTGCTTTTGCAATGTATAAATGGGCATGTCTTTGTCAATGATCAGTGCGATTGACTCAGTGATTGCCTGCATTATGCTACTGTATTCTAATGTTGGTCATTATGGTGATACTTGGACAGCTAAGTATTTTTTGAGGCGGTACTTGGTGTAAACCTTTTGAGAACCACTGCAATACAGTGTTAGACCTGACTTAAGAATCTTAAAATGTTACTTAAACCATCCCTTGTACATCCTTGTTTTATGAGCCTGGAACGAATGAATTTATCACATTTAGTTCCTATGGTGGTGGGGGGTTTTAATTAAAATTAAATTGGAACAATTTGGAAGCAGAACGTTCCATTTTAGAGGTTCCACTGTCTCCACAGGAGAGCCACATGGATGCATAGAGGTGTCATGCACTGGTGTCCGCTTCTTTTCATGGGATCAACAAAGGAACATGGTGGTAGTCTGGGGTTATTTCTTGTCACACAAAAACAATGAGAAAATGATTCTGCTCATGTTGTGTGTTTCTAAGCGGGAATTATAGTCACGACTCGCTAGTCTCTTTTATGGGATGGGCTTCAAACTACTAATGCTGTAAAAACTATATATTAAAAATTTAATCAAAAGTAGGCCTGAGCAATAAACTGTAATCAATAAAATCAGATAATCACCCTGCCTTACTGATTTAGTAACACAATTAACCTGACATACCGTTCTCTTCCCCAGCCAAGCCCGTCAGAATGCCCAGCACAGCGAGTCCTCTCACATGCCCATTCCCAAGGAGTTCCAGTTAGACCTGGACATGATTGAGATGGACCGGAGCAGAGTAAACGAGCTGCCCGACCTTGTCCAGCACAAGCTAGATGAGCTGTTGGAGCCTATTGTGATCCCTGAGCCAAAGTAAGTCTGACTAGTGTGCAGACGCTGGAATAGGTCTTGAACATGGAACTTGATGTTGATTTCGATGCTGCTGTGTTTTGTCACATAAGGATGCGTACCGTTTCCCCACAATTTGATGACCTCCACAACAGCACTGCGTCCACTATAAACTTTGTCATCTCTCAGGTGGCCAGTGGGGACATAAACACCAGCATACAGGCACTTGCACAGGTAAAGATCACAGCTTGGCCTTTACTGTATGGGTTATTTCAATACGCTACTTAAAAATACTTTTTTAATACGCTAATTTAATTCTCTGTTGGGATCAGCTGTGGAAAGTGTTTTGTACAGCATGCTTCACATTTATCATTTTTAAATACAATTCCAATGAACAGCAACACGATACAGTAGACGCTCAGCGCCAGAAAACAATATTTTCAGGGTTAAATTTGAGCAGACTTTAAACCTTTTAGCATTGTAAAGGAAATTTACCAGAACAGACTGCTGCATATATTTGGATAATGATGTATTACTCTCTACACTAGGTGCATGAAGCCCAATGTTGTCAAATTTATTTTCATTGTTGGCCACATCGTAGTTATGGTTGCCCTCAGGGAAGCCACAAATGTGAAGTATAATAATGCTCGGGGTTTAATGGTATGCCAAAAATCTAGCTAGAACCTGATCTGCACTGTTTAGAGACTAAGCTTTTGGCTAGGGCATTTTGTGCACTTCTTGTTCCCTACCTAATCGGTTCTATGTGAGAACCCTAATATTTGGCCCATTGTATTACATAATTGTAACTACATTTGGTAAGAATTATTTTTATGGCTAGTTTAGAACAGAAGTCAAGGAATTGTGGAAAGCTTTCATGGGTCACATACGTTTTCACAGGCCTTGAGTTTGGCACCTGTGATGTAGCCCACGACCCAACTATATTATGCAAGCCTTGTTCCTAGTAACTGAAAACATATGTTTATGATTACAGGGGTGCTCTTTTGTAGTAAATGTGGGAGAGCTACTGTCTTGCCAGTCTGAAGATCATCTTGTAGGTCTCCTGCCCAATTTCTCCTCATGCATGCTTGGAATAAAATCATAGAATACGCTGGTCGTTTACCTACAGTTATATAGAAAATATTAGACTTTACACCGGTTTTATCGGGCTAATCGGTATCGGCCGATATTTACAATTTTATGCTGATCGACTTTGTCATAATTCGCAGATCAATGATGTCATTGATCGGCTCTGCAAAAGACATTTACTCCGCTTCGCCATCGTGCTCAGGAATATTTGAATCCAAAAGCTAGTTTATTTTTAGCCTTGTCGCGTGTCTTTTTGACGTAGTATTGCAAATATCTGACGGCCAAAAAAACATGTCGGCGGTGTAGAAAAGACAACACGTCTGAGACAGACAACACGTAATGCCCCCTGGATCAGATTACAAGACAAATTTGCTCTTTCACGATTTCACTATGTCAGACTACTGCAAAAACAATCCCGTTTTTTACTATCATTGGGCTTTATCTTGTCAACTCAAATGCGACCGGATACACTCGTTACCATGGCGACGACAACAAGAGTGGATCGCGCCGACTGTATTCTAAGGACAAAATGGGGAAAAATGTGTGTTGGTGGTCACCGGTGCTCAAGACAGGAGAGGACGTTCGTTTAAGCTTTAAACGAACGTCCTATGTTCACGTACTTTTAATACGATACGGCTCGCAAGCAGGCAACAAAACGTTATGTAGCCTAGCAAGCTAGTGGGAGCATGAACGGTTGTACGTAAACATGCCGCCGTTCTGTTGAATCATGCTCTAAAGTTTCGGTGTGGGTGAAGTAATTTAATTAAAAATAATTTAATTACAGTAAGTTGGCACCCATTATTTCTGTCATGTTGTAATGTTGGTTTGACCTGACTGATAAGAATACACGATCTGACTAGAGCAGTGATTTCCAACCTTTATGGATCCAAGGCACATATTTTACAATTGAAAAATCTCATGGCACACCAACAAACAAAAATGTCACAAAAAGTGGATACATTAATTACTGTATTTACTTCCTGCCATCTAAGAAGACCATTCATTTGTTCTGTCTGTCACTATGCCTCACTGGCATAAATAGAGGAACAAAGATACATTTATTGTAAATATAATGTTTTGAGCAATTAAGTACACAAGTATATACAGTAAATGAACAGGTCATTTAAATAGACACATTCCTCCATCTTGGAGGAATGGGGCTGATCGATTACCGATCAGCCCCAAAAATCCTGATCGTGTAAAGCCTAGAAATATTGCCACAACAACTATCCTTAGTTGTCAGTACAAGTGGAAATAGAAGTACAAATAACCAAATGGTAAAATTTAAATAAATGATAATTGCGCACTTTACCTTGTGACTTTTTAGTGAAAAAATTCTGTTAAACTCACCATCATTACCATTTTTTTGGGGGGGCGTTCCTCCCAATCACGCCCATCCAGGTCTCACTGTCATTGCCCACATGAGCATTGAAGTCCCCCAGCAGAACGATGGAGTCCTCACCGGGAGCTCTCCACAACTTAGCTCCTAGGATCATTGGGACATACAAATCCCTCCACCACGATAAGCTGACGGCTCAAGGAGCGGGCCAAAATAACCAAGTATCAAATTATTGGCTGTTGGATTAAAAAAGGCCGACGCCAATATGAGCCAAAATGCCAACGATCGGCCTCGATAATCGGCCCGGACTATAATCGGTCTCATCACTACTCCCTGTGTGGCTTCTGTGTAGGGGGGCTCTAGTCTGCAGAATATTCGACACAAATTCCCACTCGTTAAAAATGAAATGAGAAGTGATAGAAGGGGTCAGTTGCTCTTTCTGTCGACTTATATGACTCAAAAATGGCTGTTTTAACTCCATGTCCAGTTCTGGAACGGCGACTTCTAGCGTGTTTTGGTTTTGGATTTGCGTATTGTGGTTGGAGTATCTTTTGTCCATTTTTGTTTTCCGGATTTACAGGGGAATTAAAAATGACCCCAAACAAAGATTTACAACGTGAACCACTCTCAAAGCGGCTCACAGTGGCCGGGAGGTGAATTGATTGATGCTGAATCGATATTGAATTGTCAGAAGAAAAATTGCAATGCATTGCTGAATCGATATTTTTACCCAACCTTAATATAGATATAAATACTGAAAAAAATGTTTTGTCCTCACAGATTGATGAAGTATTGTGGCAGGAGAACAAGGCAGAGGTTATGTCAGGACACATTGACCAGTTCCTCATTGCCACCTTCATGCAGCTGAGACTCATCTATAATACCCACATGGCCGATGACCGTCAGGACAAGAAGGAAATATTTAAACTCTACAGCTGCATCCTTGGCAACATGCTGTCTGTGAGTCCCTTCCTCATATGAATTTTAGTAGATGAACCTGAGGTGGATACAATGGACGCATTCATAACCTGCCTTTTTCTTATCCTCAGTTATTCTCTTTGGAGTCTTTGGCAAGAGAGGCATCTATGGGTGTGTTGAAGGACCTACTGCACGGCCTAATAACATTGATACTGGACAGCAGAGTGGAGGAAACCGAGGAGGGGCAGCAGGTCATCAGATCTGTGAACATGCTTGTAGTCAAAGTCCTGGAGAAGTCTGACCAGACCAACATAATTAGGTGAATAAGCCCGAGATGTTAATAAGCAGATGCATGTAAAAGTTGAACCTTTGAGACCTTGAGACTTGATGTAAACATCATGTAAACATCAAGTCTCAACCTTTACTTAAATCTCAAGATATAGATTTTTTAATTTATTTATTTAAATATATATATATATATTTTTGTAGTCGAGCAAAAAAAAAAATTGGAAAAACTGAGACAATAGCAAAACATTTAAAAACGATTACATTAAAAATTATGCACTGTGCAAGTTTTGAATTGTACAATGGAGACAATCATTTTCAGTTTTAATTGTTGTAAAGAGTTTCAGATTGACGCAGTGGAGAAACTAATAGCCGTTTAAGTAAACTCCCAAATAAATTGAGAAAGAATGTTGTGTGTGCCCCCACTAGTCTCAACACGGTATTCTGATTAATATTGTTTGTAAAATGAGAATTAAAAGGATAAATTCATCAATTTTTACCTGTTCCAGGCGATGGCCATGTTGGCCAATATCGCCCTCTGCTGTCAACTGAAATTAACATCATAAGTGCCTTTGTGTACTTCATGTGACCAAACCCGGAAAGCAGGATATTGGGCTACCCGTGTAGGCTATGATAACTAGCAGAACTACAGCTTGATATGATGGTTTGAACAATATTCTAGCAAGATTGGGTTCAAACCATCATGTACTCAACCTCTGTCTCCAGTAAAAAAGTCGAAGTCAAGCCAGCTGCCGCAGCGATTGTTCATAAGCACCACGGCTACCCGCCGGCTGACGCCAATGCACCACGGAAGCCAACTTAAAATAAAAACGCCACCAATAATAGTGGTGTGAAAATGTTTGCCCCTTACATGATTTTTTTTTTCTTTGCATGTTTGTCACACTTAAATGTTTCCCGTCATCAAATTTAAATATTAGCCAAAGTCACCACAGGTAAACACAAAATGCAGTTTTTTAATGGTTTTTATTATTACAGGAGGGGAAAAAAATACAAACCTACATGGCTCTGTGTGAACAAGTGATTGCCCTCTAAAACTAATAACTGGTTGGGCCACCCTTAGCAGCAACAACTGCAATCAAGCTTTTGTGATAACTTCAAATGAGTCTCTTACAGCGCTTTTTGTCCACTCATCTTTGCAGAATTGTTGTAATTCAGCCACATTGGAGGGTTTTTGAGCATGAACCACCTTTTTAAGGTCATGCTACAACTTCTCAATAGGATTGAGGTCAGGACTTTGACTAGGCCACTCCAACGTCTTCATTTTGTTTTTCTTCAGAAAATCAGAGTTGGATTTGCTGGTGCGTTTTGCATCATTGTCCAGCTGCAAGAACCCAAGTTCATTTCAGCTTGAGGTCATGAACAGATGGCCGGACATTCTCCTTCAGGATTTTTTGGTAGACAGCACAGTTCATGGTTCCATTTATCACAGCAAGTCTTCCAGGCCCTGAATAAGCAAAACAGCACCAGACTATCACTCTACCACCATATTTTATTGCTGGTGTGATATTCTTTTTCTGAAATGCGGGTATTTTAACGCCAGATGTAATGGGACCTTCCAAAAAGTTCAACTATTGTCTCGTCAGTCCATGTACACTAATATTCTCCCAAGTTTTGGGAGTCATTCAGATATTTTTTTTTGCATAAGACGAGCCTTTGTTCTTTTTGTTCAGCAGTGGTTTTCGTCTTGGAACTCGGGCATACAGACCATTTTTGTCCATTCTGTTTCTTACGGTGGAGTCATGAACACTGAACTTAATTGAGGCAAGTGAGGCTTGCAGTTCTTTGGATGTTGTTTTGGGGTCTTTTGTGACCTCTTGGGTGAGTCGCCGCTGCGCTCTTGGGGTAATTTTGGTCGGCTGGCCACGCTTGGGAAGGTTCACCACTGTTCTTTTGTTTTCGCCATTTGTGAATAATGGCTGTCACTGTGGTTCGCTGGAGTACCAAAGCTTTAGAAATGGCTTTATAAACATTTCCACACTGATAGGTCTCAATTACTTTTTCTCATTTGTTCCAGAATTTCTTTAGATCTCGGCATTAGACTTTACACCGATCTTATCAGCCTGATCGGTATTGGCCGATAATTAGCATTTAATGCTTATCGGCTTTGTCATAATTCGCCAATTGATCGGCTCCGCAAAAGACATTTACTATTTGATTCCAAAAGCTAGTTTATTTTTAGCCTTGTCACGTGTCATTTGACGTAGTGTGATATCTGACAACTAATAGTTATTAAAAAACAAATGTCGGCGGTATTGGACAGACAACACGTCTCAGACAGATGTAATGCGTGGATCAGGCTGCAGGACAAATTTTGTCTTTCACGATTGCACTATGTCAGACACCTGCAATAAAATCTTGTATTCCGATACCACCACATTCAGTCTTTACGATCACTGGGCTTTATCTTGTCACCTAAAACGCGACCGGATACACTCGTTACCATGGTGACGACAACAATAATGGATCGTGCCGTGTGTTTATAAGAACAAAATGTTTGTTGGTGGTCACCAGTGCTCGGGAGAGGACGTTCGTTTAAAGCTTGCTTGAGGTATGTTTACGTACTTTTAATGATACGGCTCGCAAGCAGGCAACAAAACGTTATGTAGCCTGTAGAAGGACGTTTTCACACAGGGCCATGTAGGTTTTGATTTTTTTTGTTTTTTGTTTTGCCTTAATTAAAAACCATTGAAAAACTGCAGTTTGTGTTTGCTTGTGTTGTCTTTTACTAATATTTAAATGTGTCTGATAATAGGACAAACATGCATAAAACAAATCAGGAAAGGGGCAAACACTTTTTGACATCACTGTTCATTGGACATCAATGCCGTGTTAGGGTTTTATTTTGAAATCGCTCCTCAGAGGCTTCGGCACCAACGGACGGCAACCAGCGGCAACCAGCTCCGCCGATCCAACCTCTTCTTCACTTGAGGCTGTCCTGACCACGGTTTATACACATGGACAAAATTGTTGGTACCCCTCTGTTAGAACAAAAACTCCACTGTGGTCACAGTAATAACTTGAATCTGACAAAAGTAATAATACTAGCAAACATTGCTTTTCAATTATGGGTCAGCAGAATTATTTTAAAACTCATGAAAAACAGGCCTGGACAAAAATGATGTTTCCCTAATATTTTGTTACGCAACCTTTTAAGGCAGTCACTGCAATCAAATGTTTTTTGTAACTTTCTATGAGACTTGTGTACCTCTCAGCAGGTATTTTTTGCTCCAGTTGTCTCAGGTTTGAAGGGTGCTTTCTCCAGACGTCATGTTTCAGCTCCTTCCACAGATATTCATTAGGGTTTAGATTAAGTCTCATAGAAGGCCGCTTCAGAATAGTCCAATGTTTTGCTGTTAGCCATTAATGGGTGTTTTTAGCTGTGTTTTGGGTCATTATCCTGTTGAAAGACCCATGGGTTGCGACTGAGACCAAGCCTTTTAACACTGGGCAGCACATTTCTCTCTCCAATACCTTGATAGCCTTGAGATTTCATTGTACCCTGCACAGATTCAAGACACCCTTTTCTCGATGCAGCAAAAGAGTCGCAGAACATAAGAGTCTCCTCCATGTTTCACAGTAGGGACAGTGTTCTGTTCTTGGTATGCTTCATTTTTTTTAGTCTGTAAACATGGAGCTGATGTACCTTGCCAAACATTTTGTCTCGTCTGTCCATAGGACATTCAGAGACTTTGGCTTGACATGCAGTGTGCTAAATTCCAGTCTCGTTTTTTTATGATTTAGTTTCAACAGTGGTACAGGCTGGGCATTTCGAAGAACCTCACGATTTGATTCAATTTTTATTCTTTAGGTTGCGATTCAATAGATTCTTTAGGGTTGCAATTCGATCCAGTATCGATTTAAATACGCCTATCGATTCAGTAAGTAGAAATACACACACAGGAGTAAATTTTGTCAGTTTTGAATATTTTTAATGCCATGTAAACATATGTTGTATGTAAATTGTTTTGTTTATGTAAACTTGTTTATTTCCTCTTAAAGTCAAGTTGTACATTGGGGTTCACCCTGGTGGACGAGAGGGTAGCCTCCCTCCTCCTTCGGGTGGGGGGGGGCGGGTCCTGACTGTTGTTTGTGCCTATGCACCAAACAACCGTTCAGAGTACCCACCCTTTTTGGAGTCCTTGGAGGTGGTGCTGGAGAGCGGTCCCGCTGGGGACTCCATCGTTCTGCTGGGGGACTTCAATGCTCACGTGGGCAATGACAGTGAGACCTGGAAGGGCGTGATTGGGGGGAACGCTCCCTCCCCGATCAGAACCCAAGCGGTGTTCTGTTATTGGGCTTCTGTGCTCATCACGGATTGTCCATAACGAACACTATGTTCAAGCATAAGGGTGTCCACACGTTCATTTGGCACCAGGACATCCCAGGTCGCACTTCGATGATCGACTTTGTGGTCGTGTCATAGGACTTGCCGCCGCATGTCTTGGACACTCGGGTGAAGAGAGTGGCGGAGCTGTCAACTGATCACCACCTGGTGGTGAGTTGGCTCCAATGGTGGGGGAAGATGTCGGTCCGATGTGACAGGCCCAAATATATTGTGAGGGTCTGCTGGGAACGTCTGGCAGAATCCCCTGTCAGAAGGAGTTTCAACTCTCACCTCCAACAGAACTTTGCTCATGTTCCGGGGGAGGCGGTGGACATCGAGTCCGAGTGGACCATGTTCCGCGCCTCCATTGCTGAGGCGGCCGACCGGAGCTGTGGCCGCAAGGTGGTCAGTGCCTGTCGTGGAGGCAATCCCCGAACCCGTTGGTGAGGGATGCCGTCAAGCTAAAGAAGGAGTCCTATCGGGCCTTTTTGGACTGGGACTTCTGAGGCAGCTGATGTGTCTGGCCAAGCGGAATGCAGCCTTGGTGGTCGCTGCAGCAAAAACTCGGTTATGGGAGGAGTTTGGGGATGCCATGGGGAAAGACCTCCGGACAGCTTCAAGGAAATTCTGGTCCACCATCCGGCGTCTCAGGAGGGGAAAGCAGTACACCATCAACACTGTGTATAGTGGGGATGGGGCGCTGCTGACCTCGACTCGGGACGTTGTGAGCCGAGGGGGACAATACTTCGAAGACCTCCTCAATTCCACCGACACTCCTTCCCATAAGGAAACAGAGTCTGGCTTCTCTGAGGCGGGCTCTCCTACCTCTGGGGTTGAGGTCACCAAGGTGGTTAAAAAGCTCCTCGGTGGCAAGGCCCCGGTGTATGAGATTCGCCCAGAGTTCCTAAAGGCTCTGGATGTTGTGGGGCTGTCCTGGTTGACACACCTCTGCAACTTCGCGTGGACATCGGGGACAGTGCCTCTGGATTTTTTTAAGAAGGGGGACCGGAGGGTGTCTTCCAACGACAGGGGGATCACACTCCTCAGCCTCCCTGGTAAGGTCTATTCAGTGGTGCTGGAGAGGAGGGTCCGTCGGGTAGTCGAATCTCAGAATCAGGAGGAGCAGTGTGGTTTTCGTCCTGGCCGTGGAACAGTGGACCAGCTCTACACCCTCGGCAGGGTCCTCGAGGGTGCATGGGAGTTCGCCCAACCAGTCTACATGTGTTTTGTGGACTTGGAGAAGGCGTTCGACCATGTCCCTCGGGGAGTCCTGTGGAGGGTGCTTCGGGAGTATGGGGTACCGAACCCTCTGATACGGGCTGTTCGGTTCCTGTACGACCGGAGTCAGAGTTTGGTCCGCAGTAAGTCGAACTCGTTTCCGGTGAGGGTTGGACTCCGCCAAGGCTCCCCTTTGTCACCGATTCTGTTCATAACTTTTATGGACAGAATTTCAAGGGTCCGGTTTGGTGGCCTCAGTATTGCATCTCTGCTTTTTGCAGATGATGTGGCTCTGTTGGCTTCATCAAGCCGTGATCTCCAACTCTCACTAGAGCAGTTCGCAGCCGAGTATGAAGCGGCTGGGATGAGAATCAGCACCTCCAAATTTGAGACCATGGTCCTCAGTCGGAAAAGGGTGGTGTGCCCTTTCCAGGTCGGGGATGAGATCCTGCCCCAAGTGGAGGAGTTCAAGTATCTTGGGGTCTTGTTCACGACTGAGGGAAGAATGGAACGGGAGATCGACAGGCGGATCGGTGCAGCGTCTGCAGTGATGCGGACTTTGTATCGCTCCGTTGTGGTAAAGAAGGAGCTAAGCCGAAAGGCGAAGCTCTCAATTTACCGGTCGATCTTTGTTCCTATCCTCACTTATGGTCACGAGCTGTGGGTCGTGACGGAAAGAACAAGATCCCAGATACAAGCGGCCGAAATGAGTTTCCTCCGCAGTGTGTGCAGGCTCTCCCTTAGAGAGAGGGTGAGAAGGTCAGTCTCCCGGTCGCCTCCCTGGTGAGGACGCCACCCCGATGGCAAACTGCATGGCTCCGGCGCTGAAGCGTTAGTTCGCTTCTGGAAATGTCTTTTCATGGCATGATCTAACTCAAAAGGTCCTGATGACTGTACATAGGCTTTGCCCAAAATGGAGTGGCATTTCCAAGCGAAAATACGCACAAATTCAACAAAAAGAGTGTGCTGTGACGAGACGGGCATTACACCGGCTGGAGCAGCGTCACTGGTGTGGGCAAGGATCAACACTTAATTGTCGATGCCTCTGATAGCAGAAGATTCATCCTTAGAAATAACTGTTGCTACTTTTGATACTACAGTCATTTGAGGGACTGTATTTGCAGTATCGTATCACAATGTAAATTGGTGGTATTGATCATCAGCAGATGCAAAGGAGCACATAGAACAATCGCAGTGCAGGCGAATCACGCAAAGCGCCATGAGGGGGATTGCTAATATCGATATTGAATTGCGGGGTGGAGAATTGCAATGCATTGATGAATCAATATTTTGACCCACTCCTAAACCGTGGTTTCCTGCCTGGTCATCTCCCATGATGTCCACTTTGGCTCAAACAACGATGGATGGTACGATCTGACACTGATGTACCTTGACCTTGGAATTCACCTTTAACTTCATTGGTTGTTCTGACACACTATGCCATTCCTATTATCCGTCTGTTCAATTTTTCTCCTGCAGCGACGTCCACAGTCCCGTAGATATTACATTTCTGAATACAGTGGAGGGGGGGAAAAAGTCTTTAGTCAGCCACCAATTGTGCAAGTTCTCCAACTTAAAAAGATGAGAGTGGCATGTCATTTTCATCATCGGGATACCTCACCTATGACAGACAAAATGAGGAATACAAATCCAGAAAATCACAGTCTGATTTTTAAAGAATTAAATTATGGTGGAAAATAAGTATTTCGTCACTGACAAACAAGCAAGATTTTTGGCTCTCATAGTAACTTCTTCTTTAATAGGCTCTTCTGTCCTCCACTCGTTACAAGGTACAAAGTACTTTTGTCGTCAATTCTTCAATATACGTAACACATACAGAGGATTGAAATTATGGTACTCAAGGGCCCGCGGTGCTACAAAAGACTGTACAAATATCAATATAAAAGCGAAATAAACTATTATATACAGTATAAAAAGTGTTAATTTAATATGCAAATATCAAAGGTCAGGTGATGTGTGCAACATAGTCAAAGAACCAGGGCAAATGAATTTATAAATTAGATGGTAAAAGCCCTATGCTGTTCAAGTAGCTGGTTGCAACCCTGAGTCTTGTGTGCGTGCGTGCGTGCGTGTGTGCATCTACATGATTGCAGGGTGTCAGAGTTCAGGTGGGTAGAGGACAGAAGAGGTAGAGGGGGCAGAGTGGGTAGAGCAGATTCCTGACAGCCTGATGAATAAAACTGTCTTTGAGTCTGCTAGTCCTGGCCCGCAGTATCCTTCCTGACGGCAGCAGACTGAAGAGGCTGTGTGACGGATGTGTGGCATCCCCCGCTATGCGGAGGGCTTTGCGGGTGAGGCGGGTTCTGTAAATGTCCTTCAGGGAGGGAAGAGAGGTTCAGATGATCTTCTCAGCTGCCCTCACTATGCGATGGAGAGTCTTGCGGCAGGATGCATTGCGGGCTCCGTACCACACAGTGATTCAGTTGGTCAAGATGTTCTCTTTGGTCCCTCTGTAGAACGAGCACATGATGGGGCTCGGGCCTCTGGCTCTTCTCAGCTTTCACAGGAAGTAGAGACTCTGTTGAGCTTTTTACCTGTATTAATGGCACTTGTTTTAACTAGTTATCAGTAGAAAAGACATGTGTCCACAACCTCAAACAGTCACACTCCAAACTCCACTATGGCCAAGACCAAAGAGCTGTCAAAGCATCTGTACACGTGTACACGTATGTACACGTGTACACGTATGTACACGTGTACACGTATGTACACGTATGTACACGTATGTACACGTATGTACACGTGTACACGTATGTACACGTGTACACGTATGTACACGTATGTACACGTATGTACACGTGTACACGTATGTACACGTATGTACACGTATGTACACGTGTACACGTATGTACACGTATACACACGTGTACACGTATACACACGTGTACACGTATACACATATACGTGTACACGGGGGGGGTGTATACATGTACACGTGTGTATACGTGTACACGTGTGTATACGTGTACACGTGTGTATACGTGTACACGTGTGTATACGTGTACACGTGTGTATACGTGTACACGTGTGTATACGTGTACACGTGTGTATACGTGTACAGATGCTTTGACAGCTCTTTGGTCTTGGCCATAGTGGAGTTTGGAGTGTGACTGTTTGAGGTTGTGGACACATGTCTTTTATACTGATAACTAGTTAAAACTTTTATACTGATAACTAGTTAAAACGGTATATACGTGTACACGTGTGTATATACGTGTACACGTGTGTATATACGTGTACACGTGTGTATATACGTGTACACGTGTGTATATACGTGTACACGTGTGTATATACGTGTACACGTGTGTATATACGTGTACACGTGTGTATATACGTGTACACGTGTGTATATACGTGTACACGTGTGTATATACGTGTACACGTCTGTATATACGTGTACACGTCTGTATATACGTGTACACGTGTGTGTGTGTGTACGTGTCCACGTGTGTGCGTGTCCGTGTACACGTGTGTGCGTGTCCACGTGTGTGCGTGTACGTGTCCGCGTGTGTGTGCGTGTACGTGTCCGCGTGTGTGTGCGTGTACGCGTGTGTGTGCGTGTACGTGTACGTGTGTGTGTGCGTGTACGTGTACGCGTGTGTGTGCGTGTACGCGTGTGTGCGTGTACGCGTGCGTGTGCGTGTATGTGTACGCGTGCGTGTGCGTGTACGCGAGCGTGTGCGTGTACGCGTGCGTGTGCGTGTACGCGTGCGCGTGCGTGTACGCGTGTGTGTGCGTGTACGTGTACGCGTGTGTGTGCGTGTACGTGTGTGTGTGCGTGTACGTGTGTGTGTGCGTGTACGTGTACACGTGTGTGTGTGCGTGTACGTGTACACGTGTGTGTGTGCGTGTACGTGTACACGTGTGTGTGTGCGTGTACGTGTACACGTGTGCGTGTGCGTGTACGTGTACACGTGTGCGTGTCTACAGATGCTTTGACAGCTCTTTGGTCTTGGCCATAGTGGAGTTTGGAGTGTGACTGTTTGAGGTTGTGGACACATGTCTTTTATACTGATAATTAGTTAAAACGGTATATACGTGTACACGTGTGTGTATATACGTGTACACGTGTGTGTGTGTATATACGTGTACAAGTGTGTGTATACGTGTATATGTGTGTATACGTGTATATGTGTGTATGTGTACGTATACGTATATATATGTGTGTATACGTGTATATGTGTGTATGTGTACGTATACGTATATATGTGTGTACATATACGTATATATGTGTGTACGTATACGTATATATGTGTGTACGTATACGTATATATGTGTGTACGTATACGTATGTATCTGTGTACGTGTATACGTGTGTACGTGTATACGTGTGTACGTGTGTACGTGTGTACGTGTGTACGTGTATACGTACAGTGAGTGCACGAGTAATGTATAATTGGCCCCAAAGAAATGTGACAACGAACTCAAGTCAAAAAATTGCCAGCATGTTGTCATGGAATTGTAGGTTAGGTGTTTAAGAGGTTGATTGCAAGAGGGAAGAAGCTGTTGGAATGTCTGCTAGTTCTAGTTTGCATTGATCGGTAGCGCCTACCTGAGGGAAGGAGCTGGAAGAGCTGGTGACCGGGATGCGGAGGGTCCGAGAGGATTTTGCACGCTCTTGACTTAGTTCTGGCAGCGTGCAAGTCCTCAAGGGTGGGTACGGGGGTACCGACAATCCTTTCAGCAGTTTTGATTGTCCGTTGCAGTCGGAGTTTGTCCTTTTTTGTAGCAGCACACATTACGGTGATATCGTAATATGTCGTGGAGGTTTGCCAGTGTCTGACCGAGATACGGCAAGATGTTATAGCAGTAGTCTGACATGGTGCCATCGTGAGGGGCCAAATTTTTCGTGTAGTCTGTCATGGAACCACTTCCAAGGCACACACAATCAATGCCAATCTCATCTTGACTTGGTAGGAGCAACATATGGTGTGCAAGTGTCAAATGTTTTGGATGGATCAATAAAGGGGGATTGGGTAATCTTTATTACATCATGTATTTAGTTATCATCATTATTTGTATTTGTGACTGGAGTAGTGGCTGTGAGTGTACTGCTGACTTGAGTAGCAGCTACAGCGGCTGAAATACGTATTTAACGCGTCACCATTTTTCTCACTAAATATATTTCCAAATGTGCTATTCACATGAAATTTTCAACAGATGTTGGGAACAAACCAAGTAATCCATACATACTAAACGAAGAACAAATAAGACAAGAAATTAAGTCTATAATTATGTGAAATGACACAGGGAAAAAGTATTGAACATATGAAGGGAGGTGCAAAAAGGCATGGAAAGCCAAAACAACACCTAAAATCGATCAAAAATCAAACAGCAATCCAGCCCCTTGCCAGTGCAAATGAATATCAGCTGGTTCAGTCCTAATTGATGGCCTCCAAAAAGTTCTCATTGCCAAGGTGTGAGTCAAGATGGGTAAGAGCAAAGCGCTCTCTCAATACCATTGCAAACTAATTGTTGCAGAACATAATGATGGCATTGGTTACAGGTGCATATCGAAGCTTCTGAATGTTCCAGTGAGCACAGTTGGGGCCCTAATACGGGAGCACAGTTGGGGCCCTAATACGTAAGTGAAAAGCCAATCATACCACCATAAATTCGCCTCGATCAGGTGCTCCCCGCAAGATTTCTGACAGAGGAGTGGAAAGAATAATCAAAGGAGTTGTCCAAGAGCCAAGGACCACCTGTGGAGAGCTTCAAAAAGACCTGGAATTAACAGGTACTGTTGGCACAAGGAAAACAGTGAGTGATGCACTCCGCCGAAAATGGCCTTTCGGCACACTCAACGTGGAAGACCCCATTGCTGGCGGGTAGAAAAAGTATGTCAAAGCTCATTTGAAGTTCACTGAACATTTGGACAAGCCAGTTAAAGACTGTGAGAATATAGTCTGGTCTGATGGGAACAAAATTGAACTCTTTGGATGCCATTATCCACACCACGTTTAGAGGGGAAATGGCACTCCACATCACCCTACAAACACCATACCAACAATGAAGGTCAGAGGAGGGAACATGATGCTGTGGGGCTGCTTTTCAGTAAATGGAACTGCTAAACCTCACATTATTGAAGGGAGGATGAATGGGCAAATGTACCGACACATTCTTCACAAAAATCTGCTGCCATCTACGAGGATGATGAAAAAGGTGAACATTTCAGCAGGGATAATGATCCAAAACATACTGCCAAGGAAACTCTCAATTGGTTTCAAAGAAGAAAAATAAAGCCGCTAGAATGGCCCAGCCAATCACCTGACTTGAATCCAATCAAAAATGTATGGAAAGAACCGAAACTCAACGTCCATAAAAGAAGCCCATGGAAACTTCAAGATTTGAAGACTGCTTGTCAGAATCAGAATCCTCTTTATTTGCCAAGTATGTCCAAAAAACACACAAGGAATTTCTCTCTGGTAGTTGGAGCCGCTCTAGTTGTGTGGAGGAATGGGCCAAAATCACACGAGCAATGCATGAGACTAGTTTCTCCATACAGGAGGCATCTTGAACCTGTCATTGGAAACAAAGGCTTTCGTACGAAGTATGAAATAAATACCAGTTGGCGTGTTCAATACCTTTTCCCTGTGCCATTTCACATTATTACACACAAATTATTTTCTGAGCTTATTTGTTCTTTCTTTGTATGTATGGGTTACTTGGGTTGTTCCCAACATCTGGTGAAGTTTTCATGTCAATTGCACCTTTTGAAATAGATGTGGTGAGAAAAATGGTGACGTGAAATACTTATTTCAGCCACTGTGTGTGTATTCTTGTCTTAGTGTTCAGACCCCTAAATTAGAGTGCAAGAGGGGTTATTTTGTTTTTAGAAGGGAGGTGGGCAATAATTAAATTTGGTCTCATTCGTCGCTAACCCTTGACTCATTCGTCGCTAACCCTTGACATGGACATCAAGATAGTGTATGTGGCACTTCCTGTTTGAACAAAAATGGATTTGTTTGGAGGAGAAATTGCACTGCACATCACGCCAGAACAATGCATGCGATGAGTTTCTCCATACAGGAGGCATCTTGATGCTGTCATTGCGAACAAAGGCTTTTGTACAAAGTATTAAATAAATACTAGTTGGTGTGTTCTATACTTTTTCCTTGTCATTTCACATGATTACACACATTAATTTCTGAGTTTCTTCTACTTTTTTTGTATGTATGGATTACTTGGGTTGTTTCCAACATCTGGTGAAATTTTCGTCAATAGCACCTTTGGAAATATATTTAATGCGAAAGATGGTGACATGTTAAATACTTATTTCAGCCTCTGTATGTTAGGCCATAAAACCAGACTGGTCGTCTGCTGAACTCTTTCTACTGGTGTTGCTCTTTTCAATATTGTGGCGAGAAAGAAATGCTGCCACCTTTTAAATAACTTCTTCTCACCTGACTTTGGATGCAAATTTGCAAGGTTATTTGGTAGTGTTGTATGCTGTTATACAGTATCCATCAATTTTCTGAGCCGCTTCTCCTTACTAGGGTCGCGGGCGTGCTGAAGCCTATCCCAGCTATCATCGGGCAGGAGGCGGGGTACACCCTGAACTGGTTGCCAGCCAATCGCAGGGCACATACAAACAAACAACCATTCGCACTCACATGCACACCTACGAGCAATTTAGTGTCTTCAATTAATGCATGTTTTTGGGATGTGGGAGGAAACCTGAGTGCCTGGAGAAAACCCACGCAGGCATGGGGAGAACATGCAAACTCCACACAGGCATGGCCGGGGATTGAACCCGGGTCCTCAGAACTGTGAGGCTGACGTTCTAACCAGTCGTCCACCGTGCTGCTGTTATACAGTATAGTTGTCCTTTATTTATTTCCATCTTAAGGAATTTAGTGTAACTTCAGCATCTTTCAGCATTCACACATACTATTTGGTGTAATTCCATTTAAAAGTAGATATCTCGTGACTGTCATTAAAGCCACATTCACACTGGCTACAAGGGACATATGTGCAAAAGAGGCATAACGGTAGCGCTTGCATTTATTCGCCTGTCCTTTCAGACAGAATTTAACAAAGTAAACAGTGTCTAAAATGTGCATTCATATAACCGATAATTAGATTTGTGGTCATGTCAGTGTGACGGGGACAATTGAATTCAACTTAAAGGGGTGTGAGCAGTCAGTCTTTAGTGTTAAACTTCAGCCTCTCCTACTACGTCTGCATCTGTTAGCCTCTAATACACCATACCACATACAGTAGATGGCCAGTGTGAAAGTGTCTTAAAAAAGGTTGGGGGTCTTTTGTTAATCTGACTTTCTGCAGTGCCCTGCTGGTGATGCTTCAAGACACTTTGGTCCCAACAGCCGTGTCTCCCATGTTCTCTGAACTGGTCATGAAGGCAAGTCTCTCATGTGATGACACGAACCTGAAGTGTAAATGGGCTAGCTTGACCAGAAATGGAAACTAATGGGACATATGTGTTTACTCAGTGCCTGTGGAGGCTGATCCGGCACCTACCGGAGAACATCAACAGCATCAACCTTGATCGGATTTTATTCGATGTCCACAATATCATGAAGGTTTTCACCAAAGAGAATCTTCAGCAGCTCAAGAGTGACGTTCCATACAGAACCCTCAAGACCTTATTACACACCCTTTGCAGGCTTACGGGGGCGAAGGTAAAAAGCCTTAATGTACTGTAACATAAACAATGTTTTGTTTTCCTTCTTCTGGACTCCTCTTTTGTTTTAAGTAAAATTAAATTTTAGCACTGCAGCAGGCAAATAGTAATAAACATGAATCGCAATAGCGGAGAGACATTGTAGAGTAAATGCCACAGCGAGCACACGAGAGGTGTTCAGGCTGGTTCACAAAATAAGACAGTTACCGTAACTTCTTTTGTATAATATACACTCGAGTATAATGTGAACCCCCCAAATCAACCCTAAAAATCAGGAAAACCCTTCTACCAATGAATAATGCGAACCATCGATTTGTTGCTAGCCACATGCTCAAAATATGAAGTATCGTCTGTGTTTTATTAGGTTTTTCAAGTAAATATTCTGCTCTGTGTGCATGCAGTGATGTAATTTATTTTTTTAAAATCTCGTCAGGACAGGCCATGCATAATGTAAAAAAATACTTAATGTTACAAAACTGCAACTAATCCTCACTAAGTTTTATGTGGACCGCTCTAATTATGCCCACTTCAACCTCTGAAAATATCAGAATGAAATCCCAAATATTTTAGATGTTATGAATTTTATATCAATAATGGTCTGCTGAACAGGCTGCATGATTTTCAACCAGTGTCAGCACTTGTCACAAAACTGCAGCCGATCATTGCCAACATTTATGTGGACATCTCTAATTATGCCCGTGTAAACCTCTGAAATTATCCGAATAAAATCCTAAATATTTTAGAATATATGGATTTTATATCAAGAACTGCCCTTCTGGGAGCGAGTCATTGGTTCTCGCACCGTGTAAAAATAAATAAGTAACCCTGATCATTTCCAAAACTTATGTGAACATCGATAATTATGCCTAATTTTTAAATCTCGTCAGGACAGGCCATGCATAATATAAAAAAATACTTAATGTTACAAAACTGCAACTAATCCTCACTATATTTTATGTGGACCGCTCTAATTATGCCCACTTCACTCTCTGAAAATATCAGAACAAAATCCCAAATATTTTGGATGTTATGGATTTTATATCAATAAGGAGTCTGGGAGGAGGCCTTGATTCTTGTCACATGTAAAATCAGCTCAGTGTCACAAAACTTCAAGCAATCGTATATCTCTAATAATGACGAATTCAACATCTGAAAATATCACAATGAAATCGAAACTATTTGGGATTTTATTAATTTTATATCAATATGGCACAAGGAGGCCATGATTCTCAGGTGAGCTGTGGAAATATATATACATTTTTAACGTGAGACACTATCTTATTGGAATGAAAGTACATCTTTCTCACAACCCCTAGGTACCGGTAAACAAAAATACAATATGAAAGAATGCTTTTTTTCTGATACTATGTATCATGCGCTCGATCGACTTATGAAAATTTAAATAAAAAAAAAATGCACATTAAACATGAGAAATTACGGTAAGTAGAAAGTTATTTCCTTTTGATAAATTGCTGCGCTGTAATTTATATTTTATTTTATTGTCGTCTTGGTAGTGATTTGGTTTTGTAAATAGAGATCCTCATCTTTTTCTTAATCAACAGATCCTGGACCACCTTTCAATGATCGAGAACCGTAATGAGTCTGAATTAGAGGCCTATTTGAGGCGGGTTGTCAAACACGGTAACCTGTTTGGTAGCAAAAGTGACCGGGGTAACGAGAAGGGTAGTCTGCTCATGGTAAGTAACACAAACGCAAATGCTTGCATGCATTGAGTGCTGAATTGTTTTAAGTAAAAAATCCATTCAAAAGAGAATAGAGTTCAGTTAAGCTACAGAGAAGACTGATACAGTGTGTGTGTATATATATATATATATATATATATATAATCCATCCATTTTCTACCGCTTATCCGGGTCGGGTCGCGGGGGCAGTAGCTTTAGCAGGGACGCCCAGACTTCCCTCTCCCCAGCCACTTCATCCAGCTCTTCCGGAGGGATCCCGAGGCGTTCCCAGGCCAGCCGAAGGACGTAGTCTCTCCAGCGTGTCCTGGGTCGTCCCCGGGATCTCTTCCCAGTGGGACGTGCCCGGAACACCTCACCAGGGATGCGTCCGGGAAGCATCCGAATCAGATGCCCCAGCCACCTCATCTGGCTCCTCTCAATGCGGAGGAGCAGCGGCTCTACTCTGAGATCCTCCCAGATGACCGAGCTTCTCACCCTATCTCTAAGGGAGAGCCCGGACACCCTGCGGAGGAAACTCATTTCGGCCGCTTGTATCCGGGATCTCGTTCTTTCGGTCACGACCCACAGCTCATGACCATAGGTGAGGGTAGGAACGAAGATCGACCGGTAAATTGAGAGCTTCGCCTTTCGGCTTAGCTCCTTCTTTACCACAACGGACCGATACAAAGTCCGCATCACTGCATACGCTGCACCGATCCGTCTGTCGATCTCCCGTTCCATTCTTCCCTCACTCGTGAACAAGACCCCAAGATACTTGAACTCCTCCACTGTTCCACGGCCAGGACGAAAACCACACTGCTCCTCCTGAATCTGAGATTCGACTTCCCGACGGACCCTCCTCTCCAGCACCCCTGAATAGACCTTACCAGGGAGGCTGAGCAGTGTGATCCCCGTGTAGTTGGAACACACCCTCCGGTCCCCCTTCTTAAAAAGGGGGACCACCACCCCAGTCTGCCAATCCAGAGGCACTGTCCCCGATGTCCACGCGATGTTGCAGAGGCGTGTCAACCAGGACAGCCCCACAACATCCAGAGCCTTTAGGAACTCCGGGCGAATCTCATCCAACCCCCGGGGCCCTGCCACCGAGGAGCTTTTTAACTACTTCAGTGACCTCAAACCCAGAGATAGGAGAGCCCGCCTCAGAGAACCCACACTCTGCTTCCTCATGGGAAGGCGTGTCGGTGGAATTGAGGAGGTCTTCGAAGTATTCCCCCCACCGACTCACAACGTCCCGAGTCGAGGTCAGCAGTGCCCCATCCCCACTATACACAGTGTTGGTGGTGCACTGCTTTCCTCTCCTGAGACGTCGGATGGTGGACCAGAATTTCCTCGAAGCCGTCCGGAAGTCTTTCTCCATGGCCTCACCGAACTCCTCCCATACCCGAGTTTTTGCTTCAGCGACCACCAGAGCTGCATTCCGCTTGGCCAGCCGGTACCCATCAGCTGCCTCCGGAGTCCCACAGGCCAAAAAGGCCCAATAGGACTCCTTCTTCAGCTTGACGGCATCCCTCACCGTTGGTGTCTACCAACGGGTTTGGGGATTGCCGCCACGACAGGCACCGACCACCTTACGGCCACAGCTCCGGTCGGCCGCCTCAGCAATGGAGGCGTGGAACATGGTCCACTCGGACTAGATGTCCCTAGCCTCCCCCGGAACATGAGCAAAGTTCTGTCGGAGGTGGGACGTCGGATCGGCATCTCCTCCCACGTCGGATCGGCATCTTCCCCCACCATCGGAGCCAACTCACCACCGGGTGGTGATCAGTTGACAGCTCCGCCCCTCTCTTCACCCGAGTGTCCAAGACATGCGGTCGCAAGTCCGATGACACGACCACAAAGTCGATCATCGAACTGCGACCTAGGGTGTCCTGGTTCCAAGTGCACGTGTGGACACCCTTATGCTTGAACATAGTGTTCGTTATGGACAATCCGTGATGAGCACAGAAGTCCAATAACAGAACACTGCTCGGGTTCTGATCGGAGGGCCGTTCCTCACAATCACGGCCTTCCAGGTCTCGCTGTCATTCCCCACGTGCCCAAGCAGAACAATGGAGTCCCCAGCGGGAGCGCTCTCCAGCAGCCCCTCTAAATACTCCAAAAAGGGTGGGTACTC